>NW_028139134.1:0-584973 GCF_964270905.1 Leucopleurus acutus | reverse complement strand
CCCCATATTAAACGCCTAAGAATGTACCTGACTAGTAAGTATCTTAAAACCTATGGATTGCTATGTCTCTGAAAGATAATCAAGAGTGTGTACAGGGGCATAAACGCAGCAGTGATAGGATTGGAGAGGTTTGGTGAGCAAATGAAGACCCTTTGAAGTCATATTGCATGGTACCCATTCCACAGGTCTCAACTCTACAGGTTTAAGGGATTCTTCCTTCAGCTAAAACATGCATGTGGAACCCAGAGTATGTTCAAACCATGTGATCGGGAGACGTGTTCCAATATGTCTCAGTTCTCGTCCCCTGTAACTCGGGTGCAACATTCCAGACGCTTTACTAACACTCTCCCGACTTGGAGAGTCAGTGCCTTTAACCTCCTGTTTGGCCCATTTGTAATTTCTGCGGAAGATGAACAGGAATAGGGAGAACCAATGAGAGACTAGCTGGAGGTGTCTGGACCGGCAAATTTAACTCTCATTTCCCACCAGGAAGAGGAATTAACCAAAGGCTCAGCGTGCCGTGCCGGAACCAGATTAGGGCCTGAAGCAATCCTGCGGTGTTGCGGCCAGCTCACAAGAAAGCGAGTTGAAGAAAGGAGCTCAGGGGCAGTGTAATTCACAAACCTACAGAGTTATAAATGACAGCTATCGTCCAAAAATATACTGAAGTAAGGCTGCCAAGAGGACTTGAAAGCGGAGCAGAATTGCAGGAAACCGATTTCAGGAGGTAGACTGGAATTGCATTTAAAGCATAGGAAAAGAGGCAGAACGTCCACAATGATGCACTTGACCAAAAAGGGCGTATGCGTTTTTTCCTGAATATATTCAGGAAAAAACGCATACGCCCTTTTTGGCCAACCAAGCAAGCTTGCAAAGGAAATCTGCACTACAGTGAAGGCTCACTTCCCCCGGTCAAAAGGGCCACCTGAAAAAAGTGTAAAATCCAGAAAGGCAGGACAGGCCATGGAGAACTGGGAGCCTTGTTATGCTGATGGGCGGTATGTTAATTGCCAACAGCCACTTGGGAGAAGTGTATGGTGTTTCCTTAAACATCTAAAAAACAAAGCAACAGAGCCTAGGGCACTTCCACTTATGGTCCTATAGCTTAGGGAAATTCAAATCAAAAAGACACAGCCACCCCAAAGTTTGGGACGGCTCTGTTTACAAGAACCTCGTTTACGGTACAAGTTCAATAGCACAGAAAGTGAAATATGGATAAAGAAGTTGTGGTACTTACGTACAATGTAATATCACTCAGCAATGAAGTCTATGTCATCAGGCCCGTAGCAGTATAATGAATGGATTCAGGTATGATGATTCTAACTGAAATAAGTCACACAGAAAAAGAAACATCATAAGATATCACTAATACACGGAATGTAAACTTGGCCACACAGGAACTGGATTACAAATCAGAACAGGGTCTCAAATTTAGGAAACCAACTTATGCTTGCTTAAGCGAAAAGGTGAGTTGGGGTGCTGCATCAAACCAGAGATTGAAATGAGCACAGATAAAGTTCCTTAAGCCTAATATGGAATAGACAAGAACTACTCCTTGCTCAACGAAATGGACTCAACACCCCATATTAAACGCCTAAGAATGTACCTGAGTAGTAAGTATCTTAAAACCTATGGATAGCTATGTCTCTGAAAGAAAATCAAGCGTGTGTACAGGGGCATAAACGCAGCAGTGATAGGATTGGAGAGGTTCGGTGAGCAAATGAAGACCCTTTGAAGTCATATTGCATGGTACCCATTCCACGGGTCTCAACTCTCCAGGTTTAAGGGATTCTTCCTTCAGCTATAACATGCACGTGGAACCCAGAGTATGATCAACCATGGGATCGGGAGACGTGTTCCAATATGTCTCAGTTCTCGTCCCCTGGTACTTGGGTGCAACATTCCAGACGCTTTACTAACACTCTCCCGACTTGGAGAGTCAGTGCCTTTAACCTCCTGTTTGGCCCAGTTTGCAATTTCTGCAGAAGATGAACAGGAATAGGGAGAGCCGAAGAGAGACTAGCTGGAGGTGTCTAGACGGGCAAATTTAACTCTCATTTCCCACCAGGAAGAGGAATTAACCAAAGGCTCAGCGTGCCGTGCCGGAACCAGATTAGGGCCTGAAGCAATCCTGCGGTGTTGCGGCCAGCTCACAAGAAAGCGAGTTGAAGAAAGGAGCTCAGGGGCAGTGTAATTCACAAACCTGCAGAGTTATAAATGACAGCTATCGTCCAAAAATATACTGAAGTAAGGCTGCCAAGAGGACTTGAAAGCGGGGCAGAATTGCAGGAAACCGATTTCAGGAGGTAGACTGGAATTGCATTTAAAGCATAGGAAAAGAGGCAGAACGTCCACAATGATGCACTTGGCCAAAAAGGGCATATGCGTTTTTTCCTGAATATATTCACGAAAAAACGCATACGCCCTTTTTGGCCAACCGAGCAAGCTTGCAAAGGAAATCTGCACTACAATGAAGTCTCACTTCCCCCCAGTCAAAAGGGCCATCTGAAAAAAGTGTAAAATCCAGAAAGGCAGGACAGGCCATGGAGAACTGGGAGCCTTGTTATGCTGATGGGCGGGACGTAAATTGCCAACAGCCACTCGGGAGAGGTGTATGGTGTTTCCTGAAACATCTAAAAAACAAGCAACAGAGCCTAGGGCACTTCCACTTATGGTGCTGTAGCTTAGGGAAAGTAAAATCAAAAAGACACAACCACCCCAAAGTTTGGGACAGCTCTCTTAACAAGAACCTCATTTACGGTACAAGTTCAATATCGCAGAAAGTGAAAAATGGATAAA
The DNA here is from genome assembly GCF_964270905.1 of Leucopleurus acutus. Taxonomy (NCBI): domain Eukaryota; kingdom Metazoa; phylum Chordata; class Mammalia; order Artiodactyla; family Delphinidae; genus Leucopleurus; species Leucopleurus acutus. Next base: position 582,174 of record NW_028139134.1, on the reverse strand, counting down.
GAAGTTGTGGTACTTACGTACAATGCAATATCACTCAGCAATGAAATCTATGTCATCAGGCCCGTAGCAGCATAATGAGTGGATTCAGGTCTGATGATTCTAACTGAAATAAGTCACACAGAAAAAGAAACATCATAAGATATCACTAATACACGGAATGTGAACTTGGCTACACATGAACTGAATTATAAAACAGAACAGGGTCTCAAGTTTAGAAAAGCAACTTATGCTTTTTTAAGGGGGAAGGTGAGTTGGGGTGCTGCATAAAACCAGAGTTTGACATTAGCACAGATACTGTTCCATAAGCCAAATGTGTAATAGACAAGACCTACCCCTTGCTCAACAAAATGGACTCAACAATGAGGTATCACCTCACACCTGATAGAATGGGCATCATCAGAAAATCTACAAACAATAAATGCTGGAAAGGGTGTGGAGAAAAGGAACCCTCTTCCACTATTGTTGGGAATATAAATTGTTACATTCACTATGGAGAACAATATGGAGTTTCTTAAGAAACTAACAATAGAATTACCATATGATACAGCAATCCCAGTACTGGACATATACCCAGACAAAACCATAAATCAAAAAGAGACATTCACCGCAATGTTCATTGCATCACTATTTACAATATCGAGGTAATGGAAGCAACCTAAATGCCCACAGACAGACGAATGCATAAAGCTGTGGTACGTATATAAAATGGAATATTACTAAGCCATGAAAAGGAATGAAATTGGGTCATTTGTAGAGACGTCGATGGATCTAGAGACTGTCATACAGAGTGAAGTAAGTCAGAAAGAGAAAAACAAATCTTGTATATTCATGCATATATGTGGAACCTAGAAAAACCGTACAGATTAACCATTTTGCAAGGCATAAATAGAGCAACAGATGTAGACAACAAATGTATGGACAACAAGGGGGGAAAGCTGTTGGGGGGGTGGTGGTGGGAGGAGTTGAGAGACTGGGATTGGCATGTATACATTTATATGTATAAAATAGATAACCAATAAGAACCTGCTGTATAAAAATATAAAATAAAATTCACAATTGAAAAGAAATAAAATTTAAAAAATAAAACAGAAAAAACAATTATTCCCTTCACATACATGTATTTATATGAATAAATTATTTCCATGCTTATATCTGTAAATACAAAAAAGAGGAATAAAATCTACCTTGAACCAAAAACGAAAAAGAGAAATAAAACACAGAACCCACCAGTTCCACAGAGGAAAACCGTATCAGGGCACTTGCTCCAGTTGTAAACAATTCTGAAGTTGGTCAGTGGTGGGGAATCATCTCCCATTCAGCCAGCAGCCCCCACGCAACAAGCGTCCTCATTGCAAAGCTGGGGCACCGTGCCGAGGCATCTGTGAGTAAACGTGAGCTGAGCCCCAGGCCAGTTGCTGCTGAACTATTCCCACCCGTCCCAGGTAAAACACCTGAATATATACAAGGACTTGAAAGCCTAGAGGAAGGGCCATAGAGCCACACGAGTGACAGCATGCCGGCCGACTTGGTGCCTGCAGGCCAGCCAGGATGGTCCTGGCCCTGGGTGCTCTTCTGGAAGATTTCCATTTCCCTGCCTGAGATACCCGTCCTGTCCCTGCCCCCACTGCTTTTTTCCTTCCTCACCTCTGCCCAGGGAGAAATTCCAGCAGCAGGTATGGGTGACACATCCTCTTCTTCAGCAGGTGGCAGCCTGGCACCTGCTGCAGAAAGTCCAGCAGAGCCCCACTCACACTGGGCCACCCACAAAGCCGTGGCCTCTCACTCCCTCCCACCAGCCCAGCCCCGAGACTGCTGACAGGGCAGAGAAAATGGCGTCAGGCACGGCTGCAGGGGCTCTTGCTGCCTGGAGTGGTATTTATATTGATCTCAACCCAGGCACACCTGGGGAGGGCTGGCCAGCACGGTAAGGCTGCCCAGCTCAGCCAATCATCACCCCTCAGGGGCTCACAGTTGCAGAAAATGGAACTTGCTGAACCGGCCAGGTCCAAGGAACAGGTGTGGGCTCCTGAGAGTCAGGATAGACAAGGGGCTGCAGCTTTGGCTTGTTTTCTAATCATTTTATCTGGCCCATGAGTGGGAGACAACTTCAAGAAAACCCTCTCCTAATGAGAGGAACCCAGGAGTCAGGGAGAGGAGGGGTGGGTGGTGGTTGGAGACAGAGGCCTGGTGCCCCGGGTGCAGTGGAAGTCTCTGGAAGACCAGGTGGAGGGAGGCCGCACAGAGTGATGCCCAGGGTCACAGACCTGTCGCAGCTGCTGTTTGTTAGTTCAAGTCCTGCTCTGAGGTGCTCTGTGTCAGCTCTGAGCGACAGGTGAGCTGGGGGTGCTCTGCAATGAGGGCTATGTGCACGGTTCCTGTGTGCCCAGCCCTGCCACGGTACCTGCAAGGGTAGCTCTGTATCCTGGGAGGGGCCTGACCACGAGAGCCCCGTGGGCTGGGGTGGGGGTGGGGTACCTGCCCAGGTGAGCTCCATATTCTGGGATTGGTCTGACCACGAGAGCCCCATGGGCTGCTGGGGACCTGGTAAAGGATGTCAGGACAGTCAGTGAAGCCACCGAGGATATACCTCCAGTTGCTCCTAATTCCTACACCCTGCTGGTCATTCTACCAACCACCAGGACATGGTATTCTGTATTAGTCTTCAATGATGCCTTCTTTTGTATTCCATTAGTCCCAGAGTCACAAGAAATTTTGGCTTGTGAGTGGCAGGACTCAACATACAACTAAAACAATACTTCCGGGCCGTCTTGCCCCAAGGGTGCAAAAATTCCCACACCATTTTTGGGGAAACCTTAGCTAAAGACCTAAAAGTTCTACCTCTGGAAAAGGAAACCCTCCTTCAGTACGCAGACGACATTCTGATCGCCAGCCCTACTAAGGAGGCCTCTGAACTACCAAGCCAATAAAGGATAGAAGTTGTCCAAGAAAAAGCTCAAATATCACAGACTGCGGTGACCTGCCTGGGCTTCATTCTCACAGAAGGTCAGAGAAGCCCATCCCAGGAAAGGGAAGAAACCATTTTCGGCCTTACTCCTTTCTAAAACTAGAAGACAGCTTAGGGGTTCCTGGGGAGGCCAGGGTTTGCTGCTTCTGGATCCCTAACTGCAGTCTACTAGCTGGGCCATTATATGAAACACTGAAAGGAAAAGATGATGATCCTTTTGAATAGAATCCAGAAGTGGCCTTTCAAGAATGGAAAGAGCAGTCAATTCAGACCCTTGCCCTGGAACTCCCTAATTTAGCTAAACCCTTTGACCTTTACATTCCTGGTGAAAGGTGAATCGCCATTGGAGAATTAGTGCAAAAACTGGGACCACTTGAAATGGAACAATGCAAGAATGCCATCCAGGTAGGATAAACTATGGTCACCAAGGGGCTTGGCCCACTGCCGCATCTGGCCAAGATACTGGCAGTATCTAAAAACCTGGAAATCAGCAGCCCAAAAGGCCACCTCCCTCCTAAGGGAAAAGGACCCCACGTGGTGATCCTAACCACCAACCATGCCCTGAAGTTGCAGGGTTTGCTCCGTGGACACACCAACCTCGAGTGAGGAGGCCCTCCAACTCCAACATCCAGAGAGATAACCGGGGGCAACAGGACACCATGACGACTCGTGTGAACATCACTTGACCTGGAGTTTCTCTCATAAAACAACAAGAGTGTGTCCCAAAAGAGTAGACTACTGCTTGCAGGACTTACTGTACCCAGAGGGGAGCTAATAATCTTGGCGGGGGAACCGTATATCACACTGTCACCATAGAAAAGCCTACAGACACCGTGATGATGGTGGCCAATAAGACTGGCTGGACTCCTGTTTACTTCAAAAGGCTGTTGACTCAGTGGCCATCATGGTCCTTGATCACCACTGACCCTGGACTGTCTGGGAGTTGAGCGGGCAGGGCTCTGACACCTGGTGCTGTTTGTACGTTAATTCAGGGGCCTAATTGAAGAAAGCGCAGACTACTGGTCAGAGCATCTAGGCTGGCAGAAACGGTCAGCCTAAGGTGGCCGAACAAATGTGGGGCGGGGTGAAACCGGCCCCCACAGCGTCTCTGCACATCTCTTTCCTGGACCCTTAAAGGTCATTAGAATCTATAACGCTTCCAATGCTGGTGCTCAGGTGGACGAGCAGGGAGGCAGGGGGCCTGGGGACAATCAACGTCACCTGGAGGCTGCTGGGGAGAAGCTCTGACCCTCGCCCCTTGGTATGAGGGCTCCCAACTCAGCACTCAGCAGTTACAGAAGAAGGGTCTGCACCCTCAGCACTCCAAGAATGAGGAACGGGACAAAAGGCAGAGGAGGGGTTTGTCCCCAGCAAAGCCCATTAAAAATCCCTGGGAGATAAAAATAGAATCTGGGCAATAAAGTCAAGTCTAACCTTTTTTATCCTTTGTGCTTTGTCTAATTTCATGTGCTCCTAGGGTCCCGCATGCAGAGGTTCCACACCCGGCACTTCAGACCAGATTTCCTAGTGCAGAATGGCTGGGTCGACACCTCAGCTCCTGGGGCCCAGTGCAGACTCCGCGATATAGAGCCTGAGCTGCAGCCAACCCGGCCCTCGAGAGCTCCGCCCCCTCCCTCCCACTGACTCTGACAGGATCTCTACACAGCAGCCCAGCCCACAGCCCACGGGGTAGTGCATGCTCTCACCTCTCCATTCTCTGATCAAAATATAAAGTTTCCTTTGCTTGTGAACCAAACTCAGTCTCGATCTGTTGGCCCCAATGACACTGCGCAGGGGGACACTTGTTGAGGTCCACTCTGGAGGATCAGTAACAGAAATTGAGACTATTGTAACCTCAATGAACAGATGTGTGAGCCAAACTGTAGTTAACATAGAACAGTGTATAAGGCTCGGGTAAAATAAGATGTTTCTAACGTTTCCATTGGATATTTCCATCACTTTATTATAAGCAAGTTCAGTGAAAAGGTTTGTCTTATTTGTCAGGTCAATATTAGAGAAACGAAGTGATTTCTTTCCAAGGATGTACATCTAATAATCTTGGTTAAAGCTTCAATCTTGTTTTAAATGCTTTTCCATTGAAAATGATACCTCTCTTTCAGCTCCCCCATTTCTGAGAAGTATAAAATCTTATAATTTATTATTACCAAAGGGGAAAGGTCGGAGGAGGGATAAATTAACAGTTTGGGATTAACACATACACACTGCTATGTATAAAATAGATCATCAACAAGGAACTACTGTATAGCACAGGGAACTACACTCAACATTTTGCAATAACCTATAAGGGGAAATAATCTGAAAAAGAATAGATATTTTTATTGACATCATCTATCAATGACAGTTAAAGTGTAACCTAAGGGAAGCTGGTGGTGAGTGCTTCTGACCCTGAAGACTTCAATCATCTAAAGTTTGGACTCTGCCTACTTCCCAAGGCCCTTAATGAACATATGTGTAGCCGTAGCTTAAAAAATTCCCCAGTTTGGGTTTCGGGGAGACACTGATTTTGAAAAAGCCCTGGTGTTCTCCTTACATGAATGGGACTCTTCCTACTGCTAAAACATGTCTGTCACACCCAGAGGATGGTATACCGTCTGATCGGGAAGAGTTTGGAAAAGGCATCTCATCTCCTCATCTCCTGGTGCTCGGGTTCACCCCTCCAGCGTCTTTACTAACAGTCTCCCCACTTGGAGATGGCAGCACTGTCAACATCCTGTTGCGTACAGTTTGGAATTTGTCCAGAGGATGAAGCGGAAGGATGAGGAACAATGAGAGACAAGTCCTAGGTGTTCAGACAGGCACATGTCACTCTAATTTCCAATCAGGAAGACGAATTGACCAAAGGCTAGGGTTGCCCATGGAAACAGTATAGGGCTTGAGGAAATCCCGCTGCTTTGTGGCCAGTTCCCATAAACACAAGTTGAACAATGGAACTCAGGGACAGTAAAATTCACGAAACTGCAGAGTTGAAAATATCCATCACTGAAAAATGTCTTGAGGAAAGTCAGAGAAAAGGACTTGTAAGCAAGGGAGAATGGCAGGAAAGGGATTTGAGGAGGTAGAAAGGACTCGCCATTAAGCACAAGAAAAGGAGCTGAACATTGCCAACATTGCAGTTGGCCAAAAAGGGTGTATGCGTTTTTTTCTGTATATATTCAAGAAAAGGGCATACACTTTTTTAGCCAACCAAACAGGTGGGCACTGGAAGTCAATACTACAAGAGATATCACTTCGCATCAGTCAGAAGAGCCATCCTCATAAAGCGTAAACAACAGAAATGCAGGACAGGGCAAGGAGAAGAGGGAGCCCTGTGAGACTTATAGTGGAAATATATATTGCCAACGGCCATTCTGGAGAAGTGTATTGTGTTTACTAAAGCATCTAAAAAATGAGCTACAGAGCATAGGGCACTTGCACTCATGGGCGTATATCTTGGGAAAAACAAAAATCGAGAGGACACAGGCACCCCAATGTTTACCCCCTCTCTGTTTAAAAGATCCTCGACTAGGATATAACTTAAATGTCCCTGGAGAGAAAAAATGGATAGAGATGTGGTACTTAGGTAGAGTGGAATATTATTCAGCCTGGAAATCAATGAAATATGGCCAGTTGTAACAACTCCGGAGGAGTTACGTATGATCATTCTAAGTGACATAATTCAAAAAGATAAAGACACATATCATAAGATATCACTTAAAGGTGGAATCCAAAATGGCTACACATGAAATAAATTACAAAACAAAAACATAGTCAAATATGTAGAAAACACGCATAAGGCTGCTAAACGGGAAAGGTGGGGAGGGGTGAGGCATCATCCAGGAGGTTGAAATTAGCAAAGATACCATTCCAAATACCAAACTGATAATCAACAAGGCCTACACAGTAGCTAAAAGAACTGCACTCAGCACACTCAAGTCACCGGAAAAGAATATATACGACTGGTAAGAATCTGAAAAAGAATTTACTGATGTCTCTCTGTACGTGAATCAAGTGGATGTACAGCAGCAAGAAACAGAGCTTTGAAAATCAGCTGTAACCAATATAGTAATAAATTGAAAAAAATAAACGACAGAGAGACAGAGAAAACCTCTTACAACTTTTCCTCAGGGCCGGTGATGCAACATGGATTGAACACATCTAGACCCACAGCAGGATGAGACATAAGGCTGGAAACTGTTTGCACTAAGAGAAATGTGAGGTTGGGTGAGGAAATGCACACCCTTTAAAGTAATACTACCTGGTACCCATTCAATGGGTCCCAAATCTGCAGGTTCAAAGGATCTTCCTACAGCTAAAACATGCATGGAAAACCCAGAGGACTGTACACCATGTGATCGGGAGATGTGTCTAAAATGCAGCTCATTTATCCTCTCCTGGTGCTCCTGTTCACCATTCCAGCCACGTTACTTAGAATCTCCCCACTTGGAGAATCAGCACATTTCAACTTCTGTTTCACACATTTTGCAAATTGTGAGGAGGATGAACAGGAAGAGGGGGAACCAATGAGAGAATAGTTGTAGGGGTTTGGACGGGCACATATCACTCTAATTTCCCATTAAGAATAAGAATTGAAAAAAGGCTCAGCCCGCCTCGCCCGAGCCAAAATAGGGCCTGAAGCAATCCTGCGGCTTTGAGGCCAGCTCACAAAAGAGCAACTTAAAAAATGGAGCTCAGGGTCACTGCAATTCACAAACCTGCAGAGTTATAAATGAAAACTAACGTCCAAAAATATGTTGAGGTAAGGCAAAGAAGAGGATCTGAATGCAAGACAGAATTGCAAGAAACAGATTTCAAGAGATAGATTGGACTCGTCTTTAAAGCACATGAAAAGCGGCAGAATTTCGACAATGATGCAGTTGGCCCAAAAGGGCGTATGCGTTTTTTCCTGATTATATCCAGGAAAAAACGCATGCACACTTTATGGGCAACGAAGCAAGCAAGCAATGCAAATGTGCACAACAAAGAAGTCTCATTACCCACTGGTCAAAAGGGCCATCCTAAAAAATTGTAAAAACCAGAAATGCAGGACAGGCCATGGAGAACAGGGAGCCTTTATACGCTGATGGGCAGTGTGTGAACTGCCGAGAGCCACTCTGGAGAAGTGTATGGTGGTTCCTAAATCATCTAAAAAACAGAGCTACAGAGCATAGGACACTTCCAATCATGGGAGTATATCTAGGGAAGTCTAAAAATCAACAAGACACAAGCACACCACAGTTTAGGGCTACTCTGTTTACAAGAACCTCAACTTCAGTACACCTTAAATATCCCAGGAAAGAGAACAATGGATAAAGAAGATGTGGTACTTATGTACAATGGAATATCTCTTCACCATGAAATCAATGTAATAAGGCTAGTAGAAGGATAAAGAGTGGATTTAGGTCCGATAATACTACTTGAAATAAGTCAAACAGAAAAAGAAACATATCATAAGATATCACTTATAGAGGGAGGGTAAATATGGCTGCACAAGAAATGAATTACAGAACAGAACAGTGTCTCACATTTAGAAAACACACTTATTTCAGCTTAAGGGGAAAGGAGAGGTGGGGTGATGCATAAAACCAGAGTTTGAAATTAGCACAGATACCGTTCAATAAACCAAATAGATATTAGACAAGATCTACACCTTGCTCAATGAACTGGCCTCAACACACCCTATACACCACAGAGAAATATATCTGAGTAATAAGAATCTTAAAACCCATGTATTGATATATCTCCATAAGGGAATCAAGTGTGTGCAGAGCGGCACAAACACAGCAGTGAAAATGAGCTAAACCCCATTATAGAAATAAATTTTAAAAACAAAACACAGAAACAATGAAAGAGAGAAAAATTCTTACAAAATTCGCTCAGGGGCTGTGATGCAACCTGGATTGACCACATATAAACCCACAGCTGGATAAGACATAAGGCTGGACACTTGGGGCTGAGAGGATTGGTGAGCTTTGGTGAGCAACTGCCAAAAGTTTAATGCAATACTTCATGCTACTCATTCCAAGGGTCCCAACACTCCAGGTTGAAGGGAATCTTCCTACAGCTAAACCATGCTTGGGAAACCCAGCGACTGGTATACCATATGATCGGGAAAGGTTTCTAAAACGCACCTCATTTTTCCTCTCCTGGGGCTCCGGATCGACATTCCAGCCGCTTTACTAAAATATCCCCACATGGACAGTCAATGCCTTTAAGTTCTGGTATCGCACAGTCTGCAGTTAGTGTGGAGGATGAATGGGAATAGGGGAAACCAGTGAGAAACTAGCTGTAGCGGTTTCAATGGGCACATGTCACTCTAATTTCATATCAGTAAGAAGAATAAACCAAAGGCACAGCAAGGTGCCCCAGAAGAACAATAGGGCCTGAAGGAATCCTGTGGTTATGAGGCAAGATCACAAAAATAAGAGCTGAAAAATGGAGTTAAGGGCCACTGCAATTCAAAACCTGCAGAGTTATGAAGGCCAACTATTTTCAAAAAATATATTGAGGTAAGGCTAAGAAGAGGCATTGAAAGCAAGGCAGAATTGCAGGAAACCGATTTCAGGAGGTAGACTGGAATTGCATTTAAAGCATAGGAAAAGAGGCAGAACGTCCACAGTGATGCACTTGGCCAAAAAGGGCGTATGCATTTTTTCCTGAATATATTTAGGAAAAAAGGCAAACGCACTTTTTGGCGAACCAAGCAAGCTTGCAAAGGAAATCTGCACTGCAATGAAGTCTCACTTCCCCCCAGTCAAAAGTGCCATCTGAAAAAAGTGTAAAATCCAGAAAGGCAGGACAGGCCATGGAGAACTGGGAGCCTTGTTATGCTGATGGGCGGGATGTAAATTGCCAAGAGCCACTCGGGTTAAGTGTATGGTGTTTCCTGAAACATCTAAAAAACAAAGCAACGGAGCCTAGGGCACTTCCACTTATGGTCCTATAGCTTAGGGAAATTAAAATCAAAAAGACACAGCCACCCCAAAGTTTGGGACGGCTCTGTTTACAAGAACCTCATTTACGGTACAAGTTCAATATCGCAGAAAGCGAAAAATGGATAAAGAAGTGGTGGTACTTACGTACAATGCAATATCACTCAGCAATGAAATCTATGTCATCAGGCCCGTAACAGCATAATGAGTGGATTCAGGTATGATGATTCTAACTGAAATAAGTCACACAGAAAAAGAAACATCATAAGATATCACTAATACACGGAATGTAAACTTGGCTACACAGGAACTGGATTACAAAACAGAACAGGGTCTCAAATTTAGAAAACCAACTAATGCTTGCTTAAGGGGAAAGGTGAGTTGGGGTGCTGCATAAAACCTGAGATTGAAATGAGCACAGATAAAGTTCCTTAAGCCAAATATGGAATAGACAAGAGCTACTCCTTGCTCAACGAAATGGACTCAACACCCCATATTAAACGCCTAAGAATGTACCTGACTAGTAAGTATCTTAAAACCTATGGATTGCTATGTCTCTGAAAGATAATCAAGAGTGTGTACAGGGGCATAAACGCAGCAGTGATAGGATTGGAGAGGTTTGGTGAGCAAATGAAGACCCTTTGAAGTCATATTGCATGGTACCCATTCCACAGGTCTCAACTCTACAGGTTTAAGGGATTCTTCCTTCAGCTAAAACATGCATGTGGAACCCAGAGTATGTTCAACCATGTGATCGGGAGACGTGTTCCAATATGTCTCAGTTCTCGTCCCCTGTAACTCGGGTGCAACATTCCAGACGCTTAACTAACACTCTCCCGACTTGGAGAGTCAGTGCCTTTAACCTCCTGTTTGGCCCATTTGTAATTTCTGCGGAAGATGAACAGGAATAGGGAGAACCAATGAGAGACTAGCTGGAGGTGTCTGGACCGGCAAATTTAACTCTCATTTCCCACCAGGAAGAGGAATTAACCAAAGGCTCAGCGTGCCGTGCCGGAACCAGATTAGGGCCTGAAGCAATCCTGCGGTGTTGCGGCCAGCTCACAAGAAAGCGAGTTGAAGAAAGGAGCTCAGGGGCAGTGTAATTCACAAACCTACAGAGTTATAAATGACAGCTATCGTCCAAAAATATACTGAAGTAAGGCTGCCAAGAGGACTTGAAAGCGGAGCAGAATTGCAGGAAACCGATTTCAGGAGGTAGACTGGAATTGCATTTAAAGCATAGGAAAAGAGGCAGAACGTCCACAATGATGCACTTGACCAAAAAGGGCGTATGCGTTTTTTCCTGAATATATTCAGGAAAAAACGCATACGCCCTTTTTGGCCAACCAAGCAAGCTTGCAAAGGAAATCTGCACTACAGTGAAGGCTCACTTCCCCCGGTCAAAAGGGCCACCTGAAAAAAGTGTAAAATCCAGAAAGGCAGGACAGGCCATGGAGAACTGGGAGCCTTGTTATGCTGATGGGCGGTATGTTAATTGCCAACAGCCACTTGGGAGAAGTGTATGGTGTTTCCTTAAACATCTAAAAAACAAAGCAACAGAGCCTAGGGCACTTCCACTTATGGTCCTATAGCTTAGGGAAATTCAAATCAAAAAGACACAGCCACCCCAAAGTTTGGGACGGCTCTGTTTACAAGAACCTCGTTTACGGTACAAGTTCAATAGCACAGAAAGTGAAATATGGATAAAGAAGTTGTGGTACTTACGTACAATGTAATATCACTCAGCAATGAAGTCTATGTCATCAGGCCCGTAGCAGTATAATGAATGGATTCAGGTATGATGATTCTAACTGAAATAAGTCACACAGAAAAAGAAACATCATAAGATATCACTAATACACGGAATGTAAACTTGGCCACACAGGAACTGGATTACAAATCAGAACAGGGTCTCAAATTTAGGAAACCAACTTATGCTTGCTTAAGCGAAAAGGTGAGTTGGGGTGCTGCATCAAACCAGAGATTGAAATGAGCACAGATAAAGTTCCTTAAGCCTAATATGGAATAGACAAGAACTACTCCTTGCTCAACGAAATGGACTCAACACCCCATATTAAACGCCTAAGAATGTACCTGAGTAGTAAGTATCTTAAAACCTATGGATAGCTATGTCTCTGAAAGAAAATCAAGCGTGTGTACAGGGGCATAAACGCAGCAGTGATAGGATTGGAGAGGTTCGGTGAGCAAATGAAGACCCTTTGAAGTCATATTGCATGGTACCCATTCCACGGGTCTCAACTCTCCAGGTTTAAGGGATTCTTCCTTCAGCTATAACATGCACGTGGAACCCAGAGTATGATCAACCATGGGATCGGGAGACGTGTTCCAATATGTCTCAGTTCTCGTCCCCTGGTACTTGGGTGCAACATTCCAGACGCTTTACTAACACTCTCCCGACTTGGAGAGTCAGTGCCTTTAACCTCCTGTTTGGCCCAGTTTGCAATTTCTGCAGAAGATGAACAGGAATAGGGAGAGCCGAAGAGAGACTAGCTGGAGGTGTCTAGACGGGCAAATTTAACTCTCATTTCCCACCAGGAAGAGGAATTAACCAAAGGCTCAGCGTGCCGTGCCGGAACCAGATTAGGGCCTGAAGCAATCCTGCGGTGTTGCGGCCAGCTCACAAGAAAGCGAGTTGAAGAAAGGAGCTCAGGGGCAGTGTAATTCACAAACCTGCAGAGTTATAAATGACAGCTATCGTCCAAAAATATACTGAAGTAAGGCTGCCAAGAGGACTTGAAAGCGGGGCAGAATTGCAGGAAACCGATTTCAGGAGGTAGACTGGAATTGCATTTAAAGCATAGGAAAAGAGGCAGAACGTCCACAATGATGCACTTGGCCAAAAAGGGCATATGCGTTTTTTCCTGAATATATTCACGAAAAAACGCATACGCCCTTTTTGGCCAACCGAGCAAGCTTGCAAAGGAAATCTGCACTACAATGAAGTCTCACTTCCCCCCAGTCAAAAGGGCCATCTGAAAAAAGTGTAAAATCCAGAAAGGCAGGACAGGCCATGGAGAACTGGGAGCCTTGTTATGCTGATGGGCGGGACGTAAATTGCCAACAGCCACTCGGGAGAGGTGTATGGTGTTTCCTGAAACATCTAAAAAACAAGCAACAGAGCCTAGGGCACTTCCACTTATGGTGCTGTAGCTTAGGGAAAGTAAAATCAAAAAGACACAACCACCCCAAAGTTTGGGACAGCTCTCTTAACAAGAACCTCATTTACGGTACAAGTTCAATATCGCAGAAAGTGAAAAATGGATAAAGAAGTTGTGGTACTTACGTACAATGCAATATCACTCAGCAATGAAATCTATGTCATCAGGCCCGTAGCAGCATAATGAGTGGATTCAGGTCTGATGATTCTAACTGAAATAAGTCACACAGAAAAAGAAACATCATAAGATATCACTAATACACGGAATGTGAACTTGGCTACACATGAACTGAATTATAAAACAGAACAGGGTCTCAAGTTTAGAAAAGCAACTTATGCTTTTTTAAGGGGGAAGGTGAGTTGGGGTGCTGCATAAAACCAGAGTTTGACATTAGCACAGATACTGTTCCATAAGCCAAATGTGTAATAGACAAGACCTACCCCTTGCTCAACAAAATGGACTCAACAATGAGGTATCACCTCACACCTGATAGAATGGGCATCATCAGAAAATCTACAAACAATAAATGCTGGAAAGGGTGTGGAGAAAAGGAACCCTCTTCCACTATTGTTGGGAATATAAATTGTTACATTCACTATGGAGAACAATATGGAGTTTCTTAAGAAACTAACAATAGAATTACCATATGATACAGCAATCCCAGTACTGGACATATACCCAGACAAAACCATAAATCAAAAAGAGACATTCACCGCAATGTTCATTGCATCACTATTTACAATATCGAGGTAATGGAAGCAACCTAAATGCCCACAGACAGACGAATGCATAAAGCTGTGGTACGTATATAAAATGGAATATTACTAAGCCATGAAAAGGAATGAAATTGGGTCATTTGTAGAGACGTCGATGGATCTAGAGACTGTCATACAGAGTGAAGTAAGTCAGAAAGAGAAAAACAAATCTTGTATATTCATGCATATATGTGGAACCTAGAAAAACCGTACAGATTAACCATTTTGCAAGGCATAAATAGAGCAACAGATGTAGACAACAAATGTATGGACAACAAGGGGGGAAAGCTGTTGGGGGGGTGGTGGTGGGAGGAGTTGAGAGACTGGGATTGGCATGTATACATTTATATGTATAAAATAGATAACCAATAAGAACCTGCTGTATAAAAATATAAAATAAAATTCACAATTGAAAAGAAATAAAATTTAAAAAATAAAACAGAAAAAACAATTATTCCCTTCACATACATGTATTTATATGAATAAATTATTTCCATGCTTATATCTGTAAATACAAAAAAGAGGAATAAAATCTACCTTGAACCAAAAACGAAAAAGAGAAATAAAACACAGAACCCACCAGTTCCACAGAGGAAAATGTATCAGGGCACTTGCTCCAGTTGTAAACAATTCTGAAGTTGGTCAGTGGTGGGGAATCATCTCCCATTCAGCCAGCAGCCCCCACGCAACAAGCGTCCTCATTGCAAAGCTGGGGCACCGTGCCGAGGCATCTGTGAGTAAACGTGAGCTGAGCCCCAGGCCAGTTGCTGCTGAACTATTCCCACCCGTCCCAGGTAAAACACCTGAATATATACAAGGACTTGAAAGCCTAGAGGAAGGGCCATAGAGCCACACGAGTGACAGCATGCCGGCCGACTTGGTGCCTGCAGGCCAGCCAGGATGGTCCTGGCCCTGGGTGCTCTTCTGGAAGATTTCCATTTCCCTGCCTGAGATACCCGTCCTGTCCCTGCCCCCACTGCTTTTTTCCTTCCTCACCTCTGCCCAGGGAGAAATTCCAGCAGCAGGTATGGGTGACACATCCTCTTCTTCAGCAGGTGGCAGCCTGGCACCTGCTGCAGAAAGTCCAGCAGAGCCCCACTCACACTGGGCCACCCACAAAGCCGTGGCCTCTCACTCCCTCCCACCAGCCCAGCCCCGAGACTGCTGACAGGGCAGAGAAAATGGCGTCAGGCACGGCTGCAGGGGCTCTTGCTGCCTGGAGTGGTATTTATATTGATCTCAACCCAGGCACACCTGGGGAGGGCTGGCCGGCACGGTTAGGCTGCCCAGCTCAGCCAATCATCACCCCTCAGGGGCTCACAGTTGCAGAAAATGGAAATTGCTGAACCGGCCAGGTCCAAGGAACAGGTGTGGGCTCCTGAGAGTCAGGATAGACAAGGGGCTGCAGCTTTGGCTTGTTTTCTAATCATTTTATCTGGCCCATGAGTGGGAGACAACTTCAAGAAAACCCTCTCCTAATGAGAGGAACCCAGGAGTCAGGGAGAGGAGGGGTGGGTGGTGGTTGGAGACAGAGGCCTGGTGCCCCGGGTGCAGTGGAAGTCTCTGGAAGACCAGGTGGAGGGAGGTCGCACAGAGTGATGCCCAGGGTCACAGACCTGTTGCAGCTGCTGTTTGTTAGTTCAAGTCCTGCTCTGAGGTGCTGTGTCAGCTCTGAGCGACAGGTGAGCTGGGGGTGCTCTGCAATGAGGGCTATGTGCACGGTTCCTGTGTGCCCAGCCCTGCCACGGTACCTGCAAGGGTAGCTCTGTATCCTGGGAGGGGCCTGACCACGAGAGCCCCGTGGGCTGGGGTGGGGGTGGGGTACCTGCCCAGGTGAGCTCCATATTCTGGGATTGGTCTGACCACGAGAGCCCCATGGGCTGCTGGGGACCTGGTAAAGGATGTCAGGACAGTCAGTGAAGCCACCGAGGATATACCTCCAGTTGCTCCTAATTCCTACACCCTGCTGGTCATTCTACCAACCACCAGGACATGGTATTCTGTATTAGTCTTCAATGATGCCTTCTTTTGTATTCCATTAGTCCCAGAGTCACAAGAAATTTTGGCTTGTGAGTGGCAGGACTCAACATACAACTAAAACAATACTTCCGGGCCGTCTTGCCCCAAGGGTGCAAAAATTCCCACACCATTTTTGGGGAAACCTTAGCTAAAGACCTAAAAGTTCTACCTCTGGAAAAGGAAACCCTCCTTCAGTACGCAGACGACATTCTGATCGCCAGCCCTACTAAGGAGGCCTCTGAACTACCAAGCCAATAAAGGATAGAAGTTGTCCAAGAAAAAGCTCAAATATCACAGACTGCGGTGACCTGCCTGGGCTTCATTCTCACAGAAGGTCAGAGAAGCCCATCCCAGGAAAGGGAAGAAACCATTTTCGGCCTTACTCCTTTCTAAAACTAGAAGACAGCTTAGGGGTTCCTGGGGAGGCCAGGGTTTGCTGCTTCTGGATCCCTAACTGCAGTCTACTAGCTGGGCCATTATATGAAACACTGAAAGGAAAAGATGATGATCCTTTTGAATAGAATCCAGAAGTGGCCTTTCAAGAATGGAAAGAGCAGTCAATTCAGACCCTTGCCCTGGAACTCCCTAATTTAGCTAAACCCTTTGACCTTTACATTCCTGGTGAAAGGTGAATCGCCATTGGAGAATTAGTGCAAAAACTGGGACCACTTGAAATGGAACAATGCAAGAATGCCATCCAGGTAGGATAAACTATGGTCACCAAGGGGCTTGGCCCACTGCCGCATCTGGCCAAGATACTGGCAGTATCTAAAAACCTGGAAATCAGCAGCCCAAAAGGCCACCTCCCTCCTAAGGGAAAAGGACCCCACGTGGTGATCCTAACCACCAACCATGCCCTGAAGTTGCAGGGTTTGCTCCGTGGACACACCAACCTCGAGTGAGGAGGCCCTCCAACTCCAACATCCAGAGAGATAACCGGGGGCAACAGGACACCATGACGACTCGTGTGAACATCACTTGACCTGGAGTTTCTCTCATAAAACAACAAGAGTGTGTCCCAAAAGAGTAGACTACTGCTTGCAGGACTTACTGTACCCAGAGGGGAGCTAATAATCTTGGCGGGGGAACCGTATATCACACTGTCACCATAGAAAAGCCTACAGACACCGTGATGATGGTGGCCAATAAGACTGGCTGGACTCCTGTTTACTTCAAAAGGCTGTTGACTCAGTGGCCATCATGGTCCTTGATCACCACTGACCCTGGACTGTCTGGGAGTTGAGCGGGCAGGGCTCTGACACCTGGTGCTGTTTGTACGTTAATTCAGGGGCCTAATTGAAGAAAGCGCAGACTACTGGTCAGAGCATCTAGGCTGGCAGAAACGGTCAGCCTAAGGTGGCCGAACAAATGTGGGGCGGGGTGAAACCGGCCCCCACAGCGTCTCTGCACATCTCTTTCCTGGACCCTTAAAGGTCATTAGAATCTATAACGCTTCCAATGCTGGTGCTCAGGTGGACGAGCAGGGAGGCAGGGGGCCTGGGGACAATCAACGTCACCTGGAGGCTGCTGGGGAGAAGCTCTGACCCTCGCCCCTTGGTATGAGGGCTCCCAACTCAGCACTCAGCAGTTACAGAAGAAGGGTCTGCACCCTCAGCACTCCAAGAATGAGGAACGGGACAAAAGGCAGAGGAGGGGTTTGTCCCCAGCAAAGCCCATTAAAAATCCCTGGGAGATAAAAATAGAATCTGGGCAATAAAGTCAAGTCTAACCTTTTTTATCCTTTGTGCTTTGTCTAATTTCATGTGCTCCTAGGGTCCCGCATGCAGAGGTTCCACACCCGGCACTTCAGACCAGATTTCCTAGTGCAGAATGGCTGGGTCGACACCTCAGCTCCTGGGGCCCAGTGCAGACTCCGCGATATAGAGCCTGAGCTGCAGCCAACCCGGCCCTCGAGAGCTCCGCCCCCTCCCTCCCACTGACTCTGACAGGATCTCTACACAGCAGCCCAGCCCACAGCCCACGGGGTAGTGCATGCTCTCACCTCTCCATTCTCTGATCAAAATATAAAGTTTCCTTTGCTTGTGAACCAAACTCAGTCTCGATCTGTTGGCCCCAATGACACTGCGCAGGGGGACACTTGTTGAGGTCCACTCTGGAGGATCAGTAACAGAAATTGAGACTATTGTAACCTCAATGAACAGATGTGTGAGCCAAACTGTAGTTAACATAGAACAGTGTATAAGGCTCGGGTAAAATAAGATGTTTCTAACGTTTCCATTGGATATTTCCATCACTTTATTATAAGCAAGTTCAGTGAAAAGGTTTGTCTTATTTGTCAGGTCAATATTAGAGAAACGAAGTGATTTCTTTCCAAGGATGTACATCTAATAATCTTGGTTAAAGCTTCAATCTTGTTTTAAATGCTTTTCCATTGAAAATGATACCTCTCTTTCAGCTCCCCCATTTCTGAGAAGTATAAAATCTTATAATTTATTATTACCAAAGGGGAAAGGTCGGAGGAGGGATAAATTAACAGTTTGGGATTAACACATACACACTGCTATGTATAAAATAGATCATCAACAAGGAACTACTGTATAGCACAGGGAACTACACTCAACATTTTGCAATAACCTATAAGGGGAAATAATCTGAAAAAGAATAGATATTTTTATTGACATCATCTATCAATGACAGTTAAAGTGTAACCT
The DNA here is from genome assembly GCF_964270905.1 of Leucopleurus acutus. Classification (NCBI taxonomy): domain Eukaryota; kingdom Metazoa; phylum Chordata; class Mammalia; order Artiodactyla; family Delphinidae; genus Leucopleurus; species Leucopleurus acutus. The sequence continues at coordinate 563,655 of NW_028139134.1, read as the reverse complement.
AAGGGAAGCTGGTGGTGAGTGCTTCTGACCCTGAAGACTTCAATCATCTAAAGTTTGGACTCTGCCTACTTCCCAAGGCCCTTAATGAACATATGTGTAGCCGTAGCTTAAAAAATTCCCCAGTTTGGGTTTCGGGGAGACACTGATTTTGAAAAAGCCCTGGTGTTCTCCTTACATGAATGGGACTCTTCCTACTGCTAAAACATGTCTGTCACACCCAGAGGATGGTATACCGTCTGATCGGGAAGAGTTTGGAAAAGGCATCTCATCTCCTCATCTCCTGGTGCTCGGGTTCACCCCTCCAGCGTCTTTACTAACAGTCTCCCCACTTGGAGATGGCAGCACTGTCAACATCCTGTTGCGTACAGTTTGGAATTTGTCCAGAGGATGAAGCGGAAGGATGAGGAACAATGAGAGACAAGTCCTAGGTGTTCAGACAGGCACATGTCACTCTAATTTCCAATCAGGAAGACGAATTGACCAAAGGCTAGGGTTGCCCATGGAAACAGTATAGGGCTTGAGGAAATCCCGCTGCTTTGTGGCCAGTTCCCATAAACACAAGTTGAACAATGGAACTCAGGGACAGTAAAATTCACGAAACTGCAGAGTTGAAAATATCCATCACTGAAAAATGTCTTGAGGAAAGTCAGAGAAAAGGACTTGTAAGCAAGGGAGAATGGCAGGAAAGGGATTTGAGGAGGTAGAAAGGACTCGCCATTAAGCACAAGAAAAGGAGCTGAACATTGCCAACATTGCAGTTGGCCAAAAAGGGTGTATGCGTTTTTTTCTGTATATATTCAAGAAAAGGGCATACACTTTTTTAGCCAACCAAACAGGTGGGCACTGGAAGTCAATACTACAAGAGATATCACTTCGCATCAGTCAGAAGAGCCATCCTCATAAAGCGTAAACAACAGAAATGCAGGACAGGGCAAGGAGAAGAGGGAGCCCTGTGAGACTTATAGTGGAAATATATATTGCCAACGGCCATTCTGGAGAAGTGTATTGTGTTTACTAAAGCATCTAAAAAATGAGCTACAGAGCATAGGGCACTTGCACTCATGGGCGTATATCTTGGGAAAAACAAAAATCGAGAGGACACAGGCACCCCAATGTTTACCCCCTCTCTGTTTAAAAGATCCTCGACTAGGATATAACTTAAATGTCCCTGGAGAGAAAAAATGGATAGAGATGTGGTACTTAGGTAGAGTGGAATATTATTCAGCCTGGAAATCAATGAAATATGGCCAGTTGTAACAACTCCGGAGGAGTTACGTATGATCATTCTAAGTGACATAATTCAAAAAGATAAAGACACATATCATAAGATATCACTTAAAGGTGGAATCCAAAATGGCTACACATGAAATAAATTACAAAATAAAAACATAGTCAAATATGTAGAAAACACGCATAAGGCTGCTAAACGGGAAAGGTGGGGAGGGGTGAGGCATCATCCAGGAGGTTGAAATTAGCAAAGATACCATTCCAAATACCAAACTGATAATCAACAAGGCCTACACAGTAGCTAAAAGAACTGCACTCAGCACACTCAAGTCACCGGAAAAGAATATATACGACTGGTAAGAATCTGAAAAAGAATTTACTGATGTCTCTCTGTACGTGAATCAAGTGGATGTACAGCAGCAAGAAACAGAGCTTTGAAAATCAGCTGTAACCAATATAGTAATAAATTGAAAAAAATAAACGACAGAGAGACAGAGAAAACCTCTTACAACTTTTCCTCAGGGCCGGTGATGCAACATGGATTGAACACATCTAGACCCACAGCAGGATGAGACATAAGGCTGGAAACTGTTTGCACTAAGAGAAATGTGAGGTTGGGTGAGGAAATGCACACCCTTTAAAGTAATACTACCTGGTACCCATTCAATGGGTCCCAAATCTGCAGGTTCAAAGGATCTTCCTACAGCTAAAACATGCATGGAAAACCCAGAGGACTGTACACCATGTGATCGGGAGATGTGTCTAAAATGCAGCTCATTTATCCTCTCCTGGTGCTCCTGTTCACCATTCCAGCCACGTTACTTAGAATCTCCCCACTTGGAGAATCAGCACATTTCAACTTCTGTTTCACACATTTTGCAAATTGTGAGGAGGATGAACAGGAAGAGGGGGAACCAATGAGAGAATAGTTGTAGGGGTTTGGACGGGCACATATCACTCTAATTTCCCATTAAGAATAAGAATTGAAAAAAGGCTCAGCCCGCCTCGCCCGAGCCAAAATAGGGCCTGAAGCAATCCTGCGGCTTTGAGGCCAGCTCACAAAAGAGCAACTTAAAAAATGGAGCTCAGGGTCACTGCAATTCACAAACCTGCAGAGTTATAAATGAAAACTAACGTCCAAAAATATGTTGAGGTAAGGCAAAGAAGAGGATCTGAATGCAAGACAGAATTGCAAGAAACAGATTTCAAGAGATAGATTGGACTCGTCTTTAAAGCACATGAAAAGCGGCAGAATTTCGACAATGATGCAGTTGGCCCAAAAGGGCGTATGCGTTTTTTCCTGATTATATCCAGGAAAAAACGCATACACACTTTATGGGCAACGAAGCAAGCAAGCAATGCAAATGTGCACAACAAAGAAGTCTCATTACCCACTGGTCAAAAGGGCCATCCTAAAAAATTGTAAAAACCAGAAATGCAGGACAGGCCATGGAGAACAGGGAGCCTTTATACGCTGATGGGCAGTGTGTGAACTGCCGAGAGCCACTCTGGAGAAGTGTATGGTGGTTCCTAAATCATCTAAAAAACAGAGCTACAGAGCATAGGACACTTCCAATCATGGGAGTATATCTAGGGAAGTCTAAAAATCAACAAGACACAAGCACACCACAGTTTAGGGCTACTCTGTTTACAAGAACCTCAACTTCAGTACACCTTAAATATCCCAGGAAAGAGAACAATGGATAAAGAAGATGTGGTACTTATGTACAATGGAATATCTCTTCACCATGAAATCAATGTAATAAGGCTAGTAGAAGGATAAAGAGTGGGTTTAGGTCCGATAATACTACTTGAAATAAGTCAAACAGAAAAAGAAACATATCATAAGATATCACTTATAGAGGGAGGGTAAATATGGCTGCACAAGAAATGAATTACAGAACAGAACAGTGTCTCACATTTAGAAAACACACTTATTTCAGCTTAAGGGGAAAGGAGAGGTGGGGTGATGCATAAAACCAGAGTTTGAAATTAGCACAGATACCGTTCAATAAACCAAATAGATATTAGACAAGATCTACACCTTGCTCAATGAACTGGCCTCAACACACCCTATACACCACAGAGAAATATATCTGAGTAATAAGAATCTTAAAACCCATGTATTGATATATCTCCATAAGGGAATCAAGTGTGTGCAGAGCGGCACAAACACAGCAGTGAAAATGAGCTAAACCCCATTATAGAAATAAATTTTAAAAACAAAACACAGAAACAATGAAAGAGAGAAAAATTCTTACAAAATTCGCTCAGGGGCTGTGATGCAACCTGGATTGACCACATATAAACCCACAGCTGGATAAGACATAAGGCTGGACACTTGGGGCTGAGAGGATTGGTGAGCTTTGGTGAGCAACTGCCAAAAGTTTAATGCAATACTTCATGCTACTCATTCCAAGGGTCCCAACACTCCAGGTTGAAGGGAATCTTCCTACAGCTAAACCATGCTTGGGAAACCCAGCGACTGGTATACCATATGATCGGGAAAGGTTTCTAAAACGCACCTCATTTTTCCTCTCCTGGGGCTCCGGATCGATATTCCAGCTGCTTTACTAAAATATCCCCACATGGACAGTCAATGCCTTTAAGTTCTGGTATCGCAGTCTGCAGTTAGTGTGGAGGATGAATGGGAATAGGGGGAACCAGTGAGAAACTAGCTGTAGCGGTTTCAATGGGCACATGTCACTCTAATTTCATATCAGTAAGAAGAATAAACCAAAGGCACAGCAAGGTGCCCCAGAAGAACAATAGGGCCTGAAGGAATCCTGTGGTTATGAGGCAAGATCACAAAAATAAGAGCTGAAAAATGGAGTTAAGGGCCACTGCAATTCAAAACCTGCAGAGTTATGAAGGCCAACTATTTTCAAAAAATATATTGAGGTAAGGCTAAGAAGAGGCATTGAAAGCAAGGCAGAATTGCAGGAAACCGATTTCAGGAGGTAGACTGGAATTGCATTTAAAGCATAGGAAAAGAGGCAGAACGTCCACAATGATGCACTTGGCCAAAAAGGGCGTATGCATTTTTTCCTGAATATATTTAGGAAAAAAGGCAAACGCACTTTTTGGCGAACCAAGCAAGCTTGCAAAGGAAATCTGCACTGCAATGAAGTCTCACTTCCCCCCAGTCAAAAGTGCCATCTGAAAAAAGTGTAAAATCCAGAAAGGCAGGACAGGCCATGGAGAACTGGGAGCCTTGTTATGCTGATGGGCGGGATGTAAATTGCCAAGAGCCACTCGGGTGAAGTGTATGGTGTTTCCTGAAACATCTAAAAAACAAAGCAACGGAGCCTAGGGCACTTCCACTTATGGTCCTATAGCTTAGGGAAATTAAAATCAAAAAGACACAGCCACCCCAAAGTTTGGGACGGCTCTGTTTACAAGAACCTCATTTACGGTACAAGTTCAATATCGCAGAAAGCGAAAAATGGATAAAGAAGTGGTGGTACTTACGTACAATGCAATATCACTCAGCAATGAAATCTATGTCATCAGGCCCGTAACAGCATAATGAGTGGATTCAGGTATGATGATTCTAACTGAAATAAGTCACACAGAAAAAGAAACATCATAAGATATCACTAATACACGGAATGTAAACTTGGCTACACAGGAACTGGATTACAAAACAGAACAGGGTCTCAAATTTAGAAAACCAACTAATGCTTGCTTAAGGGGAAAGGTGAGTTGGGGTGCTGCATAAAACCAGAGATTGAAATGAGCACAGATAAAGTTCCTTAAGCCAAATATGGAATAGACAAGAGCTACTCCTTGCTCAACGAAATGGACTCAACACCCCATATTAAACGCCTAAGAATGTACCTGACTAGTAAGTATCTTAAAACCTATGGATTGCTATGTCTCTGAAAGATAATCAAGAGTGTGTACAGGGGCATAAACGCAGCAGTGATAGGATTGGAGAGGTTCGGTGAGCAAATGAAGACCCTTTGAAGTCATATTGCATGGTACCCATTCCACAGGTCTCAACTCTACAGGTTTAAGGGATTCTTCCTTCAGCTAAAACATGCATGTGGAACCCAGAGTATGTTCAACCATGTGATCGGGAGACGTGTTCCAATATGTCTCAGTTCTCGTCCCCTGTAACTCAGGTGCAACATTCCAGACGCTTTACTAACACTCTCCAGACTTGGAGAGTCAGTGCCTTTAACCTCCTGTTTGGCCCATTTGTAATTTCTGCGGAAGATGAACAGGAATAGGGAGAACCAATGAGAGGCTAGCTGGAGGTGTCTGGACCGGCAAATTTAACTCTCATTTCCCACCAGGAAGAGGAATTAACCAAAGGCTCAGCGTGCCGTGCCTGAACCAGATTAGGGCCTGAAGCAATCCTGCAGTGTTGCGGCCAGCTCACAAGAAAGCGAGTTGAAGAAAGGAGCTCAGGGGCAGTGTAATTCACAAACCTACAGAGTTATAAATGACAGCTATCGTCCAAAAATATACTGAAGTAAGGCTGCCAAGAGGACTTGAAAGCGGAGCAGAATTGCAGGAAACCGATTTCAGGAGGTAGACTGGAATTGCATTTAAAGCATAGGAAAAGAGGCAGAACGTCCACAATGATGCACTTGACCAAAAAGGGCGTATGCGTTTTTTCCTGAATATATTCAGGAAAAAACGCATACGCCCTTTTTGGCCAACCAAGCAAGCTTGCAAAGGAAATCTGCACTACAGTGAAGGCTCACTTCCCCCGGTCAAAAGGGCCACCTGAAAAAAGTGTAAAATCCAGAAAGGCAGGACAGGCCATGGAGAACTGGGAGCCTTGTTATGCTGATGGGCGGTATGTTAATTGCCAACAGCCACTTGGGAGAAGTGTATGGTGTTTCCTTAAACATCTAAAAAACAAAGCAACAGAGCCTAGGGCACTTCCACTTATGGTCCTATAGCTTAGGGAAATTCAAATCAAAAAGACACAGCCACCCCAAAGTTTGGGACGGCTCTGTTTACAAGAACCTCGTTTACGGTACAAGTTCAATAGCACACAAAGTGAAATATGGATAAAGAAGTTGTGGTACTTACGTACAATGTAATATCACTCAGCAATGAAGTCTATGTCATCAGGCCCGTAGCAGTATAATGAATGGATTCAGGTATGATGATTCTAACTGAAATAAGTCACACAGAAAAAGAAACATCATAAGATATCACTAATAAACGGAATGTAAACTTGGCCACACAGGAACTGGATTACAAATCAGAACAGGGTCTCAAATTTAGAAAACCAACTTATGCTTGCTTAAGCGAAAAGGTGAGTTGGGGTGCTGCATCAAACCAGAGATTGAAATGAGCACAGATAAAGTTCCTTAAGCCAAATATGGAATAGACAAGAGCTACTCCTTGCTCAACGAAATAGACTCAACACCCCATATTAAACGCCTAAGAATGTAACTGACTAGTAAATATCTTAAAACCTATGGATTGCTATGTCTCTGAAAGATAATCAAGAGTATGTACAGGGGCATAAACACAGCAGTGATAGGATTGGAGAGGTTCGGTGAGTAAATGAAGACCCTTTGAAGTCATATTGCATGGTACCCATTCCACAGGTCTCAACTCTCCAGGTTTAAGGGATTCTTCCTTCAGCTAAAACAGGCATGTACAACCCAGAGTATGTTCAACCGTGTGATCGGGAGACGTGTTTCAATATGTCTCAGTTCTCGTCCCCTGGTACTCGGGTGCAACATTCCAGACGCTTTACTAACACTCTCCCGACTTGGAAAGTCAGTGCCTTTAACCTCCTGTTTGGCCCATTTGCAATTTCTGTGGAAGATGAACAGGAATAGGGAGAACCAATGACAGACTAGCTGGAGGTGTCTGGACGGGCAAATTTAACTCTCATTTCCCACCAGGAAGAGGAATTAACCAAAGGCTCAGCGTGCCGTGCCGGAACCAGATTAGGGCCTGAAGCAATCCTGTGGTGTTGCGGCCAGCTCACAAGAAAGCGAGTTGAAGAAAGGAGCTCAGGGGCACTGTAATTCACAAACCTGCAGAGTTATAAATGACAGCTATCGTCCAAAAATATACTGAAGTAAGGCTGCCAAGAGGACTTGAAAGCGGGGCAGAATTTCAGGAAACCGATTTCAGGAGGTAGACTGGAATTGCATTTAAAGCATAGGAAAAGAGGCAGAACGTCCACAATGATGCACTTGGCCAAAAAGGGCGTATGCGTTTTTTCCTGAATATATTCAGGAAAAAACGCATACGCCCTTTTTGGTCAACCAAGCAAGCTTGCAAAGGAAATCTGCACTACAATGAAGGCTCACTTCCCCCCGGTCAAAAGGGCCACCTGAAAAAAGTGTAAAATCCAGAAAGGCAGGACAGGCCATGGAGAACTGGGAGCCTTGTTATGCTGATGGGCGGTATGTAAATTTCCAACAGCCACTTGGGAGAAGTGTATTGTGTTTCCTTAAACATCTAAAGAACAAAGCAACAGAGCCTAGGGCACTTCCACTTATGGTCCTATAGCTTAGGGAAATTCAAATCAAAAAGACACAGCCACCCCAAAGTTTGGGACGGCTCTGTTTACAAGAACCTCGTTTATGGTACAAGTTCAATAGCGCAGAAAGTGAAATATGGATAAAGAAGTTGTGGTACTTACATATAATTCAATATCACTCAGCAATGAAATCTATGTCATCAGGCCCATAGCAGCATAATGAGTGGATTCAGGTATGATGATTCTAACTGAAATAAGTCACACAGAAAAAGAAACATCATAAGATATCACTAATACACGGAATGTAAACTTGGCCACACAGGAACTGGATTACAAATCAGAACAGGGTCTCAAATTTAGGAAACCAACTTATGCTTGCTTAAGCGAAAAGGTGAGTTGGGGTGCTGCATCAAACCAGAGATTGAAATGAGCACAGATAAAGTTCCTTAAGCCAAATATGGAATAGACAAGAACTACTCCTTGCTCAACGAAATGGACTCAACACCCCATATTAAACGCCTAAGAATGTACCTGACTAGTAAGTATCTTAAAACCTATGGATAGCTATGTCTCTGAAAGAAAATCAAGCGTGTGTACAGGGGCATAAACGCAGCAGTGATAGGATTGGAGAGGTTCGGTGAGCAAATGAAGACCCTTTGAAGTCATATTGCATGGTACCCATTCCACGGGTCTCAACTCTCCAGGTTTAAGGGATTCTTCCTTCAGCTAAAACATGCACGTGGAACCCAGAGTATGATCAACCATGGGATCGGGAGACGTGTTCCAATATGTCTCAGTTCTCGTCCCCTGGTACTTGGGTGCAACATTCCAGACGCTTTACTAACACTCTCCCGACTTGGAGAGTCAGTGCCTTTAACCTCCTGTTTGGCCCAGTTTGCAATTTCTGCGGAAGATGAACAGGAATAGGGAGAGCCGAAGAGAGACTAGCTGGAGGTGTCTAGACGGGCAAATTTAACTCTCATTTCCCACCAGGAAGAGGAATTAACCAAAGGCTCAGCATGCCGTGCCGGAACCAGATTAGGGCCTGAAGCAATCCTGCGGTGTTGCGGCCAGCTCACAAGAAAGCGAGTTGAAGAAAGGAGCTCAGGGGCAGTGTAATTCACAAACCTGCAGAGTTATAAATGACAGCTATCGTCCAAAAATATACTGAAGTAAGGCTGCCAAGAGGACTTGAAAGCGGGGCAGAATTGCAGGAAACCGATTTCAGGAGGTAGACTGGAATTGCATTTAAAGCATAGGAAAAGAGGCAGAACGTCCACAATGATGCACTTGGCCAAAAAGGGCATATGCGTTTTATCCTGAATATATTCAGGAAAAAACGCATACGCCCTTTTTGGCCAACCAAGCAAGCTTGCAAAGGAAATCTGCACTACAATGAAGTCTCACTTCCCCAAGGTCAAAAGGGCCACCTGAAGAAAGTGTAAAATCCAGAAAGGCAGGACAGGCCATGGAGAACTGGGAGCCTTGTTATGCTGATGGGCGGGACGTAAATTGCCAACAGCCACTCGGGAGAGGTGTATGGTGTTTCCTGAAACATCTAAAAAACAAGCAACAGAGCCTAGGGCACTTCCACTTATGGTGCTGTAGCTTAGGGAAAGTAAAATCAAAAAGACACAACCACCCCAAAGTTTGGGACAGCTCTCTTAACAAGAACCTCATTTACGGTACAAGTTCAATATCGCAGAAAGTGAAAAATGGATAAAGAAGTTGTGGTACTTACGTACAATGCAATATCACTCAGCAATGAAATCTATGTCATCAGGCCCGTAGCAGCATAATGAGTGGATTCAGGTCTGATGATTCTAACTGAAATAAGTCACACAGAAAAAGAAACATCATAAGATATCACTAATACACGGAATGTGAACTTGGCTACACATGAACTGAATTATAAAACAGAACAGGGTCTCAAGTTTAGAAAAGCAACTTATGCTTTTTTAAGGGGGAAGGTGAGTTGGGGTGCTGCATAAAACCAGAGTTTGACATTAGCACAGATACTGTTCCATAAGCCAAATGTGTAATAGACAAGACCTACCCCTTGCTCAACAAAATGGACTCAACAATGAGGTATCACCTCACACCTGATAGAATGGGCATCATCAGAAAATCTACAAACAATAAATGCTGGAAAGGGTGTGGAGAAAAGGAACCCTCTTCCACTATTGTTGGGAATATAAATTGTTACATTCACTATGGAGAACAATATGGAGTTTCTTAAGAAACTAACAATAGAATTACCATATGATACAGCAATCCCAGTACTGGACATATACCCAGACAAAACCATAAATCAAAAAGAGACATTCACCGCAATGTTCATTGCATCACTATTTACAATATCGAGGTAATGGAAGCAACCTAAATGCCCACAGACAGACGAATGCATAAAGCTGTGGTACGTATATAAAATGGAATATTACTAAGCCATGAAAAGGAATGAAATTGGGTCATTTGTAGAGACGTCGATGGATCTAGAGACTGTCATACAGAGTGAAGTAAGTCAGAAAGAGAAAAACAAATCTTGTATATTCATGCATATATGTGGAACCTAGAAAAACCGTACAGATTAACCATTTTGCAAGGCATAAATAGAGCAACAGATGTAGACAACAAATGTATGGACAACAAGGGGGGAAAGCTGTTGGGGGGGTGGTGGTGGGAGGAGTTGAGAGACTGGGATTGGCATGTATACATTTATATGTATAAAATAGATAACCAATAAGAACCTGCTGTATAAAAATATAAAATAAAATTCACAATTGAAAAGAAATAAAATTTAAAAAATAAAACAGAAAAAACAATTATTCCCTTCACATACATGTATTTATATGAATAAATTATTTCCATGCTTATATCTGTAAATACAAAAAAGAGGAATAAAATCTACCTTGAACCAAAAACGAAAAAGAGAAATAAAACACAGAACCCACCAGTTCCACAGAGGAAAACCGTATCAGGGCACTTGCTCCAGTTGTAAACAATTCTGAAGTTGGTCAGTGGTGGGGAATCATCTCCCATTCAGCCAGCAGCCCCCACGCAACAAGCGTCCTCATTGCAAAGCTGGGGCACCGTGCCGAGGCATCTGTGAGTAAACGTGAGCTGAGCCCCAGGCCAGTTGCTGCTGAACTATTCCCACCCGTCCCAGGTAAAACACCTGAATATATACAAGGACTTGAAAGCCTAGAGGAAGGGCCATAGAGCCACACGAGTGACAGCATGCCGGCCGACTTGGTGCCTGCAGGCCAGCCAGGATGGTCCTGGCCCTGGGTGCTCTTCTGGAAGATTTCCATTTCCCTGCCTGAGATACCCGTCCTGTCCCTGCCCCCACTGCTTTTTTCCTTCCTCACCTCTGCCCAGGGAGAAATTCCAGCAGCAGGTATGGGTGACACATCCTCTTCTTCAGCAGGTGGCAGCCTGGCACCTGCTGCAGAAAGTCCAGCAGAGCCCCACTCACACTGGGCCACCCACAAAGCCGTGGCCTCTCACTCCCTCCCACCAGCCCAGCCCCGAGACTGCTGACAGGGCAGAGAAAATGGCGTCAGGCACGGCTGCAGGGGCTCTTGCTGCCTGGAGTGGTATTTATATTGATCTCAACCCAGGCACACCTGGGGAGGGCTGGCCGGCACGGTTAGGCTGCCCAGCTCAGCCAATCATCACCCCTCAGGGGCTCACAGTTGCAGAAAATGGAAATTGCTGAACCGGCCAGGTCCAAGGAACAGGTGTGGGCTCCTGAGAGTCAGGATAGACAAGGGGCTGCAGCTTTGGCTTGTTTTCTAATCATTTTATCTGGCCCATGAGTGGGAGACAACTTCAAGAAAACCCTCTCCTAATGAGAGGAACCCAGGAGTCAGGGAGAGGAGGGGTGGGTGGTGGTTGGAGACAGAGGCCTGGTGCCCCGGGTGCAGTGGAAGTCTCTGGAAGACCAGGTGGAGGGAGGCCGCACAGAGTGATGCCCAGGGTCACAGACCTGTCGCAGCTGCTGTTTGTTAGTTCAAGTCCTGCTCTGAGGTGCTCTGTGTCAGCTCTGAGCGACAGGTGAGCTGGGGGTGCTCTGCAATGAGGGCTATGTGCACGGTTCCTGTGTGCCCAGCCCTGCCACGGTACCTGCAAGGGTAGCTCTGTATCCTGGGAGGGGCCTGACCACGAGAGCCCCGTGGGCTGGGGTGGGGGTGGGGTACCTGCCCAGGTGAGCTCCATATTCTGGGATTGGTCTGACCACGAGAGCCCCATGGGCTGCTGGGGACCTGGTAAAGGATGTCAGGACAGTCAGTGAAGCCACCGAGGATATACCTCCAGTTGCTCCTAATTCCTACACCCTGCTGGTCATTCTACCAACCACCAGGACATGGTATTCTGTATTAGTCTTCAATGATGCCTTCTTTTGTATTCCATTAGTCCCAGAGTCACAAGAAATTTTGGCTTGTGAGTGGCAGGACTCAACATACAACTAAAACAATACTTCCGGGCCGTCTTGCCCCAAGGGTGCAAAAATTCCCACACCATTTTTGGGGAAACCTTAGCTAAAGACCTAAAAGTTCTACCTCTGGAAAAGGAAACCCTCCTTCAGTACGCAGACGACATTCTGATCGCCAGCCCTACTAAGGAGGCCTCTGAACTACCAAGCCAATAAAGGATAGAAGTTGTCCAAGAAAAAGCTCAAATATCACAGACTGCGGTGACCTGCCTGGGCTTCATTCTCACAGAAGGTCAGAGAAGCCCATCCCAGGAAAGGGAAGAAACCATTTTCGGCCTTACTCCTTTCTAAAACTAGAAGACAGCTTAGGGGTTCCTGGGGAGGCCAGGGTTTGCTGCTTCTGGATCCCTAACTGCAGTCTACTAGCTGGGCCATTATATGAAACACTGAAAGGAAAAGATGATGATCCTTTTGAATAGAATCCAGAAGTGGCCTTTCAAGAATGGAAAGAGCAGTCAATTCAGACCCTTGCCCTGGAACTCCCTAATTTAGCTAAACCCTTTGACCTTTACATTCCTGGTGAAAGGTGAATCGCCATTGGAGAATTAGTGCAAAAACTGGGACCACTTGAAATGGAACAATGCAAGAATGCCATCCAGGTAGGATAAACTATGGTCACCAAGGGGCTTGGCCCACTGCCGCATCTGGCCAAGATACTGGCAGTATCTAAAAACCTGGAAATCAGCAGCCCAAAAGGCCACCTCCCTCCTAAGGGAAAAGGACCCCACGTGGTGATCCTAACCACCAACCATACCCTGAAGTTGCAGGGTTTGCTCCGTGGACACACCAACCTCGAGTGAGGAGGCCCTCCAACTCCAACATCCAGAGAGATAACCGGGGGCAACAGGACACCATGACGACTCGTGTGAACATCACTTGACCTGGAGTTTCTCTCATAAAACAACAAGAGTGTGTCCCAAAAGAGTAGACTACTGCTTGCAGGACTTACTGTACCCAGAGGGGAGCTAATAATCTTGGCGGGGGAACCGTATATCACACTGTCACCATAGAAAAGCCTACAGACACCGTGATGATGGTGGCCAATAAGACTGGCCGGACTCCTGTTTACTTCAAAAGGCTGTTGACTCAGTGGCCATCATGGTCCTTGATCACCACTGACCCTGGACTGTCTGGGAGTTGAGCGGGCAGGGCTCTGACACCTGGTGCTGTTTGTACGTTAATTCAGGGGCCTAATTGAAGAAAGCGCAGACTACTGGTCAGAGCATCTAGGCTGGCAGAAACGGTCAGCCTAAGGTGGCCGAACAAATGTGGGGCGGGGTGAAACCGGCCCCCACAGCCTCTCTGCACATCTCTTTCCTGGACCCTTAAAGGTCATTAGAATCTATAACGCTTCCAATGCTGGTGCTCAGGTGGACGAGCAGGGAGGCAGGGGGCCTGGGGACAATCAACGTCACCTGGAGGCTGCTGGGGAGAAGCTCTGACCCTCGCCCCTTGGTATGAGGGCTCCCAACTCAGCACTCAGCAGTTACAGAAGAAGGGTCTGCACCCTCAGCACTCCAAGAATGAGGAACGGGACAAAAGGCAGAGGAGGGGTTTGTCCCCAGCAAAGCCCATTAAAAATCCCTGGGAGATAAAAATAGAATCTGGGCAATAAAGTCAAGTCTAACCTTTTTTATCCTTTGTGCTTTGTCTAATTTCATGTGCTCCTAGGGTCCCGCATGCAGAGGTTCCACACCCGGCACTTCAGACCAGATTTCCTAGTGCAGAATGGCTGGGTCGACACCTCAGCTCCTGGGGCCCAGTGCAGACTCCGCGATATAGAGCCTGAGCTGCAGCCAACCCGGCCCTCGAGAGCTCCGCCCCCTCCCTCCCACTGACTCTGACAGGATCTCTACACAGCAGCCCAGCCCACAGCCCACGGGGTAGTGCATGCTCTCACCTCTCCATTCTCTGATCAAAATATAAAGTTTCCTTTGCTTGTGAACCAAACTCAGTCTCGATCTGTTGGCCCCAATGACACTGCGCAGGGGGACACTTGTTGAGGTCCACTCTGGAGGATCAGTAACAGAAATTGAGACTATTGTAACCTCAATGAACAGATGTGTGAGCCAAACTGTAGTTAACATAGAACAGTGTATAAGGCTCGGGTAAAATAAGATGTTTCTAACGTTTCCATTGGATATTTCCATCACTTTATTATAAGCAAGTTCAGTGAAAAGGTTTGTCTTATTTGTCAGGTCAATATTAGAGAAACGAAGTGATTTCTTTCCAAGGATGTACATCTAATAATCTTGGTTAAAGCTTCAATCTTGTTTTAAATGCTTCTCCATTGAAAATGATACCTCTCTTTCAGCTCCCCCATTTCTGAGAAGTATAAAATCTTATAATTTATTATTACCAAAGGGGAAAGGTCGGAGGAGGGATAAATTAACAGTTTGGGATTAACACATACACACTGCTATGTATAAAATAGATCATCAACAAGGAACTACTGTATAGCACAGGGAACTACACTCAACATTTTGCAATAACCTATAAGGGGAAATAATCTGAAAAAGAATAGATATTTTTATTGACATCATCTATCAATGACAGTTAAAGTGTAACCTAAGGGAAGCTGGTGGTGAGTGCTTCTGACCCTGAAGACTTCAATCATCTAAAGTTTGGACTCTGCCTACTTCCCAAGGCCCTTAATGAACATATGTGTAGCCGTAGCTTAAAAAATTCCCCAGTTTGGGTTTCGGGGAGACACTGATTTTGAAAAAGCCCTGGTGTTCTCCTTACATGAATGGGACTCTTCCTACTGCTAAAACATGTCTGTCACACCCAGAGGATGGTATACCGTCTGATCGGGAAGAGTTTGGAAAAGGCATCTCATCTCCTCATCTCCTGGTGCTCGGGTTCACCCCTCCAGCGTCTTTACTAACAGTCTCCCCACTTGGAGATGGCAGCACTGTCAACATCCTGTTGCGTACAGTTTGGAATTTGTCCAGAGGATGAAGCGGAAGGATGAGGAACAATGAGAGACAAGTCCTAGGTGTTCAGACAGGCACATGTCACTCTAATTTCCAATCAGGAAGACGAATTGACCAAAGGCTAGGGTTGCCCATGGAAACAGTATAGGGCTTGAGGAAATCCCGCTGCTTTGTGGCCAGTTCCCATAAACACAAGTTGAACAATGGAACTCAGGGACAGTAAAATTCACGAAACTGCAGAGTTGAAAATATCCATCACTGAAAAATGTCTTGAGGAAAGTCAGAGAAAAGGACTTGTAAGCAAGGGAGAATGGCAGGAAAGGGATTTGAGGAGGTAGAAAGGACTCACCATTAAGCACAAGAAAAGGAGCTGAACATTGCCAACATTGCAGTTGGCCAAAAAGGGTGTATGCGTTTTTTTCTGTATATATTCAAGAAAAGGGCATACACTTTTTTAGCCAACCAAACAGGTGGGCACTGGAAGTCAATACTACAAGAGATATCACTTCGCATCAGTCAGAAGAGCCATCCTCATAAAGCGTAAACAACAGAAATGCAGGACAGGGCAAGGAGAAGAGGGAGCCCTGTGAGACTTATAGTGGAAATATATATTGCCAACGGCCATTCTGGAGAAGTGTATTGTGTTTACTAAAGCATCTAAAAAATGAGCTACAGAGCATAGGGCACTTGCACTCATGGGCGTATATCTTGGGAAAAACAAAAATCGAGAGGACACAGGCACCCCAATGTTTACCCCCTCTCTGTTTAAAAGATCCTCGACTAGGATATAACTTAAATGTCCCTGGAGAGAAAAAATGGATAGAGATGTGGTACTTAGGTAGAGTGGAATATTATTCAGCCTGGAAATCAATGAAATATGGCCAGTTGTAACAACTCCGGAGGAGTTACGTATGATCATTCTAAGTGACATAATTCAAAAAGATAAAGACACATATCATAAGATATCACTTAAAGGTGGAATCCAAAATGGCTACACATGAAATAAATTACAAAACAAAAACATAGTCAAATATGTAGAAAACACGCATAAGGCTGCTAAACGGGAAAGGTGGGGAGGGGTGAGGCATCATCCAGGAGGTTGAAATTAGCAAAGATACCATTCCAAATACCAAACTGATAATCAACAAGGCCTACACAGTAGCTAAAAGAACTGCACTCAGCACACTCAAGTCACCGGAAAAGAATATATACGACTGGTAAGAATCTGAAAAAGAATTTACTGATGTCTCTCTGTACGTGAATCAAGTGGATGTACAGCAGCAAGAAACAGAGCTTTGAAAATCAGCTGTAACCAATATAGTAATAAATTGAAAAAAATAAACGACAGAGAGACAGAGAAAACCTCTTACAACTTTTCCTCAGGGCCGGTGATGCAACATGGATTGAACACATCTAGACCCACAGCAGGATGAGACATAAGGCTGGAAACTGTTTGCACTAAGAGAAATGTGAGGTTGGGTGAGGAAATGCACACCCTTTAAAGTAATACTACCTGGTACCCATTCAATGGGTCCCAAATCTGCAGGTTCAAAGGATCTTCCTACAGCTAAAACATGCATGGAAAACCCAGAGGACTGTACACCATGTGATCGGGAGATGTGTCTAAAATGCAGCTCATTTATCCTCTCCTGGTGCTCCTGTTCACCATTCCAGCCACGTTACTTAGAATCTCCCCACTTGGAGAATCAGCACATTTCAACTTCTGTTTCACACATTTTGCAAATTGTGAGGAAGATGAACAGGAAGAGGGGGAACCAATGAGAGAATAGTTGTAGGGGTTTGGACGGGCACATATCACTCTAATTTCCCATTAAGAATAAGAATTGAAAAAAGGCTCAGCCCGCCTCGCCCGAGCCAAAATAGGGCCTGAAGCAATCCTGCGGCTTTGAGGCCAGCTCACAAAAGAGCAACTTAAAAAATGGAGCTCAGGGTCACTGCAATTCACAAACCTGCAGAGTTATAAATGAAAACTAACGTCCAAAAATATGTTGAGGTAAGGCAAAGAAGAGGATCTGAATGCAAGACAGAATTGCAAGAAACAGATTTCAAGAGATAGATTGGACTCGTCTTTAAAGCACATGAAAAGCGGCAGAATTTCGACAATGATGCAGTTGGCCCAAAAGGGCGTATGCGTTTTTTCCTGATTATATCCAGGAAAAAACGCATACACACTTTATGGGCAACGAAGCAAGCAAGCAATGCAAATGTGCACAACAAAGAAGTCTCATTACCCACTGGTCAAAAGGGCCATCCTAAAAAATTGTAAAAACCAGAAATGCAGGACAGGCCATGGAGAACAGGGAGCCTTTATACGCTGATGGGCAGTGTGTGAACTGCCGAGAGCCACTCTGGAGAAGTGTATGGTGGTTCCTAAATCATCTAAAAAACAGAGCTACAGAGCATAGGACACTTCCAATCATGGGAGTATATCTAGGGAAGTCTAAAAATCAACAAGACACAAGCACACCACAGTTTAGGGCTACTCTGTTTACAAGAACCTCAACTTCAGTACACCTTAAATATCCCAGGAAAGAGAACAATGGATAAAGAAGATGTGGTACTTATGTACAATGGAATATCTCTTCACCATGAAATCAATGTAATAAGGCTAGTAGAAGGATAAAGAGTGGATTTAGGTCCGATAATACTACTTGAAATAAGTCAAACAGAAAAAGAAACATATCATAAGATATCACTTATAGAGGGAGGGTAAATATGGCTGCACAAGAAATGAATTACAGAACAGAACAGTGTCTCACATTTAGAAAACACACTTATTTCAGCTTAAGGGGAAAGGAGAGGTGGGGTGATGCATAAAACCAGAGTTTGAAATTAGCACAGATACCGTTCAATAAACCAAATAGATATTAGACAAGATCTACACCTTGCTCAATGAACTGGCCTCAACACACCCTATACACCACAGAGAAATATATCTGAGTAATAAGAATCTTAAAACCCATGTATTGATATATCTCCATAAGGGAATCAAGTGTGTGCAGAGCGGCACAAACACAGCAGTGAAAATGAGCTAAACCCCATTATAGAAATAAATTTTAAAAACAAAACACAGAAACAATGAAAGAGAGAAAAATTCTTACAAAATTCGCTCAGGGGCTGTGATGCAACCTGGATTGACCACATATAAACCCACAGCTGGATAAGACATAAGGCTGGACACTTGGGGCTGAGAGGATTGGTGAGCTTTGGTGAGCAACTGCCAAAAGTTTAATGCAATACTTCATGCTACTCATTCCAAGGGTCCCAACACTCCAGGTTGAAGGGAATCTTCCTACAGCTAAACCATGCTTGGGAAACCCAGCGACTGGTATACCATATGATCGGGAAAGGTTTCTAAAACGCACCTCATTTTTCCTCTCCTGGGGCTCCGGATCGATATTCCAGCTGCTTTACTAAAATATCCCCACATGGACAGTCAATGCCTTTAAGTTCTGGTATCGCACAGTCTGCAGTTAGTGTGGAGGATGAATGGGAATAGGGGGAACCAGTGAGAAACTAGCTGTAGTGGTTTCAATGGGCACATGTCACTCTAATTTCATATCAGTAAGAAGAATAAACCAAAGGCACAGCAAGGTGCCCCAGAAGAACAATAGGGCCTGAAGGAATCCTGTGGTTATGAGGCAAGATCACAAAAATAAGAGCTGAAAAATGGAGTTAAGGGCCACTGCAATTCAAAACCTGCAGAGTTATGAAGGCCAACTATTTTCAAAAAATATATTGAGGTAAGGCTAAGAAGAGGCATTGAAAGCAAGGCAGAATTGCAGGAAACCGATTTCAGGAGGTAGACTGGAATTGCATTTAAAGCATAGGAAAAGAGGCAGAACGTCCACAATGATGCACTTGGCCAAAAAGGGCGTATGCATTTTTTCCTGAATATATTTAGGAAAAAAGGCAAACGCACTTTTTGGCGAACCAAGCAAGCTTGCAAAGGAAATCTGCACTGCAATGAAGTCTCACTTCCCCCCAGTCAAAAGTGCCATCTGAAAAAAGTGTAAAATCCAGAAAGGCAGGACAGGCCATGGAGAACTGGGAGCCTTGTTATGCTGATGGGCGGGATGTAAATTGCCAAGAGCCACTCGGGTTAAGTGTATGGTGTTTCCTGAAACATCTAAAAAACAAAGCAACGGAGCCTAGGGCACTTCCACTTATGGTCCTATAGATTAGGGAAATTAAAATCAAAAAGACACAGCCACCCCAAAGTTTGGGACGGCTCTGTTTACAAGAACCTCATTTACGGTACAAGTTCAATATCGCAGAAAGCGAAAAATGGATAAAGAAGTTGTGGTACTTACGTACAATGCAATATCACTCAGCAATGAAATCTATGTCATCAGGCCCGTAACAGCATAATGAGTGGATTCAGGTATGATGATTCTAACTGAAATAAGTCACACAGAAAAAGAAACATCATAAGATATCACTAATACACGGAATTTAAACTTGGCTACAAAGGAACTGGATTACAAAACAGAACAGGGTCTCAAATTTAGAAAACCAACTAATGCTTGCTTAAGGGGAAAGGTGAGTTGGGGTGCTGCATAAAACCTGAGATTGAAATGAGCACAGATAAAGTTCCTTAAGCCAAATATGGAATAGACAAGAGCTACTCCTTGCTCAACGAAATGGACTCAACACCCCATATTAAACGCCTAAGAATGTACCTGACTAGTAAGTATCTTAAAACCTATGGATTGCTATGTCTCTGAAAGATAATCAAGAGTGTGTACAGGGGCATAAACGCAGCAGTGATAGGATTGGAGAGGTTCGGTGAGCAAATGAAGACCCTTTGAAGTCATATTGCATGGTACCCATTCCACAGGTCTCAACTCTACAGGTTTAAGGGATTCTTCCTTCAGCTAAAACATGCATGTGGAACCCAGAGTATGTTCAACCGTGTGATCGGGAGACGTGTTCCAATATGTCTCAGTTCTCGTCCCCTGGTACTCGGGTGCAACATTCCAGACGCTTTACTAACACTCTCCCGACTTGGAGAGTCAGTGCCTTTAACCTCCTGTTTGGCCCAGTTTGCAATTTCTGCGGAAGATGAACAGGAATAGGGAGAACCAATGAGAGACTAGCTGGAGGTGTCTGGACGGGCAAATTTAACTCTCATTTTCCACCAGGAATAGGAATTAACCAAAGTCTCAGCGTGCCGTGCTGGAACCAGATTAGGGCCTGAAGCAATCCTGCGGTGTTGCGGCCAGTTCACAAGAAAGCGAGTTGAAGAAAGGAGCTCAGGGGCACTGTAATTCACAAACCTTCAGAGTTATAAATGACAGCTATCGTCCAAAAATATACTGAAGTAAGGGTGCCAAGAGGACTTGAAGGCGGGGCAGAATTGCAGGAAACCGATTGCAGGAGGTAGACAGGAATTACATTTAAAGCATAGGAAAGGAGGCAGAACGTGGACAATGATGCACTTGGCCAAAAAGGGCGTATGCGTTTTTTCCTGAATATATTCAGGAAAAAACGCATACGCCCTTTTTGGCCAACCAAGCAAGCTTGCAAAGGAAATCTGCACTACAATGAAGTCTCACTTCCCCACGGTCAAAAGGGCCATCTGAAAAAAGTGTAAAATCCAGAAAGGCAGGACAGGCCATGGAGAACTGGGAGCCTTGTTATGCTGATGGGCGGGATGTAAATTGCCAACAGCCACTCCAGAGAAGTGTATGGTGTTTATGAAACATCTAAAAAACAAAGCAACTGAGCCTAGGGCAAGTCCACTTATAGTCCTATAGCTTAGGGAAATTAAAATCAAAAAGACACAGCCAGCCCAAAGTTCGGGACGGCCCTGTTTACAAGAAACCCGTGTATGGTACAAGTTTAATATCGCAGAAAGCGAAAAATGGATAAAGAAGTTGTGGTACTTACGTACAATGCATTATCACTCAGCAATGAAATCTATGTCTTCAGGCCCATAGCAGCATAAAGAGTGGATTCAGGTATGATGATTCTAACTGAAATAAGTATCACAGAAAAAGAAACATCATAAGATATCACTAATACACGGAATGTAAACTTGGATACACAGGAACTGGATTACAAAACAGAACAGGGTCTTAAATTTAGAAAAACAACTTATGCTTGCTTAAGGGGAAAGGTGAGTTGGGGTGCTGCCTAAAACCAGACATTGAAATGAGCACAGATAAAGTTTCTTAAGCCAAATATGGAATAGAGAAGAACTACTCCTTGCTCAACGAAATGGACTCAACACCCCATATTAAACGCCTAAGAATGTACCTGACTAGTAAGAATTTTCAAACCTATGGATTGCTATGTCTCCGAAAGAGAATCAAGCGTGTGTACAGGGGCATAAACGCAGCAGTGATAGGATTGGAGAGGTTCGGTGAGCAAATGAAGACCCTTTGAAGTCATATTGCATGGTACCCATTCCACGGGTCTCAACTCTCCAGGTTTAAGCGATTCTTCCTTCAGCTAAAACATGCACGTGGAACCCAGAGTATGATCAACCGTGTGATCGGGAGACGTGTTCCAATATGTCTCAGTTCTCGTCCCCTGGTACTCGGGTGCAACATTCCAGACGCTTTACTAACACTCTCCCGACTTGGAGAGTCAGTGCCTTTAACCTCCTGTTTGGCCCATTTGCAATTTCTGAAGAAGATGAACAGGAATAGGGAGAACCAAAGAGAGACTAGCTGGAGGTGTCTGGACGGGCAAATTTAACTCTCATTTCCCACCAGGAAGAGGAATTAACCAAAGGCTCAGCGTGCCGTGCCGGAACCAGATTAGGGCCTGAAGCAATCCTGTGGTGTTGTGGCCAGCTCACAAGAAAGCGAGTTGAAGAAAGGAGCTCAGGGGCAGTGTAATTCACAAACCTGCAGAGTTATAAATGACAGCTATCGTCCAAAAATATACTGAAGTAAGGCTGCCAAGAGGACTTGAAAGCGGGGCAGAATTCCAGGAAACCGATTTCAGGAGGTAGACTGGAATTGCATTTAAAGCATAGGAAAAGAGGCAGAACGTGGACAATGATGCACTTGGCCAAAAAGAGCGTATGCGTTTTTTCCTGAATATATTCAGGAAAAAACCCATACGCCCTTTTTGGCCAACCAAGCAAGCTTGCAAAGGAAATCTGTACTACAATGAAGTCTCACTTCCCCCCCGGTCAAAAGGGCCATCTGAAAAAAGTGTAAAATCCAGAAAGGCAGGACAGGCCATGGAGAACTGGGAGCCTTGTTATGCTGATGGGCGGGATGTAAATTGCCAACAGCCATTCGGGAGAAGTGTATGGTGTTTCCTGAAACATCTAAAAAACAAAGCAACAGAACCTAGGGCACTTCCACTTCTGGTCCTATAGCTTAGGGAAAAAAAATCAAAAAGACACAGCCACCCCAAAGTTTGGGACGACTCTGTTTACAAGAACCTCCTTTACGCTACATGTTCAATATCACAGAAAGCAAAAAATGGATAAAGAAGTTGTGGTACTTACGTACAATGCAGTATCACTCAGAAATGAAATCTATGTCTTCAGGCCCATAGCAGCATAAAGAGTGGATTCAGGTATGATGATTCTAACTGAAATAAGTCACACAGAAAAAGAAACATCATAAGATATCACTAATACACGGAATGTAAACTTGGCTACACAGGAACTGGATTACAAAACAGAACAGGGTCTCAAATTTAGAAAACCAACTTATGCTTGCTTAAGGGGAAAGGTGAGTTGGGGTGCTGCATAAAACCTGAGATTGAAATGAGCACAGATAAAGTTCCTTAAGCCAAATATGGAATAGACAAGAACTACTCCTTGCTCAACGAAATGGACTCAACAGCCCATATTAAACGCCTAAGAATGTACCTGACTAGTAAGTATCTTAAAACCTATGGATTGCTATGTCTCTGAAAGAAAATCAAGCGTGTGTACAGGGGCATAAACGCAGCAGTGATAGGAATGGAGAGGTTCGGTGAGCAAATAAAGACCCTTTGAAGTCATATTGCATGGTACCCATTCCACGGGTCGCAACTCTCCAGGTTTAAGGGATTCTTCTTTCAGCTAAAACATGTATGTGGAACCCAGAGTATGATCAACCGTGTGATCGGGAGACGTGTTCCAATATGTCTCAGTTCTCGTCCCCTGGTATGCGGGTGCAACATTCCAGACGCTTTACTAACACTCTCCCGACTTGGAGAGTCAGTGCCTTTAACCTCCTGTTTGGCCCAGTTTGCAATTTCTGCGGAAGATGAACAGGAATAGGGAGAACCAATGAGAGACTAGCTGGAGGTGTCTGGACGGGCAAATTTAACTCTCATTTTCCACCAGGAATAGGAATTAACCAAAGTCTCAGAGTGCCATGCTGGAACCAGATTAGGGCCTGAAGCAATCCTGCGGTGTTGCGGCCAGTTCACAAGAAAGCGAGTTGAAGAAAGGAGCTCAGGGGCACTGTAATTCACAAACCTTCAGAGTTATAAATGACAGCTATCGTCCAAAAATATACTGAAGTAAGGGTGCCAAGAGGACTTGAAGGCGGGGCAGAATTGCAGGAAACCGATTGCAGGAGGTAGACAGGAATTACATTTAAAGCATAGGAAAGGAGGCAGAACGTGGACAATGATGCACTTGGCCAAAAAGGGCGTATGCGTTTTTTCCTGAATATATTCAGGAAAAAACGCATACGCCCTTTTTGGCCAACCAAGCAAGCTTGCAAAGGAAATCTGCACTACAATGAAGTCTCACTTCCCCACGGTCAAAAGGGCCATCTGAAAAAAGTGTAAAATCCAGAAAGGCAGGACAGGCCATGGAGAACTGGGAGCCTTGTTATGCTGATGGGCGGGATGTAAATTGCCAACAGCCACTCCAGAGAAGTGTATGGTGTTTATGAAACATCTAAAAAACAAAGCAACTGAGCCTAGGGCAAGTCCACTTATAGTCCTATAGCTTAGGGAAATTAAAATCAAAAAGACACAGCCAGCCCAAAGTTCGGGACGGCCCTGTTTACAAGAAACCCGTGTATGGTACAAGTTTAATATCGCAGAAAGCGAAAAATGGATAAAGAAGTTGTGGTACTTACGTACAATGCATTATCACTCAGCAATGAAATCTATGTCTTCAGGCCCATAGCAGCATAAAGAGTGGATTCAGGTATGATGATTCTAACTGAAATAAGTATCACAGAAAAAGAAACATCATAAGATATCACTAATACACGGAATGTAAACTTGGATACACAGGAACTGGATTACAAAACAGAACAGGGTCTTAAATTTAGAAAAACAACTTATGCTTGCTTAAGGGGAAAGGTGAGTTGGGGTGCTGCCTAAAACCAGACATTGAAATGAGCACAGATAAAGTTTCTTAAGCCAAATATGGAATAGAGAAGAACTACTCCTTGCTCAACGAAATGGACTCAACACCCCATATTAAACGCCTAAGAATGTACCTGACTAGTAAGAATTTTCAAACCTATGGATTGCTATGTCTCCGAAAGAGAATCAAGCGTGTGTACAGGGGCATAAACGCAGCAGTGATAGGATTGGAGAGGTTCGGTGAGCAAATGAAGACCCTTTGAAGTCATATTGCATGGTACCCATTCCACGGGTCTCAACTCTCCAGGTTTAAGCGATTCTTCCTTCAGCTAAAACATGCACGTGGAACCCAGAGTATGATAAACCGTGTGATCGGGAGACGTGTTCCAATATGTCTCACTTCTCGTCCCCTGGTACTCGGGTGCAACATTCCAGACGCTTTACTAACACTCTCCCGACTTGGAGAGTCAGTGCCTTTAACCTCCTGTTTGGCCCAGTTTGCAATTTCTGCGGAAGATGAACAGGAATAGGGAGAACCAATGAGAGACTAGCTGGAGGTGCCTGGACGGGCAAATTTAACTCTCATTTCCCACCAGGAAGAGGAATTAACCAAAGGCTCAGCGTGCCGTGCCGGAACCAGATTAGGGCCTGAAGCAATCCTGCGGTGTTGCGGCCAGCTCACAAGAAAGCTAGTTGAGGAAAGGAGCTCAGGGGCACTGTAATTCACAAACCTGCAGAGTTATAAATGACAGCTATCATCCAAAAATATACTGAAGTAAGGCTGCCAAGAGGACTTGAAAGCGGGGCAGAATTGCAGGAAACCGATTTCAGGAGGTAGACTGGAATTGCATTTAAAGCATAGGAAAAGAGGCAGAACGTCCACAATGATGCACTTGGCCAAAAAGGGCGTATGCGTTTTTTCCTGAATATATTCAGGAAAAAACGCATACGCCCTTTTTGGCCAACCAAGCAAGCTTGCAAAGGAAATCTGCACTACAATGAAGTCTCACTTCCCCCCGGTCAAAAGGGCCATCTGAAAAAAGTGTAAAATCCAGAAAGGCAGGACAGGCCATGGAGAACTGGGAGCCTTGTTATGCTGATGGGCGGGATGTAAATTGCCAAGAGCCACTCGTGAGAGGTGTATGGTGTTTCCTGAAACATCTAAAAAACAAAGCAACAGAGCCTAGGGCACTTCCACTTATGGTCCTATAGCTTAGGGAAATTAAAATCAAAAAGACACAGCCACCCCAAAGTTTGGGACGGCTCTGTTTACAAGAACCTCGTTTACGGTACAAGTTCAATATCGCAGAAAGTGAAAAATGGATAAAGAAGTTGTGGTACTTACGTACAATGCAATATCACTCAGCAATGAAATCTATGTCATCAGGCCCGTAGCAGCATAATGAGTGGATTCAGGTATGATGATTCTAACTGAAATAAGTCACACAGAAAAAGAAACATCATAAGATATCACTAATACACGAGATGTAAACTTGGCTACACAGGAACTGGATTACAAAACAGAACAGGGTCTCAAATTTAGAAAACCAACTTATGCTTGCTTAAGGGGAAAGGTGAGTTGGGGTGCTGCCTAAAACCAGAGATTGAAATGAGCACAGATAAAGTTCCTTAAGCCAAATATGGAATAGACAAGAACTACTCCTTGTTCAACGAAATGGACTCAACACCCCATATTAAACGCCTAAGAACGTACCTGACTAGTAAGTATCTTAAAACCTATGGATTGCTATGTCTCTGAAAGAGAATCAAGCGTCTTTACAGGGGCATAAACGCAGCAGTGATAGGATTGGAGAAGTCCGTTGAGCAAATGAAGACCCTTTGAAATCATATTGCATGGTACCATTCCATGGGTCTCAAATCTCCAGGTTTAAGGGATTCTTCCTTCAGCTAAAACATGCATGTGGAACCCAGAGTATGATCAACCGTGTGATCAGGAGACGTGTTCCAATATGTCTCAGTTCTCGTCCTCTGGTACTCGGGTGCAACATTCCAGACGCTTTACTAACACTCTCCTGACTTGGAAAGTCAGTGCCTTTAACCTCCTGTTTGGCCCAGTTTGGAATATCTCCGGAAGATGTACAGGAATAGGGAGAAACAATCAGAGACTAGCTGGACGTGTCTGGACGAGAAAATTTAACTCTCATTTTGCACCAGGAATAGGAATTAACCAAAAGCTCAGCGTCCCGGCCGGAACGAGATTAGGGCCTGAAGCAATCCTGCGGTGTTGCGGCCAGCTCACAAGAAAGCGAGTTGAAGTAAGGAGCTCAGGGGCACTGTAATTCACAAACCTGCAGAGTTATAAATGACAGCTATCGTCCAAAAATATACTGAAGTAAGGCTGCCAGGAAGACTTGAAAGCCGGGCAGAATTGCAGGAATCCGATTTCAGGAGGTAGACTGGAATTGCATTTAAAGTATAGGAAAAGAGGCAGAACTTCCACAATGATGCACTTGGCCAAAAAGGGCGTATGCGTTTTTTCCTGAATATATTCAGGAAAAAACGCATACGCCCTTTTTGGCCAACCAAGCAAGCTTGCAAAGGAAATCTGCACTACAATGAAGTCTCACTTCCCCAAGGTCAAAAGGGCCATCTGAAAAAAGTGTAAAATCCAGAAAGGCAGGACAGGTCATGGAGAACTGGGAGCCTTGTTATGCTGATGGGCGGGATGTAAATTGCCAACAGCCACTCGGGAGAAGTGTATGGTGTTTTCTGAAACATCTAAAAAACAACGCAAGAGAGCCTAGGGCACTTCCACTTATGGTGCTGTAGCTTAGGAAAAGTAAATTCAAAAAGACACAGCCACCCCAATGTTTAGGACAGCTCTTTTTACAAGAACCTTGTTTACGGTACAAGTTCAATATCGTAGAAAGTAAAAAAATGGATAAAGAAGTTGTGGTACTTATGTACAATGCAATATCACTCAGCAATGAAATCTATGTCATCAGGCCCGTAGCAGCATAATGAGTGGATTCGGGTATGATGATTCTAACTGAAATAAGTCACACAGAAAAAGAAACATCATAAGATATCACTAATACACGGAATGTGAACTTGGCTACACATGAACTGAATTACAAAACAGAACAGGGTCTCAAGTTTAGCAAACCAACTTATGCTTGTTTAAGGGGGAAGGTGAGTTGGGGTGCTGCATAAAACCAGAGTTTGACATTAGCACAGATACTGTTCCATAAGCCAAATGTGTAATAGACAAGACCTACCCCTTGCTCAACAAAATGGACTCAACAATGAGGTATCACCTCACACCTGATAGAATGGGCATCATCAGAAAATCTACAAACAATAAATGCTGGAAAGGGTGTGGAGAAAAGGAACCCTCTTCCACTATTGTTGGGAATATAAATTGTTACATTCACTATGGAGAACAATATGGAGTTTCTTAAGAAACTAACAATAGAATTACCATATGATACAGCAATCCCAGTACTGGACATATACCCAGACAAAACCATAAATCAAAAAGAGACATTCACCGCAATGTTCATTGCATCACTATTTACAATATCGAGGTAATGGAAGCAACCTAAATGCCCACAGACAGACGAATGCATAAAGCTGTGATACATATATAAAATGGAATATTACTAAGCCATGAAAAGGAATGAAATTGGGTCATTTGTAGAGACGTCGATGGATCTAGAGACTGTCATACAGAGTGAAGTAAGTCAGAAAGAGAAAAACAAATCTTGTATATTCATGCATGTATGTGGAACCTAGAAAAACCGTACAGATTAACCATTTTGCAAGGCATAAATAGAGCAACAGATGTAGACAACAAATGTATGGACAACAAGGGGGGAAAGCTGTTGGGGGGGTGGTGGTGGGAGGAGTTGAGAGACTGGGATTGGCATGTATACATTTATATGTATAAAATAGATAACCAATAAGAACCTGCTGTATAAAAATATAAAATAAAATTCAAAATTGAAAAGAAATAAAATTTAAAAAATAAAACAGAAAAAACAATTATTCCCTTCACATACATGTATTTATATGAATACATTATTTCCATGCTTATATCTGTAAATACAAAAAAGAGGAATAAAATCTACCTTGAACCAAAAACGAAAAAGAGAAAAAAAACACAGAACCCTCCAGTTCCACAGAGGAAAACCGTATCAGGGCACTTGCTCCAGTTGTAAACAATTCTGAAGTTGGTCAGTGGTGGGGAATCATCTCCCATTCAGCCAGCAGCCCCCACGCAACAAGCGTCCTCATTGCAAAGCTGGGGCACCGTGCCGAGGCATCTGTGAGTAAACGTGAGCTGAGCCCCAGGCCAGTTGCTGCTGAACTATTCCCACCCGTGCCAGGTAAAACACCTGAATATATACAAGGACTTGAAAGCCTAGAGGAAGGGCCATAGAGCCACACGAGTGACAGCATGCCGGCCGACTTGGTGCCTGCAGGCCAGCCAGGATGGTCCTGGCCCTGGGTGCTCTTCTGGAAGATTTCCATTTCCCTGCCTGAGATACCCGTCCTGTCCCTGCCCCCACTGCTTTTTTCCTTCCTCACCTCTGCCCAGGGAGAAATTCCAGCAGCAGGTATGGGTGACACATCCTCTTCTTTAGCAGGTGGCAGCCTGGCAACTGCTGCAGAAAGTCCAGCAGAGCCCCACTCACACTGGGCCACCCACAAAGCCGTGGCCTCTCACTCCCTCCCACCAGCCCAGCCCCGAGACTGCTGACAGGGCAGAGAAAATGGCGTCAGGCATGGCTGCAGGGGCTCTTGCTCCCTGGAGTGGTATTTATATTGATCTCAACCCAGGCACACCTGGGGAGGGCTGGCCAGCACGGTTAGGCTGCCCAGCTCAGCCAATCATCACCCCTCAGGGGCTCACAGTTGCAGAAAATGGAAATTGCTGAACCGGCCAGGTCCAAGGAACAGGTGTGGGCTCCTGAGAGTCAGGATAGACAAGGGGCTGCAGCTTTGGCTTGTTTTCTAATCATTTTATCTGGCCCATGAGTGGGAGACAACTTCAAGAAAACCCTCTCCTAATGAGAGGAACCCAGGAGTCAGGGAGAGGAGGGGTGGGTGGTGGTTGGAGACAGAGGCCTGGTACCCCGGGTGCAGTGGAAGTCTCTGGAAGACCAGGTGGAGGGAGGCCGCACAGAGTGATGCCCAGGGTCACAGACCTGTCGCAGCTGCTGTTTGTTAGTTCAAGTCCTGCTCTGAGGTGCTCTGTGTCAGCTCTGAGCGACAGGTGAGCTGGGGGTGCTCTGCAATGAGGGCTATGTGCACGGTTCCTGTGTGCCCAGCCCTGCCACGGTACCTGCAAGGGTAGCTCTGTATCCTGGGAGGGGCCTGACCACGAGAGCCCCGTGGGCTGGGGTGGGGGTGGGGTACCTGCCCAGGTGAGCTCCATATTCTGGGATTGGTCTGACCACGAGAGCCCCATGGGCTGCTGGGGACCTGGTAAAAGATGTCAGGACAGTCAGTGAAGCCACCGAGGATATACCTCCAGTTGCTCCTAATTCCTACACCCTGCTGGTCATTCTACCAACCACCAGGACATGGTATTCTGTATTAGTCTTCAATGATGCCTTCTTTTGTATTCCATTAGTCCCAGAGTCACAAGAAATTTTGGCTTGTGAGTGGCAGGACTCAACATACAACTAAAACAATACTTCCGGGCTGTCTTGCCCCAAGGGTGCAAAAATTCCCACACCATCTTTGGGGAAACCTTAGCTAAAGACCTAAAAGTTCTACCTCTGGAAAAGGAAACCCTCCTTCAGTACGCAGACGACATTCTGATCGCCAGCCCTACTAAGGAGGCCTCTGAACTACCAAGCCAATAAAGGATAGAAGTTGTCCAAGAAAAAGCTCAAATATCACAGACTGCGGTGACCTGCCTGGGCTTCATTCTCACAGAAGGTCGGAGAAGCCCATCCCAGGAAAGGGAAGAAACCATTTTCGGCCTTACTCCTTTCTAAAACTAGAAGACAGCTTAGGGGTTCCTGGGGAGGCCAGGGTTTGCTGCTTCTGGATCCCTAACTGCAGTCTACTAGCTGGGCCATTATATGAAACACTGAAAGGAAAAGATGATGATCCTTTTGAATAGAATCCAGAAGTGGCCTTTCAAGAATGGAAAGAGCAGTCAATTCAGACCCTTGCCCTGGAACTCCCTAATTTAGCTAAACCCTTTGACCTTTACATTCCTGGTGAAAGGTGAATCGCCATTGGAGAATTAGTGCAAAAACTGGGACCACTTGAAATGGAACAATGCAAGAATGCCATCCAGGTAGGATAAACTACGGTCACCAAGGGGCTTGGCCCACTGCCGCATCTGGCCAAGATACTGGCGGTATCTAAAAACCTGGAAATCAGCAGCCCAAAAGGCCACCTCCCTCCTAAGGGAAAAGGACCCCACGTGGTGATCCTAACCACCAACCATGCCCTGAAGTTGCAGGGTTTGCTCCGTGGGCACACCAACTTCGAGTGAGGAGGCCCTCCAACTCCAACATCCAGAGAGATAACCGGGGGCAACAGGACACCATGACGACTCGTGTGAACATCACTTGACCTGGAGTTTCTCTCATAAAACAACAAGAGTGTGTCCCAAAAGAGTAGACTACTGCTTGCAGGACTTACTGCACCCAGAGGGGAGCTAATAATCTTGGCGGGGGAACCGTATGTCACACTGTCACCATAGAAAAGCCTACAGACACCGTGATGATGGTGGCCAATAAGACTGGCTGGACTCCTGTTTACTTCAAAAGGCTGTTGACTCAGTGGCCATCATGGTCCTTGATCACCACTGACCCTGGACTGTCTGGGAGTTGAGCGGGCAGGGCTCTGACACCTGGTGCTGTTTGTACGTTAATTCAGGGGCCTAATTGAAGACAGCGCAGACTACTGGTCAGAGCATCTAGGCTGGCAGAAACGGTCAGCCTAAGGTGGCCGAACAAATGTGGGGCGGGGTGAAACCGGCCCCCACAGCGTCTCTGCACATCTCTTTCCTGGACCCTTAAAGGTCATTAGAATCTATAACGCTTCCAATGCTGGTGCTCAGGTGGACGAGCAGGGAGGCAGGGGGCCTGGGGACAATCAACGTCACCTGGAGGCTGCTGGGGAGAAGCTCTGACCCTCGCCCCTTGGTATGAGGGCTCCCAACTCAGCACTCAGCAGTTACAGAAGAAGGGTCTGCACCCTCAGCACTCCAAGAATGAGGAACGGGACAAAAGGCAGAGGAGGGGTTTGTCCCCAGCAAAGCCCATTAAAAATCCCTGGGAGATAAAAATAGAATCTGGGCAATAAAGTCAAGTCTAACCTTTTTTATCCTTTGTGCTTTGTCTAATTTCATGTGCTCCTAGGGTCCCGCATGCAGAGGTTCCACACCCGGCACTTCAGACCAGATTTCCTAGTGCAGAATGGCTGGGTCGACACCTCAGCTCCTGGGGCCCAGTGCAGACTCCGCGATATAGAGCCTGAGCTGCAGCCAACCCGGCCCTCGAGAGCTCCGCCCCCTCCCTCCCACTGACTCTGACAGGATCTCTACACAGCAGCCCAGCCCACAGCCCACGGGGTAGTGCATGCTCTCACCTCTCCATTCTCTGATCAAAATATAAAGTTTCCTTTGCTTGTGAACCAAACTCAGTCTCGATCTGTTGGCCCCAATGACACTGCGCAGGGGGACACTTGTTGGGGTCCACTCTGGAGGATCAGTAACAGAAATTGAGACTATTGTAACCTCAATGAACAGATGTGTGAGCCAAACTGTAGTTAACATAGAACAGTGTATAAGGCTCGGGTAAAATAAGATGTTTCTAACGCTTCCATTGGCTATTTCCATCACTTTATTATAAGCAAGTTCAGTGAAAAGGTTTGTCTTATTTGTCAGGTCAATATTAGAGAAATGAAGTGATTTCTTTCCAAGGATGTACATCTAATAATCTTGGTTAAAGCTTCAATCTTGTTTTAAATGCTTTTCCATTGAAAATGATACCTCTCTTTCAGCTCCCCCATTTCTGAGAAGTATAAAATCTTATAATTTATTATTACCAAAGGGGAAAGGTGGGAGGAGGGATAAACTAACAGTTTGGGATTAACACATACACACTGCTATGTATAAAATAGATCATCAACAAGGAACTACTGTATAGCACAGGGAACTACACTCAACATTTTGCAATAACCTATAAGGGGAAATAATCTGAAAAAGAATAGATATTTTTATTGACATCATCTATCAATGACAGTTAAAGTGTAACCTAAGGGAAGCTGGTGGTGAGTGCTTCTGACCCTGAAGACTTCAATCATCTAAAGTTTGGACTCTGCCTACTTCCCAAGGCCCTTAATGAACATATGTGTAGCCGTAGCTTAAAAAATTCCCCAGTTTGGGTTTCGGGGAGACACTGATTTTGAAAAAGCCCTGGTGTTCTCCTTACATGAATGGGACTCTTCCTACTGCTAAAACATGTCTGTCACACCCAGAGGATGGTATACCGTCTGATCGGGAAGAGTTTGGAAAAGGCATCTCATCTCCTCATCTCCTGGTGCTCGGGTTCGCCCCTCCAGCGTCTTTACTAACAGTCTCCCAACTTGGAGATGGCAGCACTGTCAACATCCTGTTGCGTACAGTTTGGAATTTGTCCAGAGGATGAAGCGGAAGGATGAGGAACAATGAGAGACAAGTCCTAGGTGTTCAGACAGGCACATGTCACTCTAATTTCCAATCAGGAAGACGAATTGACCAAAGGCTAGGGTTGCCCATGGAAACAGTATAGGGCTTGAGGAAATCCCACTGCTTTGTGGCCAGTTCCCATAAACACAAGTTGAACAATGGAACTCAGGGGCAGTAAAATTCATGAACTGCAGAGTTGAAAATATCTATCACTGAAAAATGTCTTGAGGAAAGTCAGAGAAAAGGACTTGTAAGCAAGGGAGAATGGCAGGAAAGGGATTTGAGGAGGTAGAAAGGACTCACCATTAAGCACAAGAAAAGGGGCTGAACATTGCCAACATTGCAGTTGGCCAAAAAGGGTGTATGCGTTTTTTTCTGTATATATTCAAGAAAAGGGCATACACTTTTTTAGCCAACCAAACAGGTGGGCACTGGAAATCAATACTACAAAAGATATCACTTCAGATCAGTCAGAAGAGCCATCCTCATAAAGCGTAAACAACAGAAATGCAGGACAGGGCAAGGAGAAGAGGGAGCCCTGTGAGACTTATAGTGGAAATGTATATTGCCAACGGCCATTCTGGAGAAGTGTATTGTGTTTACTAAAGCATCTAAAAAATGAGCTACAGAGCATAGGGCACTTGCACGCATGGGCGTATATCTTGGGAAAAACAAAAATCGAGAGGACACAGGCACCCCAATATTTACCGCCTCTCTGTTTAAAAGATCCTCGACTAGGATATAACTTAAATGTCTCTGGAGGGAAAACATGGATAGAGATGTGGTACTTATGTAGAGTGGAATATTACTCAGCCTGGAAATCAATGAAATATGGCCAGTTGTAACAACTCCAGAGGAGTTACGTATGATCATTCTAAGTGACATAATTCAAAAAGAAAAAGACACATATCATAAGATATCACTTAAAGGTGGAATCCAAAATAGCTACACATGAAATAACTTACAAAACAAAAACATAGTCAAATATGTAGAAAACACGCATAAGGCTGCTAAACGGGAAAGGTGGGGAGGGGTGAGGCATCATCCAGGAGGTTGAAATTAGCAAAGATACCATTCCAAATACCAAACTGATAATCAACAAGGCCTACACGGTAGCTAAAAGAACTGCACTCAGCACACTCAAGTCACCGGAAAAGAATATATACGACTGGTAAGAATCTGAAAAAGAATTTACTGATGTCTCTCTGTACGTGAATCAAGTGGATGTACAGCAGCAAGAAACAGAGCTTTGAAAATCAGCTGTAACCAATATAGTAATAAATTGAAAAAAATAAACGACAGAGAGACAGAGAAAACCTCTTACAACTTTTCCTCAGGGCCGGTGATGCAACATGGATTGAACACATCTAGACCCACAGCAGGATGAGACATAAGGCTGGAAACTGTTTGCACTAAGAGAAATGTGAGGTTGGGTGAGGAAATGCACACCCTTTAAAGTAATACTACCTGGTACCCATTCAATGGGTCCCAAATCTGCAGGTTCAAGGGATCTTCCTACAGCTAAAACATGCATGGAAAACCCAGAGGACTGTACACCATGTGATCGGGAGATGTGTCTAAAATGCAGCTCATTTATCCTCTCCTGGTGCTCCTGTTCACCATTCCAGCCACGTTACTTAGAATCTCCCCACTTGGAGAATCAGCACATTTCAACTTCTGTTTCAAACATTTTGCAAATTGTGAGGAGGATGAACGGGAAGAGGGGGAACCAATGAGAGAATAGTTGTAGGGGTTTGGACGGGCACATATCACTCTAATTTCCCATTAAGAATAAGAATTGAAAAAAGGCTCAGCCCGCCTCGCCCGAGCCAAAATAGGGCCTGAAGCAATCCTGCGGGTTTGAGGCCAGCTCACAAAAGAGCAACTTAAAAAATGGAGCTCAGGGTCACTGCAATTCACAAACCTGCAGAGTTATAAATGAAAACTAACGTCCAAAAATATGTTGAGGTAAGGCAAAGAAGAGGATCTGAATGCAAGACAGAATTGCAAGAAACAGATTTCAAGAGATAGATTGGACTCGTCTTTAAAGCACATGAAAAGCGACAGAATTTCGACAATGATGCTGTTGGCCCAAAAGGGCGTATGCGTTTTTTCCTGATTATATCCAGGAAAAAACGCATGCACACTTTATGGGCAACGAAGCAAGCAAGCAATGCAAATGTGCACAACAAAGAAGTCTCATTACCCACTGGTCAAAAGGGCCATCCTAAAAAATTGTAAAAACCAGAAATGCAGGACAGGCCATGGAGAACAGGGAGCCTTTATACGCTGATGGGCAGTGTGTGAACTGCCGAGAGCCACTCTGGAGAAGTGTATGGTGGTTCCTAAATCATCTAAAAAACAGAGCTACAGAGCATAGGACACTTCCAATCATGGGAGTATATCTAGGGAAGTCTAAAAATCAACAAGACACAAGCACACCACAGTTTAGGGCTACTCTGTTTACAAGAACCTCAACTTCAGTACACCTTAAATATCCCAGGAAAGAGAACAATGGATAAAGAAGATGTGGTACTTATGTACAATGGAATATCTCTTCACCATGAAATCAATGTAATAAGGCTAGTAGAAGGATAAAGAGTGGGTTTAGGTCCGATAATACTACTTGAAATAAGTCAAACAGAAAAAGAAACATATCATAAGATATCACTTATAGAGGGAGGGTAAATATGGCTGCACAAGAAATGAATTACAGAACAGAACAGTGTCTCACATTTAGAAAACACACTTATTTCAGCTTAAGGGGAAAGGAGAGGTGGGGTGATGCATAAAACCAGAGTTTGAAATTAGCACAGATACCGTTCAATAAACCAAATAGATATTAGACAAGATCTACACCTTGCTCAATGAACTGGCCTCAACACACCCTATACACCACAGAGAAATATATCTGAGTAATAAGAATCTTAAAACCCATGTATTGATATATCTCCATAAGGGAATCAAGTGTGTGCAGAGCGGCACAAACACAGCAGTGAAAATGAGCTAAACCCCATTATAGAAATAAATTTTAAAAACAAAACGCAGAAACAATGAAAGAGAGAAAAATTCTTACAAAATTCGCTCAGGGGCTGTGATGCAACCTGGATTGACCACATATAAACCCACAGCTGGATAAGACATAAGGCTGGACACTTGGGGCTGAGAGGATTGGTGAGCTTTGGTGAGCAACTGCCAAAACTTTAATGCAATACTTCATGCTACTCATTCCAAGGGTCCCAACACTCCAGGTTGAAGGGAATCTTCCTACAGCTAAACCATGCTTGGGAAACCCAGCGACTGGTATACCATATGATTGGGAAAGGTTTCTAAAACGCACCTCATTTTTCCTCTCCTGGGGCTCCGGATCGACATTCCAGCCGCTTTACTAAAATATCCCCACATGGAGAGTCAATGCCTTTAAGTTCTGGTATCGCACAGTCTGCAGTTAGTGTGGAGGATGAATGGGAATAGGGGGAACCAGTGAGAAACTAGCTGTAGCGGTTTCAATGGGCACATGTCACTCTAATTTCATATCAGTAAGAAGAATAAACCAAAGGCACAGCAAGGTGCCCCAGAAGAACAATAGGGCCTGAAGGAATCCTGCGGTTATGAGGCAAGATCACAAAAATAAGAGCTGAAAAATGGAGCTAAGGGCCACTGCAATTCAAAACCTGCAGAGTTATAAAGGCCAACTATTTTCAAAAAATATATTGAGGTAAGGCTATGAAGAGGCATTGAAAGCAAGGCAGAATTGCAGGAAACCGATTTCAGGAGGTAGACTGAAATTGCATTTAAAGCATAGGAAAAGAGGCAGAACGTCGACAATGATGCACGTGGCCAAAAAGGGCGTATGCGTTTTCTCCTGAATATATTCAGGAAAAAACGCATACGCCCTTTTTGGCCAACCAAGCAAGCTTGTAAAGGAAATCTGCACTACAATGAAGTCTCACTTCCCCCCGGTCAAAAGGGCCATCTGAAAAAAGTGTAAAATCCAGAAAGGCAGGACAGGCCATGGAGAACTGGGAGCCTTGTTATGCTGATGGTCGGGATGAAAATTGCCAACAGCCACTCAGGAGAAGTGTATGGTGTTTCCTGAAACATCGAAAAAACAAAGCAACAGAGCCTAGGGCACTTCCACTTATGGTCCTATAGCTTAGGGAAATTAAAATCAAAAAGACACAGCCTCCCCAAAGTTTGGGACGGCTCTGTTTACAAGAACCTCGTTTATGGTACAAGTTCAATATCGCAGAAAGTGAAAAATGGATAAAGAAGTTGTGGTACTTACGTACAATGCAATATCACTCAGCAATGAAATCTATGTCATCAGGCCCGTAGCAGCATAATGAGTGGATTCAGGTATGATGATTCTAACTGAAATAAGTCACACAGAAAAAGAAACATCATAAGATATCACTAATACACGGAATGTAAACTTGGCTATACAGGAACTGAATTACAAAATAGAACAGGATCACAAATTTAGAAAACCAACTTATGCTTGCTTAAGGGGAAAGGTGAGTTGTGGTGTTGCATAAAACCAGAGATTATAATGAGCACAGATAAAGTTCCTTAAGCCAGATACTGAATAGACAAGAGCTACTCCTTGCTCAACGAAATGGACTCAACACCCCATATTAAATGCCTAAGAACGTACCTGACTAGTAAGTATCTTAAAACCTATGGATTGCTATTTCCCTGAAAGAGAATCAAGCGTCTGTACAGGGGCCTAAATGCAGCAGTGATAGGATTGGAGAGGTTCGGTGAGCAAATGAAGACCCTTTGAAGTCATATTGCATGGTACCCATTCCACGGGTCTCAACTCTCCAGGTTTAAGGGATTCTTCCTTCAGCTAAAACATGCATGCGGAGCCCAGAGTATGATCAACCATGTGATCGGGAGACGTGTTCCAATATGTCTCAGTTCTCGTCCCCTGGTACTCGGGTGCAACATTCCAGACGCTTTACTAACACTCTCCCGACTTGGAGAGTCAGTGCCTTTAACCTCCTGTTTGGCCCAGTTTGGAATTTCTGCGGAAAATGAACAGGAATAGGGAGAAACAATGAGAGACTAGCTGGACGTGTCTGGACGGGCAAATTTAACTCTCATTTCGCACCAGGAATAGGAATTAACCAAAAGCTCAGCGTCCCGGCCGGAACGAGATTAAGGCCTGAAGCAATCCTGCGGGGTTGTGGCCAGCTCACAAGAAAGCGAGTAGAAGTAAGGAGCTCAGGGGCACTGTAATTCACAAACCTGCAGAGTTATAAATGACACCTATCGTCCAAAAATATACTGAAGTAAGGCTGACAAGAAGACTTGAAAGCGGGGCAGAATTGCAGGAATCCGATTTCAGGAGGTAGACTGGAATTGCATTTAAAATATAGGAAAAGAGGCAGAATGTGGACAATGATGCACTTGGCCAAAAAGGGCGTATGCGTTTTTTCCTGCATATATTCAGGAAAAAACGCATACGCACTTTTTGGCCAACCAAGCAAGCTTGCAAAGGAAATCTGCACTACAATGAAGTCTCACTTCCTCCCGGTCAAAAGGGCCATCTGAAAAAAGTGTAAAATCCAGAAAGGCAGGACAGGCCATGGAGAACTGGGAGCCTTGTTATGCTGATGGGCGGGATGTAAATTGCCAACAGCCACTCGGGAGAAGTGTATGGTGTTTTCTGAAACATCTAAAAAACAACGCAAGTGAGCCTAGGGCACTTCCACTTATGGTGCTGTAGCTTAGGGAAAGTAAAATCAAAAAGACACAGCCACCCCAAAGTTTGGGATGGCTCTGTTTACAAGAACCTCATTTACGGTACAAGTTCAATAGCGCAGAAAGTGAAATATGGATAAAGAAGTTGTGGTACTTACGTACAATGCAATATCACTCAGCAATGAAATCTATGTCATCAGGCCCGTAGCAGCATAATGAGTGGATTCAGGTATGATGATTCTAACTGAAATAAGTCACACAGAAAATGAAACATCATAAGATATCACTAATACACGGAATGTGAACTTGGCTACACATGAACTGAATTATAAAACAGAACAGGGTCTCAAGTTTAGAAAAGCAACTTATGCTTTTTTAAGGGGGAAGGTGATTTGGGGTGCTGCATAAAACCAGAGTTTGACATTAGCACAGATACTGTTCCATAAGCCAAATGTGTAATAGACAAGACCTACCCTTTGCTCAACAAAATGGACTCAACAATGAGGTATCACCTCACACCTGTTAGAATGGGCATCATCTGAAAATCTACAAACAATAAATGCTGGAAAGGGTGTGGAGAAAAGGAACCCTCTTCCACTATTGTTGGGAATATAAATTGTTACATTCACTATGGAGAACAATATGGAGTTTCTTAAGAAACTAACAATAGAATTACCATATGATACAGCAATCCCAGTACTGGACATATACCCAGACAAAACCATAAATCAAAAAGAGACATTCACCGCAATGTTCATTGCATCACTATTTACAATATCGAGGTAATGGAAGCAACCTAAATGCCCACAGACAGACGAATGCATAAAGCTGTGGTACGTATATAAAATGGAATATTACTAAGCCATGAAAAGGAATGAAATTGGGTCATTTGTAGAGACGTCGATGGATCTAGAGACTGTCATACAGAGTGAAGTAAGTCAGAAAGAGAAAAACAAATCTTGTATATTCATGCATATATGTGGAACCTAGAAAAACCGTACAGATTAACCATTTTGCAAGGCATAAATAGAGCAACAGATGT
This sequence comes from Leucopleurus acutus, assembly GCF_964270905.1. Taxonomy (NCBI): domain Eukaryota; kingdom Metazoa; phylum Chordata; class Mammalia; order Artiodactyla; family Delphinidae; genus Leucopleurus; species Leucopleurus acutus. The sequence continues at coordinate 523,815 of NW_028139134.1, read as the reverse complement.
AGACAACAAATGTATGGACAACAAGGGGGGAAAGCTGTTGGGGGGATGGTGGTGGGAGGAGTTGAGAGACTGGGATTGGCATGTATACATTTATATGTATAAAATAGATAACCAATAAGAACCTGCTGTATAAAAATATAAAATAAAATTCAAAATTGAAAAGAAATAAAATTTAAAAATAAAACAGAAAAAACAATTATTCCCTTCACATACATGTATTTATATGAATAAATTATTTCCATGCTTATATCTGTAAATACAAAAAAGAGGAATAAAATCTACCTTGAACCAAAAACGAAAAAGAGAAAAAAAACACAGAACCCACCAGTTCCACAGAGGAAAACCGTATCAGGGCACTTGCTCCAGTTGTAAACAATTCTGAAGTTGGTCAGTGGTGGGGAATCGTCTCCCAGTCAGCCAGCAGCCCCCACGCAACAAGCGTCCTCATTGCAAAGCTGGGGCACCGTGCCGAGGCATCTGTGAGTAAACGTGAGCTGAGCCCCAGGCCAGTTGCTGCTGAACTATTCCCACCCGTCCCAGGTAAAACACCTGAATATATACAAGGACTTGAAAGCCTAGAGGAAGGGCCACAGAGCCACACGAGTGACAGCATGCCGGCCGACTTGGTGCCTGCAGGCCAGCCAGGATGGTCCTGGCCCTGGGTGCTCTTCTGGAAGATTTCCATTTCCCTGCCTGAGATACCCGTCCTGTCCCTGCCCCCACTGCTTTTTTCCTTCCTCACCTCTGCCCAGGGAGAAATTCCAGCAGCAGGTATGGGTGACACATCCTCTTCTTTAGCAGGTGGCAGCCTGGCACCTGCTGCAGAAAGTCCAGCAGAGCCCCACTCACACTGGGCCACCCACAAAGCCGTGGCCTCTCACTCCCTCCCACCAGCCCAGCCCCGAGACTGCTGACAGGGCAGAGAAAATGGCATCAGGCATGGCTGCAGGGGCTCTTGCTGCCTGGAGTGGTATTTATATTGATCTCAACCCAGGCACACCTGGGGAGGGCTGGCCGGCACGGTAAGGCTGCCCAGCTCAGCCAATCATCACCCCTCAGGGGCTCACAGTTGCAGAAAATGGAACTTGCTGAACCGGCCAGGTCCAAGGAACAGGTGTGGGCTCCTGAGAGTCAGGATAGACAAGGGGCTGCAGCTTTGGCTTGTTTTCTAATCATTTTATCTGGCCCATGAGTGGGAGACAACTTCAAGAAAACCCTCTCCTAATGAGAGGAACCCAGGAGTCAGGGAGAGGAGGGGTGGGTGGTGGTTGGAGACAGAGGCCTGGTGCCCCGGGTGCAGTGGAAGTCTCTGGAAGACCAGGTGGAGGGAGGCCGCACAGAGTGATGCCCAGGGTCACAGACCTGTCGCAGCTGCTGTTTGTTAGTTCAAGTCCTGCTCTGAGGTGCTCTGTGTCAGCTCTGAGCGACAGGTGAGCTGGGGGTGCTCTGCAATGAGGGCTATGTGCACGGTTCCTGTGTGCCCAGCCCTGCCACGGTACCTGCAAGGGTAGCTCTGTATCCTGGGAGGGGCCTGACCACGAGAGCCCCGTGGGCTGGGGTGGGGGTGGGGTACCTGCCCAGGTGAGCTCCATATTCTGGGATTGGTCTGACCACGAGAGCCCCATGGGCTGCTGGGGACCTGGTAAAGGATGTCAGGACAGTCAGTGAAGCCACCGAGGATATACCTCCAGTTGCTCCTAATTCCTACACCCTGCTGGTCATTCTACCAACCACCAGGACATGGTATTCTGTATTAGTCTTCAATGATGCCTTCTTTTGTATTCCATTAGTCCCAGAGTCACAAGAAATTTTGGCTTGTGAGTGGCAGGACTCAACATACAACTAAAACAATACTTCCGGGCCGTCTTGCCCCAAGGGTGCAAAAATTCCCACACCATCTTTGGGGAAACCTTAGCTAAAGACCTAAAAGTTCTACCTCTGGAAAAGGAAACCCTCCTTCAGTACGCAGACGACATTCTGATCGCCAGCCCTACTAAGGAGGCCTCTGAACTACCAAGCCAATAAAGGATAGAAGTTGTCCAAGAAAAAGCTCAAATATCACAGACTGCGGTGACCTGCCTGGGCTTCATTCTCACAGAAGGTCGGAGAAGCCCATCCCAGGAAAGGGAAGAAACCATTTTCGGCCTTACTCCTTTCTAAAACTAGAAGACAGCTTAGGGGTTCCTGGGGAGGCCAGGGTTTGCTGCTTCTGGATCCCTAACTGCAGTCTACTAGCTGGGCCATTATATGAAACACTGAAAGGAAAAGATGATGATCCTTTTGAATAGAATCCAGAAGTGGCCTTTCAAGAATGGAAAGAGCAGTCAATTCAGACCCTTGCCCTGGAACTCCCTAATTTAGCTAAACCCTTTGACCTTTACATTCCTGGTGAAAGGTGAATCGCCATTGGAGAATTAGTGCAAAAACTGGGACCACTTGAAATGGAACAATGCAAGAATGCCATCCAGGTAGGATAAACTACGGTCACCAAGGGGCTTGGCCCACTGCCGCATCTGGCCAAGATACTGGCGGTATCTAAAAACCTGGAAATCAGCAGCCCAAAAGGCCACCTCCCTCCTAAGGGAAAAGGACCCCACGTGGTGATCCTAACCACCAACCATGCCCTGAAGTTGCAGGGTTTGCTCCGTGGGCACACCAACTTCGAGTGAGGAGGCCCTCCAACTCCAACATCCAGAGAGATAACCGGGGGCAACAGGACACCATGACGACTCGTGTGAACATCACTTGACCTGGAGTTTCTCTCATAAAACAACAAGAGTGTGTCCCAAAAGAGTAGACTACTGCTTGCAGGACTTACTGCACCCAGAGGGGAGCTAATAATCTTGGCGGGGGAACCGTATGTCACACTGTCACCATAGAAAAGCCTACAGACACCGTGATGATGGTGGCCAATAAGACTGGCTGGACTCCTGTTTACTTCAAAAGGCTGTTGACTCAGTGGCCATCATGGTCCTTGATCACCACTGACCCTGGACTGTCTGGGAGTTGAGCGGGCAGGGCTCTGACACCTGGTGCTGTTTGTACGTTAATTCAGGGGCCTAATTGAAGACAGCGCAGACTACTGGTCAGAGCATCTAGGCTGGCAGAAACGGTCAGCCTAAGGTGGCCGAACAAATGTGGGGCGGGGTGAAACCGGCCCCCACAGCGTCTCTGCACATCTCTTTCCTGGACCCTTAAAGGTCATTAGAATCTATAACGCTTCCAATGCTGGTGCTCAGGTGGACGAGCAGGGAGGCAGGGGGCCTGGGGACAATCAACGTCACCTGGAGGCTGCTGGGGAGAAGCTCTGACCCTCGCCCCTTGGTATGAGGGCTCCCAACTCAGCACTCAGCAGTTACAGAAGAAGGGTCTGCACCCTCAGCACTCCAAGAATGAGGAACGGGACAAAAGGCAGAGGAGGGGTTTGTCCCCAGCAAAGCCCATTAAAAATCCCTGGGAGATAAAAATAGAATCTGGGCAATAAAGTCAAGTCTAACCTTTTTTATCCTTTGTGCTTTGTCTAATTTCATGTGCTCCTAGGGTCCCGCATGCAGAGGTTCCACACCCGGCACTTCAGACCAGATTTCCTAGTGCAGAATGGCTGGGTCGACACCTCAGCTCCTGGGGCCCAGTGCAGACTCCGCGATATAGAGCCTGAGCTGCAGCCAACCCGGCCCTCGAGAGCTCCGCCCCCTCCCTCCCACTGACTCTGACAGGATCTCTACACAGCAGCCCAGCCCACAGCCCACGGGGTAGTGCATGCTCTCACCTCTCCATTCTCTGATCAAAATATAAAGTTTCCTTTGCTTGTGAACCAAACTCAGTCTCGATCTGTTGGCCCCAATGACACTGCGCAGGGGGACACTTGTTGGGGTCCACTCTGGAGGATCAGTAACAGAAATTGAGACTATTGTAACCTCAATGAACAGATGTGTGAGCCAAACTGTAGTTAACATAGAACAGTGTATAAGGCTCGGGTAAAATAAGATGTTTCTAACGCTTCCATTGGCTATTTCCATCACTTTATTATAAGCAAGTTCAGTGAAAAGGTTTGTCTTATTTGTCAGGTCAATATTAGAGAAATGAAGTGATTTCTTTCCAAGGATGTACATCTAATAATCTTGGTTAAAGCTTCAATCTTGTTTTAAATGCTTTTCCATTGAAAATGATACCTCTCTTTCAGCTCCCCCATTTCTGAGAAGTATAAAATCTTATAATTTATTATTACCAAAGGGGAAAGGTGGGAGGAGGGATAAACTAACAGTTTGGGATTAACACATACACACTGCTATGTATAAAATAGATCATCAACAAGGAACTACTGTATAGCACAGGGAACTACACTCAACATTTTGCAATAACCTATAAGGGGAAATAATCTGAAAAAGAATAGATATTTTTATTGACATCATCTATCAATGACAGTTAAAGTGTAACCTAAGGGAAGCTGGTGGTGAGTGCTTCTGACCCTGAAGACTTCAATCATCTAAAGTTTGGACTCTGCCTACTTCCCAAGGCCCTTAATGAACATATGTGTAGCCGTAGCTTAAAAAATTCCCCAGTTTGGGTTTCGGGGAGACACTGATTTTGAAAAAGCCCTGGTGTTCTCCTTACATGAATGGGACTCTTCCTACTGCTAAAACATGTCTGTCACACCCAGAGGATGGTATACCGTCTGATCGGGAAGAGTTTGGAAAAGGCATCTCATCTCCTCATCTCCTGGTGCTCGGGTTCGCCCCTCCAGCGTCTTTACTAACAGTCTCCCAACTTGGAGATGGCAGCACTGTCAACATCCTGTTGCGTACAGTTTGGAATTTGTCCAGAGGATGAAGCGGAAGGATGAGGAACAATGAGAGACAAGTCCTAGGTGTTCAGACAGGCACATGTCACTCTAATTTCCAATCAGGAAGACGAATTGACCAAAGGCTAGGGTTGCCCATGGAAACAGTATAGGGCTTGAGGAAATCCCACTGCTTTGTGGCCAGTTCCCATAAACACAAGTTGAACAATGGAACTCAGGGGCAGTAAAATTCATGAACTGCAGAGTTGAAAATATCTATCACTGAAAAATGTCTTGAGGAAAGTCAGAGAAAAGGACTTGTAAGCAAGGGAGAATGGCAGGAAAGGGATTTGAGGAGGTAGAAAGGACTCACCATTAAGCACAAGAAAAGGGGCTGAACATTGCCAACATTGCAGTTGGCCAAAAAGGGTGTATGCGTTTTTTTCTGTATATATTCAAGAAAAGGGCATACACTTTTTTAGCCAACCAAACAGGTGGGCACTGGAAATCAATACTACAAAAGATATCACTTCAGATCAGTCAGAAGAGCCATCCTCATAAAGCGTAAACAACAGAAATGCAGGACAGGGCAAGGAGAAGAGGGAGCCCTGTGAGACTTATAGTGGAAATGTATATTGCCAACGGCCATTCTGGAGAAGTGTATTGTGTTTACTAAAGCATCTAAAAAATGAGCTACAGAGCATAGGGCACTTGCACGCATGGGCGTATATCTTGGGAAAAACAAAAATCGAGAGGACACAGGCACCCCAATATTTACCGCCTCTCTGTTTAAAAGATCCTCGACTAGGATATAACTTAAATGTCTCTGGAGGGAAAACATGGATAGAGATGTGGTACTTATGTAGAGTGGAATATTACTCAGCCTGGAAATCAATGAAATATGGCCAGTTGTAACAACTCCAGAGGAGTTACGTATGATCATTCTAAGTGACATAATTCAAAAAGAAAAAGACACATATCATAAGATATCACTTAAAGGTGGAATCCAAAATAGCTACACATGAAATAACTTACAAAACAAAAACATAGTCAAATATGTAGAAAACACGCATAAGGCTGCTAAACGGGAAAGGTGGGGAGGGGTGAGGCATCATCCAGGAGGTTGAAATTAGCAAAGATACCATTCCAAATACCAAACTGATAATCAACAAGGCCTACACGGTAGCTAAAAGAACTGCACTCAGCACACTCAAGTCACCGGAAAAGAATATATACGACTGGTAAGAATCTGAAAAAGAATTTACTGATGTCTCTCTGTACGTGAATCAAGTGGATGTACAGCAGCAAGAAACAGAGCTTTGAAAATCAGCTGTAACCAATATAGTAATAAATTGAAAAAAATAAACGACAGAGAGACAGAGAAAACCTCTTACAACTTTTCCTCAGGGCCGGTGATGCAACATGGATTGAACACATCTAGACCCACAGCAGGATGAGACATAAGGCTGGAAACTGTTTGCACTAAGAGAAATGTGAGGTTGGGTGAGGAAATGCACACCCTTTAAAGTAATACTACCTGGTACCCATTCAATGGGTCCCAAATCTGCAGGTTCAAGGGATCTTCCTACAGCTAAAACATGCATGGAAAACCCAGAGGACTGTACACCATGTGATCGGGAGATGTGTCTAAAATGCAGCTCATTTATCCTCTCCTGGTGCTCCTGTTCACCATTCCAGCCACGTTACTTAGAATCTCCCCACTTGGAGAATCAGCACATTTCAACTTCTGTTTCAAACATTTTGCAAATTGTGAGGAGGATGAACGGGAAGAGGGGGAACCAATGAGAGAATAGTTGTAGGGGTTTGGACGGGCACATATCACTCTAATTTCCCATTAAGAATAAGAATTGAAAAAAGGCTCAGCCCGCCTCGCCCGAGCCAAAATAGGGCCTGAAGCAATCCTGCGGGTTTGAGGCCAGCTCACAAAAGAGCAACTTAAAAAATGGAGCTCAGGGTCACTGCAATTCACAAACCTGCAGAGTTATAAATGAAAACTAACGTCCAAAAATATGTTGAGGTAAGGCAAAGAAGAGGATCTGAATGCAAGACAGAATTGCAAGAAACAGATTTCAAGAGATAGATTGGACTCGTCTTTAAAGCACATGAAAAGCGACAGAATTTCGACAATGATGCTGTTGGCCCAAAAGGGCGTATGCGTTTTTTCCTGATTATATCCAGGAAAAAACGCATGCACACTTTATGGGCAACGAAGCAAGCAAGCAATGCAAATGTGCACAACAAAGAAGTCTCATTACCCACTGGTCAAAAGGGCCATCCTAAAAAATTGTAAAAACCAGAAATGCAGGACAGGCCATGGAGAACAGGGAGCCTTTATACGCTGATGGGCAGTGTGTGAACTGCCGAGAGCCACTCTGGAGAAGTGTATGGTGGTTCCTAAATCATCTAAAAAACAGAGCTACAGAGCATAGGACACTTCCAATCATGGGAGTATATCTAGGGAAGTCTAAAAATCAACAAGACACAAGCACACCACAGTTTAGGGCTACTCTGTTTACAAGAACCTCAACTTCAGTACACCTTAAATATCCCAGGAAAGAGAACAATGGATAAAGAAGATGTGGTACTTATGTACAATGGAATATCTCTTCACCATGAAATCAATGTAATAAGGCTAGTAGAAGGATAAAGAGTGGGTTTAGGTCCGATAATACTACTTGAAATAAGTCAAACAGAAAAAGAAACATATCATAAGATATCACTTATAGAGGGAGGGTAAATATGGCTGCACAAGAAATGAATTACAGAACAGAACAGTGTCTCACATTTAGAAAACACACTTATTTCAGCTTAAGGGGAAAGGAGAGGTGGGGTGATGCATAAAACCAGAGTTTGAAATTAGCACAGATACCGTTCAATAAACCAAATAGATATTAGACAAGATCTACACCTTGCTCAATGAACTGGCCTCAACACACCCTATACACCACAGAGAAATATATCTGAGTAATAAGAATCTTAAAACCCATGTATTGATATATCTCCATAAGGGAATCAAGTGTGTGCAGAGCGGCACAAACACAGCAGTGAAAATGAGCTAAACCCCATTATAGAAATAAATTTTAAAAACAAAACGCAGAAACAATGAAAGAGAGAAAAATTCTTACAAAATTCGCTCAGGGGCTGTGATGCAACCTGGATTGACCACATATAAACCCACAGCTGGATAAGACATAAGGCTGGACACTTGGGGCTGAGAGGATTGGTGAGCTTTGGTGAGCAACTGCCAAAACTTTAATGCAATACTTCATGCTACTCATTCCAAGGGTCCCAACACTCCAGGTTGAAGGGAATCTTCCTACAGCTAAACCATGCTTGGGAAACCCAGCGACTGGTATACCATATGATTGGGAAAGGTTTCTAAAACGCACCTCATTTTTCCTCTCCTGGGGCTCCGGATCGACATTCCAGCCGCTTTACTAAAATATCCCCACATGGAGAGTCAATGCCTTTAAGTTCTGGTATCGCACAGTCTGCAGTTAGTGTGGAGGATGAATGGGAATAGGGGGAACCAGTGAGAAACTAGCTGTAGCGGTTTCAATGGGCACATGTCACTCTAATTTCATATCAGTAAGAAGAATAAACCAAAGGCACAGCAAGGTGCCCCAGAAGAACAATAGGGCCTGAAGGAATCCTGCGGTTATGAGGCAAGATCACAAAAATAAGAGCTGAAAAATGGAGCTAAGGGCCACTGCAATTCAAAACCTGCAGAGTTATAAAGGCCAACTATTTTCAAAAAATATATTGAGGTAAGGCTATGAAGAGGCATTGAAAGCAAGGCAGAATTGCAGGAAACCGATTTCAGGAGGTAGACTGAAATTGCATTTAAAGCATAGGAAAAGAGGCAGAACGTCGACAATGATGCACGTGGCCAAAAAGGGCGTATGCGTTTTCTCCTGAATATATTCAGGAAAAAACGCATACGCCCTTTTTGGCCAACCAAGCAAGCTTGTAAAGGAAATCTGCACTACAATGAAGTCTCACTTCCCCCCGGTCAAAAGGGCCATCTGAAAAAAGTGTAAAATCCAGAAAGGCAGGACAGGCCATGGAGAACTGGGAGCCTTGTTATGCTGATGGTCGGGATGAAAATTGCCAACAGCCACTCAGGAGAAGTGTATGGTGTTTCCTGAAACATCGAAAAAACAAAGCAACAGAGCCTAGGGCACTTCCACTTATGGTCCTATAGCTTAGGGAAATTAAAATCAAAAAGACACAGCCTCCCCAAAGTTTGGGACGGCTCTGTTTACAAGAACCTCGTTTATGGTACAAGTTCAATATCGCAGAAAGTGAAAAATGGATAAAGAAGTTGTGGTACTTACGTACAATGCAATATCACTCAGCAATGAAATCTATGTCATCAGGCCCGTAGCAGCATAATGAGTGGATTCAGGTATGATGATTCTAACTGAAATAAGTCACACAGAAAAAGAAACATCATAAGATATCACTAATACACGGAATGTAAACTTGGCTATACAGGAACTGAATTACAAAATAGAACAGGATCACAAATTTAGAAAACCAACTTATGCTTGCTTAAGGGGAAAGGTGAGTTGTGGTGTTGCATAAAACCAGAGATTATAATGAGCACAGATAAAGTTCCTTAAGCCAGATACTGAATAGACAAGAGCTACTCCTTGCTCAACGAAATGGACTCAACACCCCATATTAAATGCCTAAGAACGTACCTGACTAGTAAGTATCTTAAAACCTATGGATTGCTATTTCCCTGAAAGAGAATCAAGCGTCTGTACAGGGGCCTAAATGCAGCAGTGATAGGATTGGAGAGGTTCGGTGAGCAAATGAAGACCCTTTGAAGTCATATTGCATGGTACCCATTCCACGGGTCTCAACTCTCCAGGTTTAAGGGATTCTTCCTTCAGCTAAAACATGCATGCGGAGCCCAGAGTATGATCAACCATGTGATCGGGAGACGTGTTCCAATATGTCTCAGTTCTCGTCCCCTGGTACTCGGGTGCAACATTCCAGACGCTTTACTAACACTCTCCCGACTTGGAGAGTCAGTGCCTTTAACCTCCTGTTTGGCCCAGTTTGGAATTTCTGCGGAAAATGAACAGGAATAGGGAGAAACAATGAGAGACTAGCTGGACGTGTCTGGACGGGCAAATTTAACTCTCATTTCGCACCAGGAATAGGAATTAACCAAAAGCTCAGCGTCCCGGCCGGAACGAGATTAAGGCCTGAAGCAATCCTGCGGGGTTGTGGCCAGCTCACAAGAAAGCGAGTAGAAGTAAGGAGCTCAGGGGCACTGTAATTCACAAACCTGCAGAGTTATAAATGACACCTATCGTCCAAAAATATACTGAAGTAAGGCTGACAAGAAGACTTGAAAGCGGGGCAGAATTGCAGGAATCCGATTTCAGGAGGTAGACTGGAATTGCATTTAAAATATAGGAAAAGAGGCAGAATGTGGACAATGATGCACTTGGCCAAAAAGGGCGTATGCGTTTTTTCCTGCATATATTCAGGAAAAAACGCATACGCACTTTTTGGCCAACCAAGCAAGCTTGCAAAGGAAATCTGCACTACAATGAAGTCTCACTTCCTCCCGGTCAAAAGGGCCATCTGAAAAAAGTGTAAAATCCAGAAAGGCAGGACAGGCCATGGAGAACTGGGAGCCTTGTTATGCTGATGGGCGGGATGTAAATTGCCAACAGCCACTCGGGAGAAGTGTATGGTGTTTTCTGAAACATCTAAAAAACAACGCAAGTGAGCCTAGGGCACTTCCACTTATGGTGCTGTAGCTTAGGGAAAGTAAAATCAAAAAGACACAGCCACCCCAAAGTTTGGGATGGCTCTGTTTACAAGAACCTCATTTACGGTACAAGTTCAATAGCGCAGAAAGTGAAATATGGATAAAGAAGTTGTGGTACTTACGTACAATGCAATATCACTCAGCAATGAAATCTATGTCATCAGGCCCGTAGCAGCATAATGAGTGGATTCAGGTATGATGATTCTAACTGAAATAAGTCACACAGAAAATGAAACATCATAAGATATCACTAATACACGGAATGTGAACTTGGCTACACATGAACTGAATTATAAAACAGAACAGGGTCTCAAGTTTAGAAAAGCAACTTATGCTTTTTTAAGGGGGAAGGTGATTTGGGGTGCTGCATAAAACCAGAGTTTGACATTAGCACAGATACTGTTCCATAAGCCAAATGTGTAATAGACAAGACCTACCCTTTGCTCAACAAAATGGACTCAACAATGAGGTATCACCTCACACCTGTTAGAATGGGCATCATCTGAAAATCTACAAACAATAAATGCTGGAAAGGGTGTGGAGAAAAGGAACCCTCTTCCACTATTGTTGGGAATATAAATTGTTACATTCACTATGGAGAACAATATGGAGTTTCTTAAGAAACTAACAATAGAATTACCATATGATACAGCAATCCCAGTACTGGACATATACCCAGACAAAACCATAAATCAAAAAGAGACATTCACCGCAATGTTCATTGCATCACTATTTACAATATCGAGGTAATGGAAGCAACCTAAATGCCCACAGACAGACGAATGCATAAAGCTGTGGTACGTATATAAAATGGAATATTACTAAGCCATGAAAAGGAATGAAATTGGGTCATTTGTAGAGACGTCGATGGATCTAGAGACTGTCATACAGAGTGAAGTAAGTCAGAAAGAGAAAAACAAATCTTGTATATTCATGCATATATGTGGAACCTAGAAAAACCGTACAGATTAACCATTTTGCAAGGCATAAATAGAGCAACAGATGTAGACAACAAATGTATGGACAACAAGGGGGGAAAGCTGTTGGGGGGATGGTGGTGGGAGGAGTTGAGAGACTGGGATTGGCATGTATACATTTATATGTATAAAATAGATAACCAATAAGAACCTGCTGTATAAAAATATAAAATAAAATTCAAAATTGAAAAGAAATAAAATTTAAAAATAAAACAGAAAAAACAATTATTCCCTTCACATACATGTATTTATATGAATAAATTATTTCCATGCTTATATCTGTAAATACAAAAAAGAGGAATAAAATCTACCTTGAACCAAAAACGAAAAAGAGAAAAAAAACACAGAACCCACCAGTTCCACAGAGGAAAACCGTATCAGGGCACTTGCTCCAGTTGTAAACAATTCTGAAGTTGGTCAGTGGTGGGGAATCGTCTCCCAGTCAGCCAGCAGCCCCCACGCAACAAGCGTCCTCATTGCAAAGCTGGGGCACCGTGCCGAGGCATCTGTGAGTAAACGTGAGCTGAGCCCCAGGCCAGTTGCTGCTGAACTATTCCCACCCGTGCCAGGTAAAACACCTGAATATATACAAGGACTTGAAAGCCTAGAGGAAGGGCCATAGAGCCACACGAGTGACAGCATGCCGGCCGACTTGGTGCCTGCAGGCCAGCCAGGATGGTCCTGGCCCTGGGTGCTCTTCTGGAAGATTTCCATTTCCCTGCCTGAGATACCCGTCCTGTCCCTGCCCCCACTGCTTTTTTCCTTCCTCACCTCTGCCCAGGGAGAAATTCCAGCAGCAGGTATGGGTGACACATCCTCTTCTTTAGCAGGTGGCAGCCTGGCACCTGCTGCAGAAAGTCCAGCAGAGCCCCACTCACACTGGGCCACCCACAAAGCCGTGGCCTCTCACTCCCTCCCACCAGCCCAGCCCCGAGACTGCTGACAGGGCAGAGAAAATGGCATCAGGCATGGCTGCAGGGGCTCTTGCTGCCTGGAGTGGTATTTATATTGATCTCAACCCAGGCACACCTGGGGAGGGCTGGCCGGCACGGTAAGGCTGCCCAGCTCAGCCAATCATCACCCCTCAGGGGCTCACAGTTGCAGAAAATGGAACTTGCTGAACCGGCCAGGTCCAAGGAACAGGTGTGGGCTCCTGAGAGTCAGGATAGACAAGGGGCTGCAGCTTTGGCTTGTTTTCTAATCATTTTATCTGGCCCATGAGTGGGAGACAACTTCAAGAAAACCCTCTCCTAATGAGAGGAACCCAGGAGTCAGGGAGAGGAGGGGTGGGTGGTGGTTGGAGACAGAGGCCTGGTGCCCCGGGTGCAGTGGAAGTCTCTGGAAGACCAGGTGGAGGGAGGCCGCACAGAGTGATGCCCAGGGTCACAGACCTGTCGCAGCTGCTGTTTGTTAGTTCAAGTCCTGCTCTGAGGTGCTCTGTGTCAGCTCTGAGCGACAGGTGAGCTGGGGGTGCTCTGCAATGAGGGCTATGTGCACGGTTCCTGTGTGCCCAGCCCTGCCACAGTACCTGCAAGGGTAGCTCTGTATCCTGGGAGGGGCCTGACCACGAGAGCCCCGTGGGCTGGGGTGGGGGTGGGGTACCTGCCCAGGTGAGCTCCATATTCTGGGATTGGTCTGACCACGAGAGCCCCATGGGCTGCTGGGGACCTGGTAAAGGATGTCAGGACAGTCAGTGAAGCCACCGAGGATATACCTCCAGTTGCTCCTAATTCCTACACCCTGCTGGTCATTCTACCAACCACCAGGACATGGTATTCTGTATTAGTCTTCAATGATGCCTTCTTTTGTATTCCATTAGTCCCAGAGTCACAAGAAATTTTGGCTTGTGAGTGGCAGGACTCAACATACAACTAAAACAATACTTCCGGGCCGTCTTGCCCCAAGGGTGCAAAAATTCCCACACCATCTTTGGGGAAACCTTAGCTAAAGACCTAAAAGTTCTACCTCTGGAAAAGGAAACCCTCCTTCAGTACGCAGACGACATTCTGATCGCCAGCCCTACTAAGGAGGCCTCTGAACTACCAAGCCAATAAAGGATAGAAGTTGTCCAAGAAAAAGCTCAAATATCACAGACTGCGGTGACCTGCCTGGGCTTCATTCTCACAGAAGGTCGGAGAAGCCCATCCCAGGAAAGGGAAGAAACCATTTTCGGCCTTACTCCTTTCTAAAACTAGAAGACAGCTTAGGGGTTCCTGGGGAGGCCAGGGTTTGCTGCTTCTGGATCCCTAACTGCAGTCTACTAGCTGGGCCATTATATGAAACACTGAAAGGAAAAGATGATGATCCTTTTGAATAGAATCCAGAAGTGGCCTTTCAAGAATGGAAAGAGCAGTCAATTCAGACCCTTGCCCTGGAACTCCCTAATTTAGCTAAACCCTTTGACCTTTACATTCCTGGTGAAAGGTGAATCGCCATTGGAGAATTAGTGCAAAAACTGGGACCACTTGAAATGGAACAATGCAAGAATGCCATCCAGGTAGGATAAACTACGGTCACCAAGGGGCTTGGCCCACTGCCGCATCTGGCCAAGATACTGGCGGTATCTAAAAACCTGGAAATCAGCAGCCCAAAAGGCCACCTCCCTCCTAAGGGAAAAGGACCCCACGTGGTGATCCTAACCACCCACCATGCCCTGAAGTTGCAGGGTTTGCTCCGTGGGCACACCAACTTCGAGTGAGGAGGCCCTCCAACTCCAACATCCAGAGAGATAACCGGGGGCAACAGGACACCATGACGACTCGTGTGAACATCACTTGACCTGGAGTTTCTCTCATAAAACAACAAGAGTGTGTCCCAAAAGAGTAGACTACTGCTTGCAGGACTTACTGCACCCAGAGGGGAGCTAATAATCTTGGCGGGGGAACCGTATGTCACACTGTCACCATAGAAAAGCCTACAGACACCGTGATGATGGTGGCCAATAAGACTGGCTGGACTCCTGTTTACTTCAAAAGGCTGTTGACTCAGTGGCCATCATGGTCCTTGATCACCACTGACCCTGGACTGTCTGGGAGTTGAGCGGGCAGGGCTCTGACACCTGGTGCTGTTTGTACGTTAATTCAGGGGCCTAATTGAAGACAGCGCAGACTACTGGTCAGAGCATCTAGGCTGGCAGAAACGGTCAGCCTAAGGTGGCCGAACAAATGTGGGGCGGGGTGAAACCGGCCCCCACAGCGTCTCTGCACATCTCTTTCCTGGACCCTTAAAGGTCATTAGAATCTATAACGCTTCCAATGCTGGTGCTCAGGTGGACGAGCAGGGAGGCAGGGGGCCTGGGGACAATCAACGTCACCTGGAGGCTGCTGGGGAGAAGCTCTGACCCTCGCCCCTTGGTATGAGGGCTCCCAACTCAGCACTCAGCAGTTACAGAAGAAGGGTCTGCACCCTCAGCACTCCAAGAATGAGGAACGGGACAAAAGGCAGAGGAGGGGTTTGTCCCCAGCAAAGCCCATTAAAAATCCCTGGGAGATAAAAATAGAATCTGGGCAATAAAGTCAAGTCTAACCTTTTTTATCCTTTGTGCTTTGTCTAATTTCATGTGCTCCTAGGGTCCCGCATGCAGAGGTTCCACACCCGGCACTTCAGACCAGATTTCCTAGTGCAGAATGGCTGGGTCGACACCTCAGCTCCTGGGGCCCAGTGCAGACTCCGCGATATAGAGCCTGAGCTGCAGCCAACCCGGCCCTCGAGAGCTCCGCCCCCTCCCTCCCACTGACTCTGACAGGATCTCTACACAGCAGCCCAGCCCACAGCCCACGGGGTAGTGCATGCTCTCACCTCTCCATTCTCTGATCAAAATATAAAGTTTCCTTTGCTTGTGAACCAAACTCAGTCTCGATCTGTTGGCCCCAATGACACTGCGCAGGGGGACACTTGTTGGGGTCCACTCTGGAGGATCAGTAACAGAAATTGAGACTATTGTAACCTCAATGAACAGATGTGTGAGCCAAACTGTAGTTAACATAGAACAGTGTATAAGGCTCGGGTAAAATAAGATGTTTCTAACGCTTCCATTGGCTATTTCCATCACTTTATTATAAGCAAGTTCAGTGAAAAGGTTTGTCTTATTTGTCAGGTCAATATTAGAGAAATGAAGTGATTTCTTTCCAAGGATGTACATCTAATAATCTTGGTTAAAGCTTCAATCTTGTTTTAAATGCTTTTCCATTGAAAATGATACCTCTCTTTCAGCTCCCCCATTTCTGAGAAGTATAAAATCTTATAATTTATTATTACCAAAGCGGAAAGGTCGGAGGAGGGATAAATTAACAGTTTGGGATTAACACATACACACTGCTATGTATAAAATAGATCATCAACAAGGAACTACTGTATAGCACAGGGAACTACACTCAACATTTTGCAATAACCTATAAGGGGAAATAATCTGAAAAAGAATAGATATTTTTATTGACATCATCTATCAATGACAGTTAAAGTGTAACCTAAGGGAAGCTGGTGGTGAGTGCTTCTGACCCTGAAGACTTCAATCATCTAAAGTTTGGACTCTGCCTACTTCCCAAGGCCCTTAATGAACATATGTGTAGCCGTAGCTTAAAAAATTCCCCAGTTTGGGTTTCGGGGAGACACTGATTTTGAAAAAGCCCTGGTGTTCTCCTTACATGAATGGGACTCTTCCTACTGCTAAAACATGTCTGTCACACCCAGAGGATGGTATACCGTCTGATCGGGAAGAGTTTGGAAAAGGCATCTCATCTCCTCATCTCCTGGTGCTCGGGTTCACCCATCCAGCGTCTTTACTAACAGTCTCCCCACTTGGAGATGGCAGCACTGTCAACATCCTGTTGTGTACAGTTTGGAATTTGTCCAGAGGATGAAGCGGAAGGATGAGGAACAATGAGAGACAAGTCCTAGGTGTTCAGACAGGCACATGTCACTCTAATTTCCAATCAGGAAGACGAATTGACCAAAGGCTAGGGTTGCCCATGGAAACAGTATAGGGCTTGAGGAAATCCCGCTGCTTTGTGGCCAGTTCCCATAAACACAAGTTGAACAATGGAACTCAGGGACAGTAAAATTCACGAAACTGCAGAGTTGAAAATATCCATCACTGAAAAATGTCTTGAGGAAAGTCAGAGAAAAGGACTTGTAAGCAAGGGAGAATGGCAGGAAAGGGATTTGAGGAGGTAGAAAGGACTCGCCATTAAGCACAAGAAAAGGAGCTGAACATTGCCAACATTGCAGTTGGCCAAAAAGGGTGTATGCGTTTTTTTCTGTATATATTCAAGAAAAGGGCATACACTTTTTTAGCCAACCAAACAGGTGGGCACTGGAAGTCGATACTACAAGAGATATCACTTCGCATCAGTCAGAAGAGCCATCCTCATAAAGCGTAAACAACAGAAATGCAGGACAGGGCAAGGAGAAGAGGGAGCCCTGTGAGACTTATAGTGGAAATATATATTGCCAACGGCCATTCTGGAGAAGTGTATTGTGTTTACTAAAGCATCTAAAAAATGAGCTACAGAGCATAGGGCACTTGCACTCATGGGCGTATATCTTGGGAAAAACAAAAATCGAGAGGACACAGGCACCCCAATGTTTACCCCCTCTCTGTTTAAAAGATCCTCGACTAAGATATAACTTAAATGTCTCTGGAGAGAAAAAATGGATAGAGATGTGGTACTTAGGTAGAGTGGAATATTATTCAGCCTGGAAATCAATGAAATATGGCCAGTTGTAACAACTCCGGAGGAGTTACGTATGATCATTCTAAGTGACATAATTCAAAAAGAAAAAGACACATATCATAAGATATCACTTAAAGGTGGAATCCAAAATGGCTACACATGAAATAAATTACAAAACAAAAACATAGTCAAATATGTAGAAAACACGCATAAGGCTGCTAAACGGGAAAGGTGGGGAGAGGTGAGGCATCATCCAGGAGGTTGAAATTAGCAAAGATACCATTCCAAATACCAAACTGATAATCAACAAGGCCTACACGGTAGCTAAAAGAACTGCACTCAGCACACTCAAGTCACCGGAAAAGAATATATACGACTGGTAAGAATCTGAAAAAGAATTTACTGATGTCTCTCTGTACGTGAATCAAGTGGATGTACAGCAGCAAGAAACAGAGCTTTGAAAATCAGCTGTAACCAATATAGTAATAAATTGAAAAAAATAAATGACAGAGAGACAGAGAAAACCTCTTACAACTTTTCCTCAGGGCCGGTGATGCAACATGGATTGAACACATCTAGACCCACAGCAGGATGAGACATAAGGCTGGAAACTGTTTGCACTAAGAGAAATGTGAGGTTGGGTGAGGAAATGCACACCCTTTAAAGTAATACTACCTGGTACCCATTCAATGGGTCCCAAATCTGCAGGTTCAAGGGATCTTCCTACAGCTAAATCATGCATGGAAAACCCAGAGGACTGTACACCATGTGATCGGGAGATGTGTCTAAAATGCAGCTCATTTATCCTCTCCTGGTGCTCCTGTTCACCATTCCAGCCACGTTACTTAGAATCTCCCCACTTGGAGAATCAGCACATTTCAACTTCTGTTTCAAACATTTTGCAAATTGTGAGGAGGATGAACGGGAAGAGGGGGAACCAATGAGAGAATAGTTGTAGGGGTTTGGACGGGCACATATCACTCTAATTTCCCATTAAGAATAAGAATTGAAAAAAGGCTCAGCCCGCCTCGCCCGAGCCAAAATAGGGCCTGAAGCAATCCTGCGGGTTTGAGGCCAGCTCACAAAAGAGCAACTTAAAAAATGGAGCTCAGGGTCACTGCAATTCACAAACCTGCAGAGTTATAAATGAAAACTAACGTCCAAAAATATGTTGAGGTAAGGCAAAGAAGAGGATCTGAATGCAAGACAGAATTGCAAGAAACAGATTTCAAGAGATAGATTGGACTCGTCTTTAAAGCACATGAAAAGCGGCAGAATTTCGACAATGATGCAGTTGGCCCAAAAGGGCGTATGCGTTTTTTCCTGATTATATCCAGGAAAAAACGCATGCACACTTTATGGGCAACGAAGCAAGCAAGCAATGCAAATGTGCACACCAAAGAAGTCTCATTACCCACTGGTCAAAAGGGCCATCCTAAAAAATTGTAAAAACCAGAAATGCAGGACAGGCCATGGAGAACAGGGAGCCTTTATACGCTGATGGGCAGTGTGTGAACTGCCGAGAGCCACTCTGGAGAAGTGTATGGTGGTTCCTAAATCATCTAAAAAACAGAGCTACAGAGCATAGGACACTTCCAATCATGGGAGTATATCTAGGGAAGTCTAAAAATCAACAAGACACAAGCACACCACAGTTTAGGGCTACTCTGTTTACAAGAACCTCAACTTCAGTACACCTTAAATATCCCAGGAAAGAGAACAATGGATAAAGAAGATGTGGTACTTATGTACAATGGAATATCTCTTCACCATGAAATCAATGTAATAAGGCTAGTAGAAGGATAAAGAGTGGGTTTAGGTCTGATAATACTACTTGAAATAAGTCAAACAGAAAAAGAAACATATCATAAGATATCACTTATAGAGGGAGGGTAAATATGGCTGCACAAGAAATGAATTACAGAACAGAACAGTGTCTCACATTTAGAAAACACACTTATTTCAGCTTAAGGGGAAAGGAGAGGTGGGGTGATGCATAAAACCAGAGTTTGAAATTAGCACAGATACCGTTCAATAAACCAAATAGATATTAGACAAGATCTACACCTTGCTCAATGAACTGGCCTCAACACACCCTATACACCACAGAGAAATATATCTGAGTAATAAGAATCTTAAAACCCATGTATTGATATATCTCCATAAGGGAATCAAGTGTGTGCAGAGCGGCACAAACACAGCAGTGAAAATGAGCTAAACCCCATTATAGAAATAAATTTTAAAAACAAAACGCAGAAACAATGAAAGAGAGAAAAATTCTTACAAAATTCGCTCAGGGGCTGTGATGCAACCTGGATTGACCACATATAAACCCACAGCTGGATAAGACATAAGGCTGGACACTTGGGGCTGAGAGGATTGGTGAGCTTTGGTGAGCAACTGCCAAAAGTTTAATGCAATACTTCATGCTACTCATTCCAAGGGTCCCAACACTCCAGGTTGAAGGGAATCTTCCTACAGCTAAACCATGCTTGGGAAACCCAGCGACTGGTATACCATATGATTGGGAAAGGTTTCTAAAACGCACCTCATTTTTCCTCTCCTGGGGCTCCGGATCGACATTCCAGCCGCTTTACTAAAATATCCCCACATGGAGAGTCAATGCCTTTAAGTTCTGGTATCGCACAGTCTGCAGTTAGTGTGGAGGATGAATGGGAATAGGGGGAACCAGTGAGAAACTAGGTGTAGCGGTTTCAATGGGCACATGTCACTCTAATTTCATATCAGTAAGAAGAATAAACCAAAGGCACAGCAAGGTGCCCCAGAAGAACAATAGGGCCTGAAGGAATCCTGTGGTTATGAGGCAAGATCACAAAAATAAGAGCTGAAAAATGGAGCTAAGGGCCACTGCAATTCAAAACCTGCAGAGTTATAAAGGCCAACTATTTTCAAAAAATATATTGAGGTAAGGCTATGAAGAGGCATTGAAAGCAAGGCAGAATTGCAGGAAACCGATTTCAGGAGGTAGACTGAAATTGCATTTAAAGCATAGGAAAAGAGGCAGAACGTTGACAATGATGCACGTGGCCAAAAAGGGCGTATGCGTTTTCTCCTGAATATATTCAGGAAAAAACGCATACGCACTTTTAGGCCAACCAAGCAAGCTTGTAAAGGAAATCTGCACTATAATGAAGTCTCACTTCCCCCCGGTCAAAAGGGCCATCTGAAAAAAGTGTAAAATCCAGAAAGGCAGGACAGGCCATGGAGAACTGGGAGCCTTGTTATGCTGATGGTCGGGATGAAAATTGCCAACAGCCACTCAGGAGAAGTGTATGGTGTTTCCTGAAACATCGAAAAAACAAAGCAACAGAGCCTAGGGCACTTCCACTTATGGTCCTATAGCTTAGGGAAATTAAAATCAAAAAGACACAGCCTCCCCAAAGTTTGGGACGGCTCTGTTTACAAGAACCTCGTTTATGGTACAAGTTCAATAGCGCAGAAAGTGAAAAATGGATAAAGAAGTTGTGGTACTTACGTACAATGCAATATCACTCAGCAATAAAATCTATGTCATCAGGCCCGTAGCAGCATAATGAGTGGATTCAGGTATGATGATTCTAACTGAAATAAGTCACACAGAAAAAGAAACATCATAAGATATCACTAATACACGGAATGTAAACTTGGCTATACAGGAACTGAATTACAAAATAGAACAGGATCACAAATTTAGAAAACCAACTTATGCTTGCTTAAGGGGAAAGGTGAGTTGCGGTGTTGCATAAAACCAGAGATTATAATGAGCACAGATAAAGTTCCTTAAGCCAGATACTGAATAGACAAGAGCTACTCCTTGCTCAACGAAATGGACTCAACACCCCATATTAAATGCCTAAGAACGTACCTGACTAGTAAGTATCTTAAAACCTATGGATTGCTATTTCCCTGAAAGAGAATCAAGCGTCTGTACAGGGGCCTAAATGCAGCAGTGATAGGATTGGAGAGGTTCGGTGAGCAAATGAAGACCCTTTGAAGTCATATTGCATGGTACCCATTCCACGGGTCTCAACTCTCCAGGTTTAAGGGATTCTTCCTTCAGCTAAAACATGCATGCGGAGCCCAGAGTATGATCAACCATGTGATCGGGAGACTTGTTCCAATATGTCTCAGTTCTCGTCCCCTGGTACTCGGGTGCAAAATTCCAGACGCTTTACTAACACTCTCCCGACTTGGAGAGTCAGTGCCTTTAACCTCCTGTTTGGCCCAGTTTGCAATTTCTGCGGAAAATGAACAGGAATAGGGAGAAACAATGAGAGACTAGCTGGACGTGTCTGGACGGGCAAATTTAACTCTCATTTCGCACCAGGAATAGGAATTAACCAAAAGCTCAGCGTCCCGGCCGGAACGAGATTAAGGCCTGAAGCAATCCTGCGGGGTTGTGGCCAGCTCACAAGAAAGCGAGTAGAAGTAAGGAGCTCAGGGGCACTGTAATTCACAAACCTGCAGAGTTATAAATGACAGCTATCGTCCAAAAATATACTGAAGTAAGGCTGACAAGAAGACTTGAAAGCGGGGCAGAATTGCAGGAATCCGATTTCAGGAGGTAGACTGGAATTGCATTTAAAATATAGGAAAAGAGGCAGAATGTGGACAATGATGCACTTGGCCAAAAAGGGCGTATGCGTTTTTTCCTGCATATATTCAGGAAAAAACGCATACGCACTTTTTGGCCAACCAAGCAAGCTTGCAAAGGAAATCTGCACTACAATGAAGTCTCACTTCCTCCCGGTCAAAAGGGCCATCTGAAAAAAGTGTAAAATCCAGAAAGGCAGGACAGGCCATGGAGAACTGGGAGCCTTGTTATGCTGATGGGCGGTATGTTAATTGCCAACAGCCACTTGGGAGAAGTGTATGGTGTTTCCTTAAGCATCTAAAAAACAAAGCAACAGAGCCTAGGGCACTTCCACTTATGGTCCTATAGCTTAGGGAAATTAAAATGAAAAAGACACAGCCACCCCAAAGTTTGGGACGGCTCTGTTTGCAAGAACCTCGTTTACGGTACAAGTTCAATAGCGCAGAAAGTGAAATATGGATAAAGAAGTTGTGGTACTTACGTACAATGCAATATCACTCAGCAATGAAATCTATGTCATCAGGCCCGTAGCAGCATAATGAGTGGATTCAGGTATGATGATTCTAACTGAAATAAGTCACACAGAAAAAGAAACATCATAAGATATCACTAATACACGGAATGTAAACTTGGCTACACAGGAACTGGATTACAAATCAGAACAGGGTCTCAAATTTAGAAAACCAACTTATGCTTGATTAAGCGAAAAGGTGAGTTGGGGTGCTGCATCAAACCAGAGATTGAAATGAGCACAGATAAAGTTCCTTAAGCCAAATATGGAATAGACAAGAGCTACTCCTTGCTCAACGAAATGGACTCAACACCCCATATTAAACGCCTAAGAATGTACCTGACTAGTAAGTATCTTAAAACCTATGGATTGCTATGTCTCTGAAAGAAAACCAAGCGTGTGTACAGGGGCATAAACGCAGCAGTGATAGGATTGGAGAGGTTCGGTGAGCAAATGAAGACCCTTTGAAGTCATATTGCATGGTACCCATTCCACGGGTCTCAACTCTCCTGGTTTAAGGGATTCTTCCTTCAGCTAAAACATGCACGTGGAACCCAGAGTATGATCAACCATGGGATCGGGAGACGTGTTCCAATATGCCTCAGTTCTCGTCCCCTGGTACTCGGGTGCAACATTCCAGACGCTTTACTAACACTCTCCCGACTTGGAGAGTCAGTGCCTTTAACCTCCTGTTTGGCCCAGTTTGCAATTTCTGCGGAAGATGAACAGGAATAGGGAGAGCCAAAGAGAGACTAGCTGGAGGAGTCTAGACGGGCAAATTTAACTCTCATTTCCCACCAGGAAGAGGAATTAACCAAAGGCTCAGCGTGCTGTGCCGGAACCAGATTAGGGCCTGAAGCAATCCTGCGGTGTTGCGGCCAGCTCACAAGAAAGCGAGTTGAAGAAAGGAGCTCAGGGGCACTGTAATTCACAAACCTGCAGAGTTATAAATGACAGCTATCGTCCAAAAATATACTGAAGTAAGGCTGCCAAGAGGACTTGAAAGCGGGGCAGAATTGCAGGAAACCGATTTCAGGAGGTAGACTGGAATTGCATTTAAAGCATAGGAAAAGAGGCAGAACGTCCACAATGATGCACTTGGCCAAAAAGGGCGTATGCGTTTTTTCCTGAATATATTCAGGAAAAAACGCATACGCCCTTTTTGGCCAACCAAGCAAGCTTGCAAAGGAAATCTGCACTACAATGAAGTCTCACTTCCCCACGGTCAAAACGGCCACCTCAAAAAAGTGTAAAATCCAGAAAGGCAGGACAGGCCATGGAGAACTGGGAGCCTTGTTATGCTGATGGGCGGTATATTAATTGCCAACACCCACTTGGGAGAAGTGTATGGTGTTTCCTTAAACATCTAAAAAACAAAGCAACAGAGCCTAGGGCACTTCCACTTATGGTCCTATAGCTTAGGGAAATTAAAATGAAAAAGACACAGCCACCCCAAAGTTTGGGACGGCTCTGTTTACAAGAACCTCGTTTACGGTACAAGTTCAATAGCGCAGAAAGTGAAATATGGATAAAGAAGTTGTGGTACTTACGTACAATGCAATATCACTCAGCAATGAAATCTATGTCATCAGGCCCATAGCAGCATAATGAGTGGATTCAGGTATGATGATTCTAACTGAAATAAGTCACACAGAAAAAGAAACATCATAAGATATCACTAATACACGGAATGTAAACTTGGCTACACAGGAACTGGATTACAAATCAGAACAGGGTCTCAAATTTAGAAAACCAACTTATGCTTGCTTAAGCGAAAAGGTGAGTTGGGGTGCTGCATCAAACCAGAGATTGAAATGAGCACAGATAAAGTTCCTTAAGCCAAATATGGAATAGACAAGAACTACTCCTTGCTCAACGAAATGGACTCAACAGCCCATATTAAACGCCTAAGAATGTACCTGACTAGTAAGTATCTTAAAACCTATGGATTGCTATTTCCCTGAAAGAGAATCAAGCGTCTGTACAGGGGCCTAAATGCAGCAGTGATAGGATTGGAGAGGTTCGGTGAGCAAATGAAGACCCTTTGAAGTCATATTGCATGGTACCCATTCCACGGGTCTCAACTCTCCAGGTTTAAGGGATTCTTCCTTCAGCTAAAACATGCATGCGGAGCCCAGAGTATGATCAACCATGTGATCGGGAGACGTGTTCCAATATGTCTCAGTTCTCGTCCCCTGGTACTCGGGTGCAAAATTCCAGACGCTTTACTAACACTCTCCCGACTTGGAGAGTCAGTGCCTTTAACCTCCTGTTTGGCCCAGTTTGGAATTTCTGCGGAAAATGAACAGGAATAGGGAGAAACAATGAGAGACTAGCTGGACGTGTCTGGACGGGCAAATTTAACTCTCATTTCGCACCAGGAATAGGAATTAACCAAAAGCTCAGCGTCCCGGCCGGAACGAGATTAAGGCCTGAAGCAATCCTGCGGGGTTGTGGCCAGCTCACAAGAAAGCGAGTAGAAGTAAGGAGCTCAGGGGCACTGTAATTCACAAACCTGCAGAGTGATAAATGACAGCTATCGTCCAAAAATATACTGAAGTAAGGCTGACAAGAAGACTTGAAAGCGGGGCAGAATTGCAGGAATCCGATTTCAGGAGGTAGACTGGAATTGCATTTAAAATATAGGAAAAGAGGCAGAATGTGGACAATGATGCACTTGGCCAAAAAGGGCGTATGCGTTTTTTCCTGCATATATTCAGGAAAAAACGCATACGCACTTTTTGGCCAACCAAGCAAGCTTGCAAAGGAAATCTGCACTACAATGAAGTCTCACTTCCTCCCGGTCAAAAGGGCCATCTGAAAAAAGTGTAAAATCCAGAAAGGCAGGACAGGCCATGGAGAACTGGGAGCCTTGTTATGCTGATGGGCGGTATGTTAATTGCCAACAGCCACTTGGGAGAAGTGTATGGTGTTTCCTTAAGCATCTAAAAAACAAAGCAACAGAGCCTAGGGCACTTCCACTTATGGTCCTATAGCTTAGGGAAATTAAAATGAAAAAGACCCAGCCACCCCAAAGTTTGGGACGGCTCTGTTTGCAAGAACCTCGTTTACGGTACAAGTTCAATAGCGCAGAAAGTGAAATATGGATAAAGAAGTTGTGGTACTTACGTACAATGCAATATCACTCAGCAATGAAATCTATGTCATCAGGCCCGTAGCAGCATAATGAGTGGATTCAGGTATGATGATTCTAACTGAAATAAGTCACACAGAAAAAGAAACATCATAAGATATCACTAATACACGGAATGTAAACTTGGCTACACAGGAACTGGATTACAAATCAGAACAGGGTCTCAAATTTAGAAAACCAACTTATGCTTGATTAAGCGAAAAGGTGAGTTGGGGTGCTGCATCAAACCAGAGATTGAAATGAGCACAGATAAAGTTCCTTAAGCCAAATATGGAATAGACAAGAGCTACTCCTTGCTCAACGAAATGGACTCAACACCCCATATTAAACGCCTAAGAATGTACCTGACTAGTAAGTATCTTAAAACCTATGGATTGCTATGTCTCTGAAAGAAAATCAAGCGTGTGTACAGGGGCATAAACGCAGCAGTGATAGGATTGGAGAGGTTCGGTGAGCAAATGAAGACCCTTTGAAGTCATATTGCATGGTACCCATTCCACGGGTCTCAACTCTCCTGGTTTTAAGGGATTCTTCCTTCAGCTAAAACATGCACGTGGAACCCAGAGTATGATCAACCATGGGATCGGGAGACGTGTTCCAATATGCCTCAGTTCTCGTCCCCTGGTACTCGGGTGCAACATTCCAGACGCTTTACTAACACTCTCCCGACTTGGAGAGTCAGTGCCTTTAACCTCCTGTTTGGCCCAGTTTGCAATTTCTGCGGAAGATGAACAGGAATAGGGAGAGCCAAAGAGAGACTAGCTGGAGGAGTCTAGACGGGCAAATTTAACTCTCATTTCCCACCAGGAAGAGGAATTAACCAAAGGCTCAGCGTGCCGTGCCGGAACCAGATTAGGGCCTGAAGCAATCCTGCGGTGTTGCGGCCAGCTCACAAGAAAGTGAGTTGAAGAAAGGAGCTCAGGGGCACTGTAATTCACAAACCTGCAGAGTTATAAATGACAGCTATCGTCCAAAAATATACTGAAGTAAGGCTGCCAAGAGGACTTGAAAGCGGGGCAGAATTGCAGGAAACCGATTTCAGGAGGTAGACTGGAATTGCATTTAAAGCATAGGAAAAGAGGCAGAACGTCCACAATGATGCACTTGGCCAAAAAGGGCGTATGCGTTTTTTCCTGAATATATTCAGGAAAAAACGCATACGCCCTTTTTGGCCAACCAAGCAAGCTTGCAAAGGAAATCTGCACTACAATGAAGTCTCACTTCCCCACGGTCAAAACGGCCACCTCAAAAAAGTGTAAAATCCAGAAAGGCAGGACAGGCCATGGAGAACTGGGAGCCTTGTTATGCTGATGGGCGGTATATTAATTGCCAACACCCACTTGGGAGAAGTGTATGGTGTTTCCTTAAACATCTAAAAAACAAAGCAACAGAGCCTAGGGCACTTCCACTTATGGTCCTATAGCTTAGGGAAATTAAAATGAAAAAGACACAGCCACCCCAAAGTTTGGGACGGCTCTGTTTACAAGAACCTCGTTTACGGTACAAGTTCAATAGCGCAGAAAGTGAAATATGGATAAAGAAGTTGTGGTACTTACGTACAATGCAATATCACTCAGCAATGAAATCTATGTCATCAGGCCCATAGCAGCATAATGAGTGGATTCAGGTATGATGATTCTAACTGAAATAAGTCACACAGAAAAAGAAACATCATAAGATATCACTAATACACGGAATGTAAACTTGGCTACACAGGAACTGGATTACAAATCAGAACAGGGTCTCAAATTTAGAAAACCAACTTATGCTTGCTTAAGCGAAAAGGTGAGTTGGGGTGCTGCATCAAACCAGAGATTGAAATGAGCACAGATAAAGTTCCTTAAGCCAAATATGGAATAGACAAGAACTACTCCTTGCTCAACGAAATGGACTCAACAGCCCATATTAAACGCCTAAGAATGTACCTGACTAGTAAGTATCTTAAAACCTATGGATTGCTATTTCCCTGAAAGAGAATCAAGCGTCTGTACAGGGGCCTAAATGCAGCAGTGATAGGATTGGAGAGGTTCGGTGAGCAAATGAAGACCCTTTGAAGTCATATTGCATGGTACCCATTCCACGGTTCTCAACTCTCCAGGTTTAAGGGATTCTTCCTTCAGCTAAAACATGCATGCGGAGCCCAGAGTATGATCAACCATGTGATCGGTAGACGTGTTCCAATATGTCTCAGTTCTCGTCCCCTGGTACTCGGGTGCAAAATTCCAGACGCTTTACTAACACTCTCCCGACTTGGAGAGTCAGTGCCTTTAACCTCCTGTTTGGCCCAGTTTGGAATTTCTGCGGAAAATGAACAGGAATAGGGAGAAACAATGAGAGACTAGCTGGACGTGTCTGGACGGGCAAATTTAACTCTCATTTCGCACCAGGAATAGGAATTAAACAAAAGCTCAGCGTCCCGGCCGGAACGAGATTAAGGCCTGAAGCAATCCTGCGGGGTTGTGGCCAGCTCACAAGAAAGCGAGTAGAAGTAAGGAGCTCAGGGGCACTGTAATTCACAAACCTGCAGAGTGATAAATGACAGCTATCGTCCAAAAATATACTGAAGTAAGGCTGACAAGAAGACTTGAAAGCGGGGCAGAATTGCAGGAATCCGATTTCAGGAGGTAGACTGGAATTGCATTTAAAATATAGGAAAAGAGGCAGAATGTGGACAATGATGCACTTGGCCAAAAAGGGCGTATGCGTTTTTTCCTGCATATATTCAGGAAAAAACGCATACGCCCTTTTTGGCCAACCAAGCAAGCTTGCAAAGGAAATCTGCACTACAATGAAGTCTCACTTCCCCACGGTCAAAACGGCCACCTCAAAAAAGTGTAAAATCCAGAAAGGCAGGACAGGCCATGGAGAACTGGGAGCCTTGTTATGCTGATGGGCGGTATATTAATTGCCAACACCCACTTGGGAGAAGTGTATGGTGTTTCCTTAAACATCTAAAAAACAAAGCAACAGAGCCTAGGGCACTTCCACTTATGGTCCTATAGCTTAGGGAAATTAAAATGAAAAAGACACAGCCACCCCAAAGTTTGGGACGGCTCTGTTTACAAGAACCTCGTTTACGGTACAAGTTCAATAGCGCAGAAAGTGAAATATGGATAAAGAAGTTGTGGTACTTACGTACAATGCAATATCACTCAGCAATGAAATCTATGTCATCAGGCCCATAGCAGCATAATGAGTGGATTCAGGTATGATGATTCTAACTGAAATAAGTCACACAGAAAAAGAAACATCATAAGATATCACTAATACACGGAATGTAAACTTGGCTACACAGGAACTGGATTACAAATCAGAACAGGGTCTCAAATTTAGAAAACCAACTTATGCTTGCTTAAGCGAAAAGGTGAGTTGGGGTGCTGCATCAAACCAGAGATTGAAATGAGCACAGATAAAGTTCCTTAAGCCAAATATGGAATAGACAAGAGCTACTCCTTGCTCAACGAAATGGACTCAACACCCCATATTAAACGCCTAAGAATGTACCTGACTAGTAAGTATCTTAAAACCTATGGATTGCTATGTCTCTGAAAGAAAATCAAGCGTGTGTACAGGGGCATAAACGCAGCAGTGATAGGATTGGAGAGGTTCGGTGAGCAAATGAAGACCCTTTGAAGTCATATTGCATGGTACCCATTCCACGGGTCTCAACTCTCCTGGTTTAAGGGATTCTTCCTTCAGCTAAAACATGCACGTGGAACCCAGAGTATGATCAACCATGGGATCGGGAGACGTGTTCCAATATGCCTCAGTTCTCGTCCCCTGGTACTCGGGTGCAACATTCCAGACGCTTTACTAACACTCTCCCGACTTGGAGAGTCAGTGCCTTTAACCTCCTGTTTGGCCCAGTTTGCAATTTCTGCGGAAGATGAACAGGAATAGGGAGAGCCAAAGAGAGACTAGCTGGAGGAGTCTAGACGGGCAAATTTAACTCTCATTTCCCACCAGGAAGAGGAATTAACCAAAGGCTCAGCGTGCCGTGCCGGAACCAGATTAGGGCCTGAAGCAATCCTGCGGTGTTGCGGCCAGCTCACAAGAAAGCGAGTTGAAGAAAGGAGCTCAGGGGCAGTGTAATTCACAAACCTGCAGAGTTATAAATGACAGCTATCGTCCAAAAATATACTGAAGTAAGGCTGCCAAGAGGACTTGAAAGCGGGGCAGAATTGCAGGAAACCGATTTCAGGAGGTAGACTGGAATTGCATTTAAAGCATAGGAAAAGAGGCAGAACGTCGACAATGATGCACTTGGCCAAAAAGGGCGTATGCGTTTTTTCCTGAATATATTCAGGAAAAAACGCATACGCCCTTTTTGGCCAACCAAGCAAGCTTGCAAAGGAAATCTGCACTACAATGAAGTCTCACTTCCCCACGGTCAAAACGGCCACCTCAAAAGAGTGTAAAATCCAGAAAGGCAGGACAGGCCATGGAGAACTGGGAGCCTTGTTATGCTGATGGGCGGTATATTAATTGCCAACACCCACTTGGGAGAAGTGTATGGTGTTTCCTTAAACATCTAAAAAACAAAGCAACAGAGCCTAGGGCACTTCCACTTATGGTCCTATAGCTTAGGGAAATTAAAATGAAAAAGACACAGCCACCCCAAAGTTTGGGACGGCTCTGTTTACAAGAACCTCGTTTACGGTACAAGTTCAATAGCGCAGAAAGTGAAATATGGATAAAGAAGTTGTGGTACTTACGTACAATGCAATATCACTCAGCAATGAAATCTATGTCATCAGGCCCATAGCAGCATAATGAGTGGATTCAGGTATGATGATTCTAACTGAAATAAGTCACACAGAAAAAGAAACATCATAAGATATCACTAATACACGGAATGTAAACTTGGCTACACAGGAACTGGATTACAAATCAGAACAGGGTCTCAAATTTAGAAAACCAACTTATGCTTGCTTAAGCGAAAAGGTGAGTTGGGGTGCTGCATCAAACCAGAGATTGAAATGAGCACAGATAAAGTTCCTTAAGCCAAATATGGAATAGACAAGAGCTACTCCTTGCTCAACGAAATGGACTCAACACCCCATATTAAACGCCTAAGAATGTACCTGACTAGTAAGTATCTTAAAACCTATGGATTGCTATGTCTCTGAAAGAAAATCAAGCGTGTGTACAGGGGCATAAACGCAGCAGTGATAGGATTGGAGAGGTTCGGTGAGCAAATGAAGACCCTTTGAAGTCATATTGCATGGTACCCATTCCACGGGTCTCAACTCTCCTGGTTTAAGGGATTCTTCCTTCAGCTAAAACATGCACGTGGAACCCAGAGTATGATCAACCATGGGATCGGGAGACGTGTTCCAATATGCCTCAGTTCTCGTCCCCTGGTACTCGGGTGCAACATTCCAGACGCTTTACTAACACTCTCCCGACTTGGAGAGTCAGTGCCTTTAACCTCCTGTTTGGCCCAGTTTGCAATTTCTGCGGAAGATGAACAGGAATAGGGAGAGCCAAAGAGAGACTAGCTGGAGGAGTCTAGACGGGCAAATTTAACTCTCATTTCCCACCAGGAAGAGGAATTAACCAAAGGCTCAGCGTGCCGTGCCGGAACCAGATTAGGGCCTGAAGCAATCCTGCGGTGTTGCGGCCAGCTCACAAGAAAGCGAGTTGAAGAAAGGAGCTCAGGGGCAGTGTAATTCACAAACCTGCAGAGTTATAAATGACAGCTATCGTCCAAAAATATACTGAAGTAAGGCTGCCAAGAGGACTTGAAAGCGGGGCAGAATTGCAGGAAACCGATTTCAGGAGGTAGACTGGAATTGCATTTAAAGCATAGGAAAAGAGGCAGAACGTCCACAATGATGCACTTGGCCAAAAAGGGCGTATGCGTTTTTTCCTGAATATATTCAGGAAAAAACGCATACGCCCTTTTTGGCCAACCAAGCAAGCTTGCAAAGGAAATCTGCACTACAATGAAGTCTCACTTTCCCACGGTCAAAACGGCCACCTGAAAAAAGTGTAAAATCCAGAAAGGCAGGACAGGCCATGGAGAACTGGGAGCCTTGTTATGCTGATGGGCGGTATGTTAATTGCCAACAGCCACTTGGAGAAGTGTATGGTGTTTCCTTAAACATCTAAAAAACAAAGCAACAGAGCCTAGGGCACTTCCACTTATGGTCCTATAGCTTAGGGAAATTAAAATGAAAAAGACACAGCCACCCCAAAGTTTGGGACGGCTCTGTTTGCAAGAACCTCGTTTACGGTACAAGTTCAATAGCGCAGAAAGTGAAATATGGATAAAGAAGTTGTGGTACTTACGTACAATGCAATATCACTCAGCAATGAAATCTATGTCATCAGGCCCGTAGCAGCATAATGAGTGGATTCAGGTATGATGATTCTAACTGAAATAAGTCACACAGAAAAAGAAACATCATAAGATATCACTAATACACGGAATGTAAACTTGGCTACACAGGAACTGGATTACAAATCAGAACAGGGTCTCAAATTTAGAAAACCAACTTATGCTTGATTAAGCGAAAAGGTGAGTTGGGGTGCTGCATCAAACCAGAGATTGAAATGAGCACAGATAAAGTTCCTTAAGCCAAATATGGAATAGACAAGAGCTACTCCTTGCTCAACGAAATGGACTCAACACCCCATATTAAACGCCTAAGAATGTACCTGACTAGTAAGTATCTTAAAACCTATGGATTGCTATGTCTCTGAAAGAAAATCAAGCGTGTGTAC
Source organism: Leucopleurus acutus (assembly GCF_964270905.1). Taxonomy (NCBI): domain Eukaryota; kingdom Metazoa; phylum Chordata; class Mammalia; order Artiodactyla; family Delphinidae; genus Leucopleurus; species Leucopleurus acutus. The sequence continues at coordinate 491,583 of NW_028139134.1, read as the reverse complement.
AGGGGCATAAACGCAGCAGTGATAGGATTGGAGAGGTTCGGTGAGCAAATGAAGACCCTTTGAAGTCATATTGCATGGTACCCATTCCACGGGTCTCAACTCTCCTGGTTTAAGGGATTCTTCCTTCAGCTAAAACATGCACGTGGAACCCAGAGTATGATCAACCATGGGATCGGGAGACGTGTTCCAATATGCCTCAGTTCTCGTCCCCTGGTACTCGGGTGCAACATTCCAGACGCTTTACTAACACTCTCCCGACTTGGAGAGTCAGTGCCTTTAACCTCCTGTTTGGCCCAGTTTGCAATTTCTGCGGAAGATGAACAGGAATAGGGAGAGCCAAAGAGAGACTAGCTGGAGGAGTCTAGACGGGCAAATTTAACTCTCATTTCCCACCAGGAAGAGGAATTAACCAAAGGCTCAGCGTGCCGTGCCGGAACCAGATTAGGGCCTGAAGCAATCCTGCGGTGTTGCGGCCAGCTCACAAGAAAGCGAGTTGAAGAAAGGAGCTCAGGGGCAGTGTAATTCACAAACCTGCAGAGTTATAAATGACAGCTATCGTCCAAAAATATACTGAAGTAAGGCTGCCAAGAGGACTTGAAAGCGGGGCAGAATTGCAGGAAACCGATTTCAGGAGGTAGACTGGAATTGCATTTAAAGCATAGGAAAAGAGGCAGAACGTCCACAATGATGCACTTGGCCAAAAAGGGCGTATGCGTTTTTTCCTGAATATATTCAGGAAAAAACGCATACGCCCTTTTTGGCCAACCAAGCAAGCTTGCAAAGGAAATCTGCACTACAATGAAGTCTCACTTTCCCACGGTCAAAACGGCCACCTGAAAAAAGTGTAAAATCCAGAAAGGCAGGACAGGCCATGGAGAACTGGGAGCCTTGTTATGCTGATGGGCGGTATGTTAACTGCCAACAGCCACTTGGAGAAGTGTATGGTGTTTCCTTAAACATCTAAAAAACAAAGCAACAGAGCCTAGGGCACTTCCACTTATGGTCCTATAGCTTAGGGAAATTAAAATGAAAAAGACACAGCCACCCCAAAGTTTGGGACGGCTCTGTTTGCAAGAACCTCGTTTACGGTACAAGTTCAATAGCGCAGAAAGTGAAATATGGATAAAGAAGTTGTGGTACTTACGTACAATGCAATATCACTCAGCAATGAAATCTATGTCATCAGGCCCATAGCAGCATAATGAGTGGATTCAGGTATGATGATTCTAACTGAAATAAGTCACACAGAAAAAGAAACATCATAAGATATCACTAATACACGGAATGTAAACTTGGCTACACAGGAACTGGATTACAAATCAGAACAGGGTCTCAAATTTAGAAAACCAACTTATGCTTGATTAAGCGAAAAGGTGAGTTGGGGTGCTGCATCAAACCAGAGATTGAAATGAGCACAGATAAAGTTCCTTAAGCCAAATATGGAATAGACAAGAGCTACTCCTTGCTCAACGAAATGGACTCAACACCCCATATTAAACGCCTAAGAATGTACCTGACTAGTAAGTATCTTAAAACCTATGGATTGCTATGTCTCTGAAAGAAAATCAAGCGTGTGTACAGGGGCATAAACGCAGCAGTGATAGGATTGGAGAGGTTCGGTGAGCAAATGAAGACCCTTTGAAGTCATATTGCATGGTACCCATTCCACGGGTCTCAACTCTCCTGGTTTAAGGGATTCTTCCTTCAGCTAAAACATGCACGTGGAACCCAGAGTATGATCAACCATGGGATCGGGAGACGTGTTCCAATATGCCTCAGTTCTCGTCCCCTGGTACTCGGGTGCAACATTCCAGACGCTTTACTAACACTCTCCCGACTTGGAGAGTCAGTGCCTTTAACCTCCTGTTTGGCCCAGTTTGCAATTTCTGCGGAAGATGAACAGGAATAGGGAGAGCCAAAGAGAGACTAGCTGGAGGAGTCTAGACGGGCAAATTTAACTCTCATTTCCCACCAGGAAGAGGAATTAACCAAAGGCTCAGCGTGCCGTGCCGGAACCAGATTAGGGCCTGAAGCAATCCTGCGGTGTTGCGGCCAGCTCACAAGAAAGCGAGTTGAAGAAAGGAGCTCAGGGGCAGTGTAATTCACAAACCTGCAGAGTTATAAATGACAGCTATCGTCCAAAAATATACTGAAGTAAGGCTGCCAAGAGGACTTGAAAGCGGGGCAGAATTGCAGGAAACCGATTTCAGGAGGTAGACTGGAATTGCATTTAAAGCATAGGAAAAGAGGCAGAACGTCCACAATGATGCACTTGGCCAAAAAGGGCGTATGCGTTTTTTCCTGAATATATTCAGGAAAAAACGCATACGCCCTTTTTGGCCAACCAAGCAAGCTTGCAAAGGAAATCTGCACTACAATGAAGTCTCACTTCCCCACGGTCAAAAGGGCCATCTGGAAAAAGTGTAAAATCCAGAAAGGCAGGACAGGCCATGGAGAACTGGGAGCCTTGTTATGCTGATGGGCGGTATGTTAATTGCCAACAGCCACTTGGGAGAAGTGTATGGTGTTTCCTTAAACATCTAAAAAACAAAGCAACAGAGCCTAGGGCACTTCCACTTATGGTCCTATAGCTTAGGGAAATTAAAATGAAAAAGACACAGCCACCCCAAAGTTTGGGACGGCTCTGTTTGCAAGAACCTCGTTTACGGTACAAGTTCAATAGCGCAGAAAGTGAAATATGGATAAAGAAATTGTGGTACTTACATACAATGCAATATCACTCAGCAATGAAATCTATGTCATCAGGCCCGTAGCAGCATAATGAGTGGATTCAGGTATGATGATTCTAACTGAAATAAGTCACACAGAAAAAGAAACATCATAAGATATCACTAATACACGGAATGTAAACTTGGCTACACAGGAACTGGATTACAAATCAGAACAGGGTCTCAAATTTAGAAAACCAACTTATGCTTGATTAAGCGAAAAGGTGAGTTGGGGTGCTGCATCAAACCAGAGATTGAAATGAGCACAGATAAAGTTCCTTAAGCCAAATATGGAATAGACAAGAGCTACTCCTTGCTCAACGAAATGGACTCAACACCCCATATTAAACGCCTAAGAATGTACCTGACTAGTAAGTATCTTAAAACCTATGGATTGCTATGTCTCTGAAAGAAAATCAAGCGTGTGTACAGGGGCATAAACGCAGCAGTGATAGGATTGGAGAGGTTCGGTGAGCAAATGAAGACCCTTTGAAGTCATATTGCATGGTACCCATTCCACGGGTCTCAACTCTCCTGGTTTAAGGGATTCTTCCTTCAGCTAAAACATGCACGTGGAACCCAGAGTATGATCAACCATGGGATCGGGAGACGTGTTCCAATATGCCTCAGTTCTCGTCCCCTGGTACTCGGGTGCAACATTCCAGACGCTTTACTAACACTCTCCCGACTTGGAGAGTCAGTGCCTTTAACCTCCTGTTTGGCCCAGTTTGCAATTTCTGCGGAAGATGAACAGGAATAGGGAGAGCCAAAGAGAGACTAGCTGGAGGAGTCTAGACGGGCAAATTTAACTCTCATTTCCCACCAGGAAGAGGAATTAACCAAAGGCTCAGCGTGCCGTGCCGGAACCAGATTAGGGCCTGAAGCAATCCTGCGGTGTTGCGGCCAGCTCACAAGAAAGCGAGTTGAAGAAAGGAGCTCAGGGGCAGTGTAATTCACAAACCTGCAGAGTTATAAATGACAGCTATCGTCCAAAAATATACTGAAGTAAGGCTGCCAAGAGGACTTGAAAGCGGGGCAGAATTGCAGGAAACCGATTTCAGGAGGTAGACTGGAATTGCATTTAAAGCATAGGAAAAGAGGCAGAACGTCCACAATGATGCACTTGGCCAAAAAGGGCGTATGCGTTTTTTCCTGAATATATTCAGGAAAAAACGCATACGCCCTTTTTGGCCAACCAAGCAAGCTTGCAAAGGAAATCTGCACTACAATGAAGTCTCACTTCCCCACGGTCAAAACGGCCACCTGAAAAAAGTGTAAAATCCAGAAAGGCAGGACAGGCCATGGAGAACTGGGAGCCTTGTTATGCTGATGGGCGGTATGTTAATTGCCAACAGCCACTTGGAGAAGTGTATGGTGTTTCCTTAAACATCTAAAAAACAAAGCAACAGAGCCTAGGGCACTTCCACTTATGGTCCTATAGCTTAGGGAAATTAAAATCAAAAAGACACAGCCACCCCAAAGTTTGGGACGGCTCTGTTTACAAGAACCTCATTTACGGTACAAGTTCAATAGCGCAGAAAGTGAAATATGGATAAAGAAGTTGTGGTACTTACGTATAATGCAATATCACTCAGCAATGAAATCTATGTCATCAGGCCCATAGCAGCATAATGAGTGGATTCAGGTATGATGATTCTAACTGAAATAAGTCACACAGAAAAAGAAACATCATAAGATATCACTAATACACGGAATGTAAACTTGGCTACACAGGAACTGGATTACAAATCAGAACAGGGTCTCAAATTTAGAAAACCAACTTATGCTTGCAAAGCGAAAAGGTGAGTTGGGGTGCTGCATCAAACCAGAGATTGAAATGAGCACAGATAAAGTTCCTTAAGCCAAATATGGAATAGACAAGAGCTACTCCTTGCTCAACGAAATGGACTCAACACCCCATATTAAACGCCTAAGAATGTACCTGACTAGTAAGTATCTTAAAACCTATGGATTGCTATGTCTCTGAAAGAAAATCAAGCATGTGTACATGGGCATAAACGCAGCAATGATAGGATTGGAGAGGTTCGGTGAGCAAATGAAGACCCTTTGAAGTCATATTGCATGGTACCCATTCCACGGGTCTCAACTCTCCTGGTTTAAGGGATTCTTCCTTCAGCTAAAACATGCACGTGGAACCCAGAGTATGATCAACCATGGGATCGGGAGACGTGTTCCAATATGCCTCAGTTCTCGTCCCCTGGTACTCGGGTGCAACATTCCAGACGCTTTACTAACACTCTCCCGTCTTGGAGAGTCAGTGCCTTTAACCTCCTGTTTGGCCCAGTTTGCAATTTCTGCGGAAGATGAACAGGAATAGGGAGAGCCAAAGAGAGACTAGCTGGAGGAGTCTAGACGGGCAAATTTAACTCTCATTTCCCACCAGGAAGAGGAATTAACCAAAGGCTCAGCGTGCCGTGCCGGAACCAGATTAGGGCCTGAAGCAATCCTGCGGTGTTGCGGCCAGCTCACAAGAAAGCGAGTTGAAGAAAGGAGCTCAGGGGCAGTGTAATTCACAAACCTGCAGAGTTATAAATGACAGCTATCGTCCAAAAATATACTGAAGTAAGGCTGCCAAGAGGACTTGAAAGCGGGGCAGAATTGCAGGAAACCGATTTCAGGAGGTAGACTGGAATTGCATTTAAAGCATAGGAAAAGAGGCAGAACGTCCACAATGATGCACTTGGCCAAAAAGGGCGTATGCGTTTTTTCCTGAATATATTCAGGAAAAAACGCATACGCCCTTTTTGGCCAACCAAGCAAGCTTGCAAAGGAAATCTGCACTACAATGAAGTCTCACTTCCCCACGGTCAAAAGGGCCATCTGGAAAAAGTGTAAAATCCAGAAAGGCAGGACAGGCCATGGAGAACTGGGAGCCTTGTTATGCTGATGGGCGGTATGTTAATTGCCAACAGCCACTTGGGAGAAGTGTATGGTGTTTCCTTAAACATCTAAAAAACAAAGCAACAGAGCCTAGGGTACTTCCACTTATGGTCCTATAGCTTAGGGAAATTAAAATGAAAAAGACACAGCCACCCCAAAGTTTGGGAAGGCTCTGTTTACAAGAACCTCGTTTACGGTACAAGTTCAATAGCGCAGAAAGTGAAATATGGATAAAGAAGTTGTGGTACTTACGTACAATGCAATATCACTCAGCAATGAAATCTATGTCATCAGGCCCGTAGCAGCATAATGAGTGGATTCAGGTATGATGATTCTAACTGAAATAAGTCACACAGAAAAAGAAACATCATAAGATATCACTAATACACGGAATGTAAACTTGGCTACACAGGAACTGGATTACAAATCAGAACAGGGTCTCAAATTTAGAAAACCAACTTATGCTTGCTTAAGCGAAAAGGTGAGTTGGGGTGCTGCATCAAACCAGAGATTGAAATGAGCACAGATAAAGTTCCTTAAGCCAAATATGGAATAGACAAGAGCTACTCCTTGCTCAACGAAATGGACTCAACACCCCATATTAAACGCCTAAGAATGTACCTGACTAGTAAGTATCTTAAAACCTATGGATTGCTATGTCTCTGAAAGAAAATCAAGCGTGTGTACAGGGGCATAAACGCAGCAGTGATAGGATTGGAGAGGTTCGGTGAGCAAATGAAGACCCTTTGAAGTCATATTGCATGGTACCCATTCCACGGGTCTCAACTCTCCTGGTTTAAGGGATTCTTCCTTCAGCTAAAACATGCACGTGGAACCCAGAGTATGATCAACCATGGGATCGGGAGACGTGTTCCAATATGCCTCAGTTCTCGTCCCCTGGTACTCGGGTGCAACATTCCAGACGTTTTACTAACACTCTCCCGACTTGGAGAGTCAGTGCCTTTAACCTCCTGTTTGGCCCAGTTTGCAATTTCTGGGGAAGATGAACAGGAATAGGGAGAGCCAAAGAGAGACTAGCTGGAGGAGTCTAGACGGGCAAATTTAACTCTCATTTCCGACCAGGAAGAGGAATTAACCAAAGGCTCAGCGTGCCGTGCCGGAACCAGATTAGGGCCTGAAGCAATCCTGCGGTGTTGCGGCCAGCTCACAAGAAAGCGAGTTGAAGAAAGGAGCTCAGGGGCAGTGTAATTCACAAACCTGCAGAGTTATAAATGACAGCTATCGTCCAAAAATATACTGAAGTAAGGCTGCCAAGAGGACTTGAAAGCGGGGCAGAATTGCAGGAAACCGATTTCAGGAGGTAGACTGGAATTGCATTTAAAGCATAGGAAAAGAGGCAGAACGTCCACAATGATGCACTTGGCCAAAAAGGGCGTATGCGTTTTTTCCTGAATATATTCAGGAAAAAACGCATACGCCCTTTTTGGCCAACCAAGCAAGCTTGCAAAGGAAATCTGCACTACAATGAAGTCTCACTTCCCCACGGTCAAAACGGCCACCTGAAAAAAGTGTAAAATCCAGAAAGGCAGGACAGGCCATGGAGAACTGGGAGCCTTGTTATGCTGATGGGCGGTATGTTAATTGCCAACAGCCACTTGGAGAAGTGTATGGTGTTTCCTTAAACATCTAAAAAACAAAGCAACAGAGCCTAGGGCACTTCCACTTATGGTCCTATAGCTTAGGGAAATTAAAATCAAAAAGACACAGCCACCCCAAAGTTTGGGACGGCTCTGTTTACAAGAACCTCATTTACGGTACAAGTTCAGTAGCGCAGAAAGTGAAATATGGATAAAGAAGTTGTGGTACTTACGTATAATGCAATATCACTCAGCAATGAAATCTATGTCATCAGGCCCATAGCAGCATAATGAGTGGATTCAGGTATGATGATTCTAACTGAAATAAGTCACACAGAAAAAGAAACATCATAAGATATCACTAATACACGGAATGTAAACTTGGTTACACAGGAACTGGATTACAAATCAGAACAGGGTCTCAAATTTAGAAAACCAACTTATGCTTGCTTAAGCGAAAAGGTGAGTTGGGGTGCTGCATCAAACCAGAGATTGAAATGAGCACAGATAAAGTTCCTTAAGCCAAATATGGAATAGACAAGAACTACTCCTTGCTCAACGAAATGGACTCAACAGCCCATATTAAACGCCTAAGAATGTACCTGACTAGTAAGTATCTTAAAACCTATGGATTGCTATTTCCCTGAAAGAGAATCAAGCGTCTGTACAGGGGCCTAAATGCAGCAGTGATAGGATTGGAGAGGTTCGGTGAGCAAATGAAGACCCTTTGAAGTCATATTGCATGGTACCCATTCCACGGTTCTCAACTCTCCAGGTTTAAGGGATTCTTCCTTCAGCTAAAACATGCATGCGGAGCCCAGAGTATGATCAACCATGTGATCGGTAGACGTGTTCCAATATGTCTCAGTTCTCGTCCCCTGGTACTCGGGTGCAAAATTCCAGACGCTTTACTAACACTCTCCCGACTTGGAGAGTCAGTGCCTTTAACCTCCTGTTTGGCCCAGTTTGGAATTTCTGCGGAAAATGAACAGGAATAGGGAGAAACAATGAGAGACTAGCTGGACGTGTCTGGACGGGCAAATTTAACTCTCATTTCGCACCAGGAATAGGAATTAAACAAAAGCTCAGCGTCCCGGCCGGAACGAGATTAAGGCCTGAAGCAATCCTGCGGGGTTGTGGCCAGCTCACAAGAAAGCGAGTAGAAGTAAGGAGCTCAGGGGCACTGTAATTCACAAACCTGCAGAGTGATAAATGACAGCTATCGTCCAAAAATATACTGAAGTAAGGCTGACAAGAAGACTTGAAAGCGGGGCAGAATTGCAGGAATCCGATTTCAGGAGGTAGACTGGAATTGCATTTAAAATATAGGAAAAGAGGCAGAATGTGGACAATGATGCACTTGGCCAAAAAGGGCGTATGCGTTTTTTCCTGCATATATTCAGGAAAAAACGCATACGCTCTTTTTGGCCAACCAAGCAAGCTTGCAAAGGAAATCTGCACTACAATGAAGTCTCACTTCCTCCCGGTCAAAAGGGCCATCTGAAAAAAGTGTAAAATCCAGAAAGGCAGGACAGGCCATGGAGAACTGGGAGCCTTGTTATGCTGATGGGCGGTATGTTAATTGCCAACAGCCACTTGGGAGAAGTGTATGGTGTTTCCTTAAGCATCTAAAAAACAAAGCAACAGAGCCTAGGGCACTTCCACTTATGGTCCTATAGCTTAGGGAAATTAAAATGAAAAAGACACAGCCACCCCAATGTTTGGGACGGCTCTGTTTGCAAGAACCTCCTTTACGGTACAAGTTCAATAGCGCAGAAAGTGAAATATGGATAAAGAAGTTGTGGTACTTACGTACAATGCAATATCACTCAGCAATGAAATCTATGTCATCAGGCCCGTAGCAGCATAATGAGTGGATTCAGGTATGATGATTCTAACTGAAATAAGTCACACAGAAAAAGAAACATCATAAGATATCACTAATACACGGAATGTAAACTTGGCTACACAGGAACTGGATTACAAATCAGAACAGGGTCTCAAATTTAGAAAACCAACTTATGCTTGATTAAGCGAAAAGTTGAGTTGGGGTGCTGCATCAAACCAGAGATTGAAATGAGCACAGATAAAGTTCCTTAAGCCAAATATGGAATAGACAAGAGCTACTCCTTGCTCAACGAAATGGACTCAACACCCCATATTAAACGCCTAAGAATGTACCTGACTAGTAAGTATCTTAAAACCTATGGATTGCTATGTCTCTGAAAGAAAATCAAGTGTGTGTACAGGGGCATAAACGCAGCAGTGATAGGATTGGAGAGGTTCGGTGAGCAAATGAAGACCCTTTGAAGTCATATTGCATGGTACCCATTCCACGGGTCTCAACTCTCCTGGTTTTAAGGGATTCTTCCTTCAGCTAAAACATGCACGTGGAACCCAGAGTATGATCAACCATGGGATCGGGAGACGTGTTCCAATATGCCTCAGTTCTCGTCCCCTGGTACTCGGGTGCAACATTCCAGACGCTTTACTAACACTCTCCCAACTTGGAGAGTCAGTGCCTTTAACCTCCTGTTTGGCCCAGTTTGCAATTTCTGCGGAAGATGAACAGGAATAGGGAGAGCCAAAGAGAGACTAGCTGGAGGAGTCTAGACGGGCAAATTTAACTCTCATTTCCCACCAGGAAGAGGAATTAACCAAAGGCTCAGCGTGCCGTGCCGGAACCAGATTAGGGCCTGAAGCAATCCTGCGGTGTTGCGGCCAGCTCACAAGAAAGCGAGTTGAAGAAAGGAGCTCAGGGGCACTGTAATTCACAAACCTGCAGAGTTATAAATGACAGCTATCGTCCAAAAATATACTGAAGTAAGGCTGCCAAGAGGACTTGAAAGCGGGGCAGAATTGCAGGAAACCGATTTCAGGAGGTAGACTGGAATTGCATTTAAAGCATAGGAAAAGAGGCAGAACGTCCACAATGATGCACTTGGCCAAAAAGGGCGTATGCGTTTTTTCCTGAATATATTCAGGAAAAAACGCATACGCCCTTTTTGGCCAACCAAGCAAGCTTGCAAAGGAAATCTGCACTACAATGAAGTCTCACTTCCCCACGGTCAAAACGGCCACCTCAAAAAAGTGTAAAATCCAGAAAGGCAGGACAGGCCATGGAGAACTGGGAGCCTTGTTATGCTGATGGGCGGTATATTAATTGCCAACACCCACTTGGGAGAAGTGTATGGTGTTTCCTTAAACATCTAAAAAACAAAGCAACAGAGCCTAGGGCACTTCCACTTATGGTCCTATAGCTTAGGGAAATTAAAATGAAAAAGACACAGCCACCCCAAAGTTTGGGACGGCTCTGTTTACAAGAACCTCGTTTACGGTACAAGTTCAATAGCGCAGAAAGTGAAATATGGATAAAGAAGTTGTGGTACTTACGTACAATGCAATATCACTCAGCAATGAAATCTATGTCATCAGGCCCATAGCAGCATAATGAGTGGATTCAGGTATGATGATTCTAACTGAAATAAGTCACACAGAAAAAGAAACATCATAAGATATCACTAATACACGGAATGTAAACTTGGCTACACAGGAACTGGATTACAAATCAGAACAGGGTCTCAAATTTAGAAAACCAACTTATGCTTGCTTAAGCGAAAAGGTGAGTTGGGGTGCTGCATCAAACCAGAGATTGAAATGAGCACAGATAAAGTTCCTTAAGCCAAATATGGAATAGACAAGAGCTACTCCTTGCTCAACGAAATGGACTCAACACCCCATATTAAACGCCTAAGAATGTACCTGACTAGTAAGTATCTTAAAACCTATGGATTGCTATGTCTCTGAAAGAAAATCAAGCGTGTGTACAGGGGCATAAACGCAGCAGTGATAGGATTGGAGAGGTTCGGTGAGCAAATGAAGACCCTTTGAAGTCATATTGCATGGTACCCATTCCACGGGTCTCAACTCTCCTGGTTTAAGGGATTCTTCCTTCAGCTAAAACATGCACGTGGAACCCAGAGTATGATCAACCATGGGATCGGGAGACGTGTTCCAATATGCCTCAGTTCTCGTCCCCTGGTACTCGGGTGCAACATTCCAGACGCTTTACTAACACTCTCCCGACTTGGAGAGTCAGTGCCTTTAACCTCCTGTTTGGCCCAGTTTGCAATTTCTGCGGAAGATGAACAGGAATAGGGAGAGCCAAAGAGAGACTAGCTGGAGGAGTCTAGACGGGCAAATTTAACTCTCATTTCCCACCAGGAAGAGGAATTAACCAAAGGCTCAGCGTGCCGTGCCGGAACCAGATTAGGGCCTGAAGCAATCCTGCGGTGTTGCGGCCAGCTCACAAGAAAGCGAGTTGAAGAAAGGAGCTCAGGGGCAGTGTAATTCACAAACCTGCAGAGTTATAAATGACAGCTATCGTCCAAAAATATACTGAAGTAAGGCTGCCAAGAGGACTTGAAAGCGGGGCAGAATTGCAGGAAACCGATTTCAGGAGGTAGACTGGAATTGCATTTAAAGCATAGGAAAAGAGGCAGAACGTCCACAATGATGCACTTGGCCAAAAAGGGCGTATGCGTTTTTTCCTGAATATATTCAGGAAAAAACGCATACGCCCTTTTTGGCCAACCAAGCAAGCTTGCAAAGGAAATCTGCACTACAATGAAGTCTCACTTCCCCACGGTCAAAACGGCCACCTCAAAAGAGTGTAAAATCCAGAAAGGCAGGACAGGCCATGGAGAACTGGGAGCCTTGTTATGCTGATGGGCGGTATATTAATTGCCAACACCCACTTGGGAGAAGTGTATGGTGTTTCCTTAAACATCTAAAAAACAAAGCAACAGAGCCTAGGGCACTTCCACTTATGGTCCTATAGCTTAGGGAAATTAAAATGAAAAAGACACAGCCACCCCAAAGTTTGGGACGGCTCTGTTTACAAGAACCTCGTTTACGGTACAAGTTCAATAGCGCAGAAAGTGAAATATGGATAAAGAAGTTGTGGTACTTACGTACAATGCAATATCACTCAGCAATGAAATCTATGTCATCAGGCCCATAGCAGCATAATGAGTGGATTCAGGTATGATGATTCTAACTGAAATAAGTCACACAGAAAAAGAAACATCATAAGATATCACTAATACACGGAATGTAAACTTGGCTACACAGGAACTGGATTACAAATCAGAACAGGGTCTCAAATTTAGAAAACCAACTTATGCTTGCTTAAGCGAAAAGGTGAGTTGGGGTGCTGCATCAAACCAGAGATTGAAATGAGCACAGATAAAGTTCCTTAAGCCAAATATGGAATAGACAAGAGCTACTCCTTGCTCAACGAAATGGACTCAACACCCCATATTAAACGCCTAAGAATGTACCTGACTAGTAAGTATCTTAAAACCTATGGATTGCTATGTCTCTGAAAGAAAATCAAGCATGTGTACAGGGGCATAAACGCAGCAGTGATAGGATTGGAGAGGTTCGGTGAGCAAATGAAGACCCTTTGAAGTCATATTGCATGGTACCCATTCCACGGGTCTCAACTCTCCTGGTTTAAGGGATTCTTCCTTCAGCTAAAACATGCACGTGGAACCCAGAGTATGATCAACCATGGGATCGGGAGACGTGTTCCAATATGCCTCAGTTCTCGTCCCCTGGTACTCGGGTGCAACATTCCAGACGCTTTACTAACACTCTCCCGACTTGGAGAGTCAGTGCCTTTAACCTCCTGTTTGGCCCAGTTTGCAATTTCTGCGGAAGATGAACAGGAATAGGGAGAGCCAAAGAGAGACTAGCTGGAGGAGTCTAGACGGGCAAATTTAACTCTCATTTCCCACCAGGAAGAGGAATTAACCAAAGGCTCAGCGTGCCGTGCCGGAACCAGATTAGGGCCTGAAGCAATCCTGCGGTGTTGCGGCCAGCTCACAAGAAAGCGAGTTGAAGAAAGGAGCTCAGGGGCAGTGTAATTCACAAACCTGCAGAGTTATAAATGACAGCTATCGTCCAAAAATATACTGAAGTAAGGCTGCCAAGAGGACTTGAAAGCGGGGCAGAATTGCAGGAAACCGATTTCAGGAGGTAGACTGGAATTGCATTTAAAGCATAGGAAAAGAGGCAGAACGTCCACAATGATGCACTTGGCCAAAAAGGGCGTATGCGTTTTTTCCTGAATATATTCAGGAAAAAACGCATACGCCCTTTTTGGCCAACCAAGCAAGCTTGCAAAGGAAATCTGCACTACAATGAAGTCTCACTTTCCCACGGTCAAAACGGCCACCTGAAAAAAGTGTAAAATCCAGAAAGGCAGGACAGGCCATGGAGAACTGGGAGCCTTGTTATGCTGATGGGCGGTATGTTAACTGCCAACAGCCACTTGGAGAAGTGTATGGTGTTTCCTTAAACATCTAAAAAACAAAGCAACAGAGCCTAGGGCACTTCCACTTATGGTCCTATAGCTTAGGGAAATTAAAATGAAAAAGACACAGCCACCCCAAAGTTTGGGACGGCTCTGTTTGCAAGAACCTCGTTTACGGTACAAGTTCAATAGCGCAGAAAGTGAAATATGGATAAAGAAGTTGTGGTACTTACGTACAATGCAATATCACTCAGCAATGAAATCTATGTCATCAGGCCCATAGCAGCATAATGAGTGGATTCAGGTATGATGATTCTAACTGAAATAAGTCACACAGAAAAAGAAACATCATAAGATATCACTAATACACGGAATGTAAACTTGGCTACACAGGAACTGGATTACAAATCAGAACAGGGTCTCAAATTTAGAAAACCAACTTATGCTTGATTAAGCGAAAAGGTGAGTTGGGGTGCTGCATCAAACCAGAGATTGAAATGAGCACAGATAAAGTTCCTTAAGCCAAATATGGAATAGACAAGAGCTACTCCTTGCTCAACGAAATGGACTCAACACCCCATATTAAACGCCTAAGAATGTACCTGACTAGTAAGTATCTTAAAACCTATGGATTGCTATGTCTCTGAAAGAAAATCAAGCGTGTGTACAGGGGCATAAACGCAGCAGTGATAGGATTGGAGAGGTTCGGTGAGCAAATGAAGACCCTTTGAAGTCATATTGCATGGTACCCATTCCACGGGTCTCAACTCTCCTGGTTTAAGGGATTCTTCCTTCAGCTAAAACATGCACGTGGAACCCAGAGTATGATCAACCATGGGATCGGGAGACGTGTTCCAATATGCCTCAGTTCTCGTCCCCTGGTACTCGGGTGCAACATTCCAGACGCTTTACTAACACTCTCCCGACTTGGAGAGTCAGTGCCTTTAACCTCCTGTTTGGCCCAGTTTGCAATTTCTGCGGAAGATGAACAGGAATAGGGAGAGCCAAAGAGAGACTAGCTGGAGGAGTCTAGACGGGCAAATTTAACTCTCATTTCCCACCAGGAAGAGGAATTAACCAAAGGCTCAGCGTGCCGTGCCGGAACCAGATTAGGGCCTGAAGCAATCCTGCGGTGTTGCGGCCAGCTCACAAGAAAGCGAGTTGAAGAAAGGAGCTCAGGGGCAGTGTAATTCACAAACCTGCAGAGTTATAAATGACAGCTATCGTCCAAAAATATACTGAAGTAAGGCTGCCAAGAGGACTTGAAAGCGGGGCAGAATTGCAGGAAACCGATTTCAGGAGGTAGACTGGAATTGCATTTAAAGCATAGGAAAAGAGGCAGAACGTCCACAATGATGCACTTGGCCAAAAAGGGCGTATGCGTTTTTTCCTGAATATATTCAGGAAAAAACGCATACGCCCTTTTTGGCCAACCAAGCAAGCTTGCAAAGGAAATCTGCACTACAATGAAGTCTCACTTCCCCACGGTCAAAAGGGCCATCTGGAAAAAGTGTAAAATCCAGAAAGGCAGGACAGGCCATGGAGAACTGGGAGCCTTGTTATGCTGATGGGCGGTATGTTAATTGCCAACAGCCACTTGGGAGAAGTGTATGGTGTTTCCTTAAACATCTAAAAAACAAAGCAACAGAGCCTAGGGCACTTCCACTTATGGTCCTATAGCTTAGGGAAATTAAAATGAAAAAGACACAGCCACCCCAAAGTTTGGGACGGCTCTGTTTGCAAGAACCTCGTTTACGGTACAAGTTCAATAGCGCAGAAAGTGAAATATGGATAAAGAAATTGTGGTACTTACGTACAATGCAATATCACTCAGCAATGAAATCTATGTCATCAGGCCCGTAGCAGCATAATGAGTGGATTCAGGTATGATGATTCTAACTGAAATAAGTCACACAGAAAAAGAAACATCATAAGATATCACTAATACACGGAATGTAAACTTGGCTACACAGGAACTGGATTACAAATCAGAACAGGGTCTCAAATTTAGAAAACCAACTTATGCTTGATTAAGCGAAAAGGTGAGTTGGGGTGCTGCATCAAACCAGAGATTGAAATGAGCACAGATAAAGTTCCTTAAGCCAAATATGGAATAGACAAGAGCTACTCCTTGCTCAACGAAATGGACTCAACACCCCATATTAAACGCCTAAGAATGTACCTGACTAGTAAGTATCTTAAAACCTATGGATTGCTATGTCTCTGAAAGAAAATCAAGCGTGTGTACAGGGGCATAAACGCAGCAGTGATAGGATTGGAGAGGTTCGGTGAGCAAATGAAGACCCTTTGAAGTCATATTGCATGGTACCCATTCCACGGGTCTCAACTCTCCTGGTTTAAGGGATTCTTCCTTCAGCTAAAACATGCACGTGGAACCCAGAGTATGATCAACCATGGGATCGGGAGACGTGTTCCAATATGCCTCAGTTCTCGTCCCCTGGTACTCGGGTGCAACATTCCAGACGCTTTACTAACACTCTCCCGACTTGGAGAGTCAGTGCCTTTAACCTCCTGTTTGGCCCAGTTTGCAATTTCTGCGGAAGATGAACAGGAATAGGGAGAGCCAAAGAGAGACTAGCTGGAGGAGTCTAGACGGGCAAATTTAACTCTCATTTCCCACCAGGAAGAGGAATTAACCAAAGGCTCAGCGTGCCGTGCCGGAACCAGATTAGGGCCTGAAGCAATCCTGCGGTGTTGCGGCCAGCTCACAAGAAAGCGAGTTGAAGAAAGGAGCTCAGGGGCAGTGTAATTCACAAACCTGCAGAGTTATAAATGACAGCTATCGTCCAAAAATATACTGAAGTAAGGCTGCCAAGAGGACTTGAAAGCGGGGCAGAATTGCAGGAAACCGATTTCAGGAGGTAGACTGGAATTGCATTTAAAGCATAGGAAAAGAGGCAGAACGTCCACAATGATGCACTTGGCCAAAAAGGGCGTATGCGTTTTTTCCTGAATATATTCAGGAAAAAACGCATACGCCCTTTTTGGCCAACCAAGCAAGCTTGCAAAGGAAATCTGCACTACAATGAAGTCTCACTTCCCCACGGTCAAAACGGCCACCTGAAAAAAGTGTAAAATCCAGAAAGGCAGGACAGGCCATGGAGAACTGGGAGCCTTGTTATGCTGATGGGCGGTATGTTAATTGCCAACAGCCACTTGGAGAAGTGTATGGTGTTTCCTTAAACATCTAAAAAACAAAGCAACAGAGCCTAGGGCACTTCCACTTATGGTCCTATAGCTTAGGGAAATTAAAATCAAAAAGACACAGCCACCCCAAAGTTTGGGACGGCTCTGTTTACAAGAACCTCATTTACGGTACAAGTTCAATAGCGCAGAAAGTGAAATATGGATAAAGAAGTTGTGGTACTTACGTATAATGCAATATCACTCAGCAATGAAATCTATGTCATCAGGCCCATAGCAGCATAATGAGTGGATTCAGGTATGATGATTCTAACTGAAATAAGTCACACAGAAAAAGAAACATCATAAGATATCACTAATACACGGAATGTAAACTTGGCTACACAGGAACTGGATTACAAATCAGAACAGGGTCTCAAATTTAGAAAACCAACTTATGCTTGCAAAGCGAAAAGGTGAGTTGGGGTGCTGCATCAAACCAGAGATTGAAATGAGCACAGATAAAGTTCCTTAAGCCAAATATGGAATAGACAAGAGCTACTCCTTGCTCAACGAAATGGACTCAACACCCCATATTAAACGCCTAAGAATGTACCTGACTAGTAAGTATCTTAAAACCTATGGATTGCTATGTCTCTGAAAGAAAATCAAGCATGTGTACATGGGCATAAACGCAGCACTGATAGGATTGGAGAGGTTCGGTGAGCAAATGAAGACCCTTTGAAGTCATATTGCATGGTACCCATTCCACGGGTCTCAACTCTCCTGGTTTAAGGGATTCTTCCTTCAGCTAAAACATGCACGTGGAACCCAGAGTATGATCAACCATGGGATCGGGAGACGTGTTCCAATATGCCTCAGTTCTCGTCCCCTGGTACTCGGGTGCAACATTCCAGACGCTTTACTAACACTCTCCCGTCTTGGAGAGTCAGTGCCTTTAACCTCCTGTTTGGCCCAGTTTGCAATTTCTGCGGAAGATGAACAGGAATAGGGAGAGCCAAAGAGAGACTAGCTGGAGGAGTCTAGACGGGCAAATTTAACTCTCATTTCCCACCAGGAAGAGGAATTAACCAAAGGCTCAGCGTGCCGTGCCGGAACCAGATTAGGGCCTGAAGCAATCCTGCGGTGTTGCGGCCAGCTCACAAGAAAGCGAGTTGAAGAAAGGAGCTCAGGGGCAGTGTAATTCACAAACCTGCAGAGTTATAAATGACAGCTATCGTCCAAAAATATACTGAAGTAAGGCTGCCAAGAGGACTTGAAAGCGGGGCAGAATTGCAGGAAACCGATTTCAGGAGGTAGACTGGAATTGCATTTAAAGCATAGGAAAAGAGGCAGAACGTCCACAATGATGCACTTGGCCAAAAAGGGCGTATGCGTTTTTTCCTGAATATATTCAGGAAAAAACGCATACGCCCTTTTTGGCCAACCAAGCAAGCTTGCAAAGGAAATCTGCACTACAATGAAGTCTCACTTCCCCACGGTCAAAAGGGCCATCTGGAAAAAGTGTAAAATCCAGAAAGGCAGGACAGGCCATGGAGAACTGGGAGCCTTGTTATGCTGATGGGCGGTATGTTAATTGCCAACAGCCACTTGGGAGAAGTGTATGGTGTTTCCTTAAACATCTAAAAAACAAAGCAACAGAGCCTAGGGCACTTCCACTTATGGTCCTATAGCTTAGGGAAATTAAAATGAAAAAGACACAGCCACCCCAAAGTTTGGGAAGGCTCTGTTTACAAGAACCTCGTTTACGGTACAAGTTCAATAGCGCAGAAAGTGAAATATGGATAAAGAAGTTGTGGTACTTACGTACAATGCAATATCACTCAGCAATGAAATCTATGTCATCAGGCCCGTAGCAGCATAATGAGTGGATTCAGGTATGATGATTCTAACTGAAATAAGTCACACAGAAAAAGAAACATCATAAGATATCACTAATACACGGAATGTAAACTTGGCTACACAGGAACTGGATTACAAATCAGAACAGGGTCTCAAATTTAGAAAACCAACTTATGCTTGCTTAAGCGAAAAGGTGAGTTGGGGTGCTGCATCAAACCAGAGATTGAAATGAGCACAGATAAAGTTCCTTAAGCCAAATATGGAATAGACAAGAGCTACTCCTTGCTCAACGAAATGGACTCAACACCCCATATTAAACGCCTAAGAATGTACCTGACTAGTAAGTATCTTAAAACCTATGGATTGCTATGTCTCTGAAAGAAAATCAAGCGTGTGTACAGGGGCATAAACGCAGCAGTGATAGGATTGGAGAGGTTCGGTGAGCAAATGAAGACCCTTTGAAGTCATATTGCATGGTACCCATTCCACGGGTCTCAACTCTCCTGGTTTAAGGGATTCTTCCTTCAGCTAAAACATGCACGTGGAACCCAGAGTATGATCAACCATGGGATCGGGAGACGTGTTCCAATATGCCTCAGTTCTCGTCCCCTGGTACTCGGGTGCAACATTCCAGACGTTTTACTAACACTCTCCCGACTTGGAGAGTCAGTGCCTTTAACCTCCTGTTTGGCCCAGTTTGCAATTTCTGGGGAAGATGAACAGGAATAGGGAGAGCCAAAGAGAGACTAGCTGGAGGAGTCTAGACGGGCAAATTTAACTCTCATTTCCGACCAGGAAGAGGAATTAACCAAAGGCTCAGCGTGCCGTGCCGGAACCAGATTAGGGCCTGAAGCAATCCTGCGGTGTTGCGGCCAGCTCACAAGAAAGCGAGTTGAAGAAAGGAGCTCAGGGGCAGTGTAATTCACAAACCTGCAGAGTTATAAATGACAGCTATCGTCCAAAAATATACTGAAGTAAGGCTGCCAAGAGGACTTGAAAGCGGGGCAGAATTGCAGGAAACCGATTTCAGGAGGTAGACTGGAATTGCATTTAAAGCATAGGAAAAGAGGCAGAACGTCCACAATGATGCACTTGGCCAAAAAGGGCGTATGCGTTTTTTCCTGAATATATTCAGGAAAAAACGCATACGCCCTTTTTGGCCAACCAAGCAAGCTTGCAAAGGAAATCTGCACTACAATGAAGTCTCACTTCCCCACGGTCAAAACGGCCACCTGAAAAAAGTGTAAAATCCAGAAAGGCAGGACAGGCCATGGAGAACTGGGAGCCTTGTTATGCTGATGGGCGGTATGTTAATTGCCAACAGCCACTTGGAGAAGTGTATGGTGTTTCCTTAAACATCTAAAAAACAAAGCAACAGAGCCTAGGGCACTTCCACTTATGGTCCTATAGCTTAGGGAAATTAAAATCAAAAAGACACAGCCACCCCAAAGTTTGGGACGGCTCTGTTTACAAGAACCTCATTTACGGTACAAGTTCAGTAGCGCAGAAAGTGAAATATGGATAAAGAAGTTGTGGTACTTACGTATAATGCAATATCACTCAGCAATGAAATCTATGTCATCAGGCCCATAGCAGCATAATGAGTGGATTCAGGTATGATGATTCTAACTGAAATAAGTCACACAGAAAAAGAAACATCATAAGATATCACTAATACACGGAATGTAAACTTGGTTACACAGGAACTGGATTACAAATCAGAACAGGGTCTCAAATTTAGAAAACCAACTTATGCTTGCTTAAGCGAAAAGGTGAGTTGGGGTGCTGCATCAAACCAGAGATTGAAATGAGCACAGATAAAGTTCCTTAAGCCAAATATGGAATAGACAAGAGCTACTCCTTGCTCAACGAAATGGACTCAACACCCCATATTAAACGCCTAAGAATGTACCTGACTAGTAAGTATCTTAAAACCTATGGATTGCTATGTCTCTGAAAGAGAATCAAGCGTGTGTACAGGGGCATAAACGCAGCAGTGATAGGATTGGAGAGGTTTGGTGAGCAAATGAAGACCCTTTGAAGTCATATTGCATGGAACCCATTCCACGGGTCTCAAGTCTCCAGGTTTAAGGGATGCTTCCTTCAGCTAAAACATGCATGTGGAACCCAGAGTATGTTCAACCGTGTGATCGGGAGACGTTTTCCAATATGTCTCAGTTCTCGTCCCCTGGTACTCGGGTGCAACATTCCAGATGCTTTACTAACACTCTCCCGACATGGAAAGTCAGTGCCTTTAACCTCCTGTTTGGCCCATTTGCAATTTCTGCGGAAGATGAACAGGAATAGGGAGAACCAATGAGAGACTAGCTGGAGGTGTCTGGACGGGCAAATTTAACTCTCATTTCCCACCAGGAAGAGGAATTAACCAAAGGCTCAGCGTGCCGTGCCGGAACCAGATTAGGGCCTGAAGCAATCCTGCGGTGTTGCGGCCAGCTCACAAGAAAGCGAGTTGAAGAAAGGAGCTCAGGGGCAGTGTAATTCACAAACCTGCAGAGTTATAAATGACAGCTATCGTCCAAAAATATACTGAAGTAAGGCTGCCAAGAGGACTTGAAAGCGGGGCAGAATTGCAGGAAACCGATTTCAGGAGGTAGACTGGAATTGCATTTAAAGCATAGGAAAAGAGGCAGAACGTCCACAATGATGCACTTGGCCAAAAAGGGCGTATGCGTTTTTTCCTGAATATATTCAGGAAAAAACGCATACGCCCTTTTTGGCCAACCAAGCAAGCTTGCAAAGGAAATCTGCACTACAATGAAGTCTCACTTCCCCACGGTCAAAACGGCCACCTGAAAAAAGTGTAAAATCCAGAAAGGCAGGAGAGGCCATGGAGAACTGGGAGCCTTGTTATGCTGATGGGCGGTATGTTAATTGCCAACAGCCACTTGGAGAAGTGTATGGTGTTTCCTTAAACATCTAAAAAACAAAGCAACAGAGCCTAGGGCACTTCCACTTATGGTCCTATAGCTTAGGGAAATTAAAATCAAAAAGACACAGCCACCCCAAAGTTTGGGACGGCTCTGTTTACAAGAACCTCATTTACGGTACAAGTTCAATAGCGCAGAAAGTGAAATATGGATAAAGAAGTTGTGGTACTTACGTATAATGCAATATCACTCAGCAATGAAATCTATGTCATCAGGCCCATAGCAGCATAATGAGTGGATTCAGGTATGATGATTCTAACTGAAATAAGTCACACAGAAAAAGAAACATCATAAGATATCACTAATACACGGAATGTAAACTTGGCTACACAGGAACTGGATTACAAATCAGAACAGGGTCTCAAATTTAGAAAACCAACTTATGCTTGCTTAAGCGAAAAGGTGAGTTGGGGTGCTGCATCAAACCAGAGATTGAAATGAGCACAGATAAAGTTCCTTAAGCCAAATATGGAATAGACAAGAGCTACTCCTTGCTCAACGAAATGGACTCAACACCCCATATTAAACGCCTAAGAATGTACCTGACTAGTAAGTATCTTAAAACCTATGGATTGCTATGTCTCTGAAAGAAAATCAAGCATGTGTACATGGGCATAAACGCAGCACTGATAGGATTGGAGAGGTTCGGTGAGCAAATGAAGACCCTTTGAAGTCATATTGCATGGTACCCATTCCACGGGTCTCAACTCTCCTGGTTTAAGGGATTCTTCCTTCAGCTAAAACATGCACGTGGAACCCAGAGTATGATCAACCATGGGATCGGGAGACGTGTTCCAATATGCCTCAGTTCTCGTCCCCTGGTACTCGGGTGCAACATTCCAGACGTTTTACTAACACTCTCCCGACTTGGAGAGTCAGTGCCTTTAACCTCCTGTTTGGCCCAGTTTGCAATTTCTGGGGAAGATGAACAGGAATAGGGAGAGCCAAAGAGAGACTAGCTGGAGGAGTCTAGACGGGCAAATTTAACTCTCATTTCCCACCAGGAAGAGGAATTAACCAAAGGCTCAGCGTGCCGTGCCGGAACCAGATTAGGGCCTGAAGCAATCCTGCGGTGTTGCGGCCAGCTCACAAGAAAGCGAGTTGAAGAAAGGAGCTCAGGGGCAGTGTAATTCACAAACCTGCAGAGTTATAAATGACAGCTATCGTCCAAAAATATACTGAAGTAAGGCTGCCAAGAGGACTTGAAAGCGGGGCAGAATTGCAGGAAACCGATTTCAGGAGGTAGACTGGAATTGCATTTAAAGCATAGGAAAAGAGGCAGAACGTCGACAATGATGCACTTGGCCAAAAAGGGCGTATGCGTTTTTTCCTGAATATATTCAGGAAAAAACGCATACGCCCTTTTTGGCCAACCAAGCAAGCTTGCAAAGGAAATCTGCACTACAATGAAGTCTCACTTCCCCAAGGTCAAAACGGCCACCTGAAAAAAGTGTAAAATCCAGAAAGGCAGGACAGGCCATGGAGAACTGGGAGCCTTGTTATGCTGATGGACGGTATGTTAATTGCCAACAGCCACTTGGAGAAGTGTATGGTGTTTCCTTAAACATCTAAAAAACAAAGCAACAGAGCCTAGGGCACTTCCACTTATGGTCCTATAGCTTAGGGAAATTAAAATCAAAAAGACACAGCCACCCCAAAGTTTGGGACGGCTCTGTTTACAAGAACCTCATTTACGGTACAAGTTCAATAGCGCAGAAAGTGAAATATGGATAAAGAAGTTGTGGTACTTACGTATAATGCCATATCACTCAGCAATGAAATCTATGTCATCAGGCCCATAGCAGCATAATGAGTGGATTCAGGTATGATGATTCTAACTGAAATAAGTCACACAGAAAAAGAAACATCATAAGATATCACTAATACACGGAATGTAAACTTGGCTACACAGGAACTGGATTACAAATCAGAACAGGGTCTCAAATTTAGAAAACCAACTTATGCTTGCTTAAGCGAAAAGGTGAGTTGGGGTGCTGCATCAAACCAGAGATTGAAATGAGCACAGATAAAGTTCCTTAAGCCAAATATGGAATAGACAAGAGCTACTCCTTGCTCAACGAAATGGACTCAACACCCCATATTAAACGCCTAAGAATGTACCTGACTAGTAAGTATCTTAAAACCTATGGATTGCTATGTCTCTGAAAGAGAATCAAGCATGTGTACAGGGGCATAAACGCAGCAGTGATAGGATTGGAGAGGTTTGGTGAGCAAATGAAGACCCTTTGAAGTCATATTGCATGGAACCCATTCCACGGGTCTCAAGTCTCCAGGTTTAAGGGATGCTTCCTTCAGCTAAAACATGCATGTGGAACCCAGAGTATGTTCAACCGTGTGATCGGGAGACGTGTTCCAATATGTCTCAGTTCTCGTCCCCTGGTACTCGGGTGCAACATTCCAGATGCTTTACTAACACTCTCCCGACTTGGAAAGTCAGTGCCTTTAACCTCCTGTTTGGCCCATTTGCAATTTCTGCGGAAGATGAACAGGAATAGGGAGAACCAATGAGAGACTAGCTGGAGGTGTCTGGACGGGCAAATTTAACTCTCATTTCCCACCAGGAAGAGGAATTAACCAAAGGCTCAGCGTGCCGTGCCGGAACCAGATTAGGGCCTGAAGCAATCCTGCGGTGTTGCGGCCAGCTCACAAGAAAGCGAGTTGAAGAAAGGAGCTCAGGGGCACTGTAATTCACAAACCTGCAGAGTTATAAATGACAGCTATCGTCCAAAAATATACTGAAGTAAGGCTGCCAAGAGGACTTGAAAGCGGGGCAGAATTGCAGGAAACCGATTTCAGGAGGTAGACTGGAATTGCATTTAAAGCATAGGAAAAGAGGCAGAACGTCCACAATGATGCACTTGGCCAAAAAGGGCGTATGCGTTTTTTCCTGAATATATTCAGGAAAAAACGCATACGCCCTTTTTGGCCAACCAAGCAAGCTTGCAAAGGAAATCTGCACTACAATGAAGTCTCACTTCCCCACGGTTAAAAAGGCCATCTGAAAAAAGTGTAAAATCCAGAAAGGCAGGACAGGCCATGGAGAACTGGGAGCCTTGTTATGCTGATGGGCGGTATGTTAATTGCCAACAGCCACTTGGGAGAAGTGTATGGTGTTTCCTTAAACATCTAAAAAACAAAGCAACAGAGCCTAGGGCACTTCCACTTATGGTCCTATAGCTTAGGGAAATTAAAATGAAAAAGACACAGCCACCCCAAAGTTTGGGACGGCTCTGTTTACAAGAACCTCATTTACGGTACAAGTTCAATAGCGCAGAAAGTGAAATATGGATAAAGAAGTTGTGGTACTTACATACAATGCAATATCACTCAGCAATGAAATCTATGTCATCAGGCCCGTAGCAGCATAATGAGTGGATTCAGGTATGATGATTCTAACTGAAATAAGTCACACAGAAAAAGAAACATCATAAGATATCACTAATACACGGAATGTAAACTTGGCTACACAGGAACTGGATTACAAATCAGAACAGGGTCTCAAATTTAGAAAACCAACTTATGCTTGATTAAGCGAAAAGGTGAGTTGGGGTGCTGCATCAAACCAGAGATTGAAATGAGCACAGATAAAGTTCCTTAAGCCAAATATGGAATAGACAAGAGCTACTCCTTGCTCAACGAAATGGACTCAACACCCCATATTAAACGCCTAAGAATGTACCTGACTAGTAAGTATCTTAAAACCTATGGATTGCTATGTCTCTGAAAGAAAATCAAGCGTGTGTACAGGGGCATAAACGCAGCAGTGATAGGATTGGAGAGGTTCGGTGAGCAAATGAAGACCCTTTGAAGTCATATTGCATGGTACCCATTCCACGGGTCTCAACTCTCCTGGTTTAAGGGATTCTTCCTTCAGCTAAAACATGCACGTGGAACCCAGAGTATGATCAACCATGGGATCGGGAGACGTGTTCCAATATGCCTCAGTTCTCGTCCCCTGGTACTCGGGTGCAACATTCCAGACGCTTTACTAACACTCTCCCGACTTGGAGAGTCAGTGCCTTTAACCTCCTGTTTGGCCCAGTTTGCAATTTCTGGGGAAGATGAACAGGAATAGGGAGAGCCAAAGAGAGACTAGCTGGAGGAGTCTAGACGGGCAAATTTAACTCTCATTTCCCACCAGGAAGAGGAATTAACCAAAGGCTCAGCGTGCCGTGCCGGAACCAGATTAGGGCCTGAAGCAATCCTGCGGTGTTGCGGCCAGCTCACAAGAAAGCGAGTTGAAGAAAGGAGCTCAGGGGCAGTGTAATTCACAAACCTGCAGAGTTATAAATGACAGCTATCGTCCAAAAATATACTGAAGTAAGGCTGCCAAGAGGACTTGAAAGCGGGGCAGAATTGCAGGAAACCGATTTCAGGAGGTAGACTGGAATTGCATTTAAAGCATAGGAAAAGAGGCAGAACGTCCACAATGATGCACTTGGCCAAAAAGGGCGTATGCGTTTTTTCCTGAATATATTCAGGAAAAAACGCATACGCCCTTTTTGGCCAACCAAGCAAGCTTGCAAAGGAAATCTGCACTACAATGAAGTCTCACTTCCCCACGGTAAAAACGGCCACCTGAAAAAAGTGTAAAATCCAGAAAGGCAGGACAGGCCATGGAGAACTGGGAGCCTTGTTATGCTGATGGGCGGTATGTTAATTGCCAACAGCCACTTGGAGAAGTGTATGGTGTTTCCTTAAACATCTAAAAAACAAAGCAACAGAGCCTAGGGCACTTCCACTTATGGTCCTATAGCTTAGGGAAATTAAAATCAAAAAGACACAGCCACCCCAAAGTTTGGGACGGCTCTGTTTACAAGAACCTCATTTACGGTACAAGTTCAATAGCGCAGAAAGTGAAATATGGATAAAGAAGTTGTGGTACTTACGTATAATGCAATATCACTCAGCAATGAAATCTATGTCATCAGGCCCATAGCAGCATAATGAGTGGATTCAGGTATGATGATTCTAACTGAAATAAGTCACACAGAAAAAGAAACATCATAAGATATCACTAATACACGGAATGTAAACTTGGCTACACAGGAACTGGATTACAAATCAGAACAGGGTCTCAAATTTAGAAAACCAACTTATGCTTGCTTAAGCAAAAAGGTGAGTTGGGGTGCTGCATCAAACCAGAGATTGAAATGAGCACAGATAAAGTTCCTTAAGCCAAATATGGAATAGACAAGAGCTACTCCTTGCTCAACGAAATGGACTCAACACCCCATATTAAACGCCTAAGAATGTACCTGACTAGTAAGTATCTTAAAACCTATGGATTGCTATGTCTCTGAAAGAAAATCAAGCATGTGTACATGGGCATAAACGCAGCACTGATAGGATTGGAGAGGTTCGGTGAGCAAATGAAGACCCTTTGAAGTCATATTGCATGGTACCCATTCCACGGGTCTCAACTCTCCTGGTTTAAGGGATTCTTCCTTCAGCTAAAACATGCACGTGGAACCCAGAGTATGATCAACCATGGGATCGGGAGACGTGTTCCAATATGCCTCAGTTCTCGTCCCCTGGTACTCGGGTGCAACATTCCAGACGTTTTACTAACACTCTCCCGACTTGGAGAGTCAGTGCCTTTAACCTCCTGTTTGGCCCAGTTTGCAATTTCTGGGGAAGATGAACAGGAATAGGGAGAGCCAAAGAGAGACTAGCTGGAGGAGTCTAGACGGGCAAATTTAACTCTCATTTCCCACCAGGAAGAGGAATTAACCAAAGGCTCAGCGTGCCGTGCCGGAACCAGATTAGGGCCTGAAGCAATCCTGCGGTGTTGCGGCCAGCTCACAAGAAAGCGAGTTGAAGAAAGGAGCTCAGGGGCAGTGTAATTCACAAACCTGCAGAGTTATAAATGACAGCTATCGTCCAAAAATATACTGAAGTAAGGCTGCCAAGAGGACTTGAAAGCGGGGCAGAATTGCAGGAAACCGATTTCAGGAGGTAGACTGGAATTGCATTTAAAGCATAGGAAAAGAGGCAGAACGTCGACAATGATGCACTTGGCCAAAAAGGGCGTATGCGTTTTTTCCTGAATATATTCAGGAAAAAACGCATACGCCCTTTTTGGCCAACCAAGCAAGCTTGCAAAGGAAATCTGCACTACAATGAAGTCTCACTTCCCCAAGGTCAAAACGGCCACCTGAAAAAAGTGTAAAATCCAGAAAGGCAGGACAGGCCATGGAGAACTGGGAGCCTTGTTATGCTGATGGACGGTATGTTAATTGCCAACAGCCACTTGGAGAAGTGTATGGTGTTTCCTTAAACATCTAAAAAACAAAGCAACAGAGCCTAGGGCACTTCCACTTATGGTCCTATAGCTTAGGGAAATTAAAATCAAAAAGACACAGCCACCCCAAAGTTTGGGACGGCTCTGTTTACAAGAACCTCATTTACGGTACAAGTTCAATAGCGCAGAAAGTGAAATATGGATAAAGAAGTTGTGGTACTTACGTATAATGCCATATCACTCAGCAATGAAATCTATGTCATCAGGCCCATAGCAGCATAATGAGTGGATTCAGGTATGATGATTCTAACTGAAATAAGTCACACAGAAAAAGAAACATCATAAGATATCACTAATACACGGAATGTAAACTTGGCTACACAGGAACTGGATTACAAATCAGAACAGGGTCTCAAATTTAGAAAACCAACTTATGCTTGCTTAAGCGAAAAGGTGAGTTGGGGTGCTGCATCAAACCAGAGATTGAAATGAGCACAGATAAAGTTCCTTAAGCCAAATATGGAATAGACAAGAGCTACTCCTTGCTCAACGAAATGGACTCAACACCCCATATTAAACGCCTAAGAATGTACCTGACTAGTAAGTATCTTAAAACCTATGGATTGCTATGTCTCTGAAAGAGAATCAAGCATGTGTACAGGGGCATAAACGCAGCAGTGATAGGATTGGAGAGGTTTGGTGAGCAAATGAAGACCCTTTGAAGTCATATTGCATGGAACCCATTCCACGGGTCTCAAGTCTCCAGGTTTAAGGGATGCTTCCTTCAGCTAAAACATGCATGTGGAACCCAGAGTATGTTCAACCGTGTGATCGGGAGACGTGTTCCAATATGTCTCAGTTCTCGTCCCCTGGTACTCGGGTGCAACATTCCAGATGCTTTACTAACACTCTCCCGACTTGGAAAGTCAGTGCCTTTAACCTCCTGTTTGGCCCATTTGCAATTTCTGCGGAAGATGAACAGGAATAGGGAGAACCAATGAGAGACTAGCTGGAGGTGTCTGGACGGGCAAATTTAACTCTCATTTCCCACCAGGAAGAGGAATTAACCAAAGGCTCAGCGTGCCGTGCCGGAACCAGATTAGGGCCTGAAGCAATCCTGCGGTGTTGCGGCCAGCTCACAAGAAAGCGAGTTGAAGAAAGGAGCTCAGGGGCACTGTAATTCACAAACCTGCAGAGTTATAAATGACAGCTATCGTCCAAAAATATACTGAAGTAAGGCTGCCAAGAGGACTTGAAAGCGGGGCAGAATTGCAGGAAACCGATTTCAGGAGGTAGACTGGAATTGCATTTAAAGCATAGGAAAAGAGGCAGAACGTCCACAATGATGCACTTGGCCAAAAAGGGCGTATGCGTTTTTTCCTGAATATATTCAGGAAAAAACGCATACGCCCTTTTTGGCCAACCAAGCAAGCTTGCAAAGGAAATCTGCACTACAATGAAGTCTCACTTCCCCACGGTTAAAAAGGCCATCTGAAAAAAGTGTAAAATCCAGAAAGGCAGGACAGGCCATGGAGAACTGGGAGCCTTGTTATGCTGATGGGCGGTATGTTAATTGCCAACAGCCACTTGGGAGAAGTGTATGGTGTTTCCTTAAACATCTAAAAAACAAAGCAACAGAGCCTAGGGCACTTCCACTTATGGTCCTATAGCTTAGGGAAATTAAAATGAAAAAGACACAGCCACCCCAAAGTTTGGGACGGCTCTGTTTACAAGAACCTCATTTACGGTACAAGTTCAATAGCGCAGAAAGTGAAATATGGATAAAGAAGTTGTGGTACTTACATACAATGCAATATCACTCAGCAATGAAATCTATGTCATCAGGCCCGTAGCAGCATAATGAGTGGATTCAGGTATGATGATTCTAACTGAAATAAGTCACACAGAAAAAGAAACATCATAAGATATCACTAATACACGGAATGTAAACTTGGCTACACAGGAACTGGATTACAAATCAGAACAGGGTCTCAAATTTAGAAAACCAACTTATGCTTGATTAAGCGAAAAGGTGAGTTGGGGTGCTGCATCAAACCAGAGATTGAAATGAGCACAGATAAAGTTCCTTAAGCCAAATATGGAATAGACAAGAGCTACTCCTTGCTCAACGAAATGGACTCAACACCCCATATTAAACGCCTAAGAATGTACCTGACTAGTAAGTATCTTAAAACCTATGGATTGCTATGTCTCTGAAAGAAAATCAAGCGTGTGTACAGGGGCATAAACGCAGCAGTGATAGGATTGGAGAGGTTCGGTGAGCAAATGAAGACCCTTTGAAGTCATATTGCATGGTACCCATTCCACGGGTCTCAACTCTCCTGGTTTAAGGGATTCTTCCTTCAGCTAAAACATGCACGTGGAACCCAGAGTATGATCAACCATGGGATCGGGAGACGTGTTCCAATATGCCTCAGTTCTCGTCCCCTGGTACTCGGGTGCAACATTCCAGACGCTTTACTAACACTCTCCCGACTTGGAGAGTCAGTGCCTTTAACCTCCTGTTTGGCCCAGTTTGCAATTTCTGGGGAAGATGAACAGGAATAGGGAGAGCCAAAGAGAGACTAGCTGGAGGAGTCTAGACGGGCAAATTTAACTCTCATTTCCCACCAGGAAGAGGAATTAACCAAAGGCTCAGCGTGCCGTGCCGGAACCAGATTAGGGCCTGAAGCAATCCTGCGGTGTTGCGGCCAGCTCACAAGAAAGCGAGTTGAAGAAAGGAGCTCAGGGGCAGTGTAATTCACAAACCTGCAGAGTTATAAATGACAGCTATCGTCCAAAAATATACTGAAGTAAGGCTGCCAAGAGGACTTGAAAGCGGGGCAGAATTGCAGGAAACCGATTTCAGGAGGTAGACTGGAATTGCATTTAAAGCATAGGAAAAGAGGCAGAACGTCCACAATGATGCACTTGGCCAAAAAGGGCGTATGCGTTTTTTCCTGAATATATTCAGGAAAAAACGCATACGCCCTTTTTGGCCAACCAAGCAAGCTTGCAAAGGAAATCTGCACTACAATGAAGTCTCACTTCCCCACGGTAAAAACGGCCACCTGAAAAAAGTGTAAAATCCAGAAAGGCAGGACAGGCCATGGAGAACTGGGAGCCTTGTTATGCTGATGGGCGGTATGTTAATTGCCAACAGCCACTTGGAGAAGTGTATGGTGTTTCCTTAAACATCTAAAAAACAAAGCAACAGAGCCTAGGGCACTTCCACTTATGGTCCTATAGCTTAGGGAAATTAAAATCAAAAAGACACAGCCACCCCAAAGTTTGGGACGGCTCTGTTTACAAGAACCTCATTTACGGTACAAGTTCAATAGCGCAGAAAGTGAAATATGGATAAAGAAGTTGTGGTACTTACGTATAATGCAATATCACTCAGCAATGAAATCTATGTCATCAGGCCCATAGCAGCATAATGAGTGGATTCAGGTATGATGATTCTAACTGAAATAAGTCACACAGAAAAAGAAACATCATAAGATATCACTAATACACGGAATGTAAACTTGGCTACACAGGAACTGGATTACAAATCAGAACAGGGTCTCAAATTTAGAAAACCAACTTATGCTTGCTTAAGCAAAAAGGTGAGTTGGGGTGCTGCATCAAACCAGAGATTGAAATGAGCACAGATAAAGTTCCTTAAGCCAAATATGGAATAGACAAGAGCTACTCCTTGCTCAACGAAATGGACTCAACACCCCATATTAAACGCCTAAGAATGTACCTGACTAGTAAGTATCTTAAAACCTATGGATTGCTATGTCTCTGAAAGAGAATCAAGCGTGTGTACAGGGGCATAAACGCAGCAGTGATAGGATTGGAGAGGTTTGGTGAGCAAATGAAGACCCTTTGAAGTCATATTGCATGGAACCCATTCCACGGGTCTCAAGTCTCCAGGTTTAAGGGATGCTTCCTTCAGCTAAAACATGCATGTGGAACCCAGAGTATGTTCAACCGTGTGATCGGGAGACGTGTTCCAATATGTCTCAGTTCTCGTCCCCTGGTACTCGGGTGCAACATTCCAGATGCTTTACTAACACTCTCCCGACTTGGAAAGTCAGTGCCTTTAACCTCCTGTTTGGCCCATTTGCAATTTCTGCGGAAGATGAACAGGAATAGGGAGAACCAATGAGAGACTAGCTGGAGGTGTCTGGACGGGCAAATTTAACTCTCATTTCCCACCAGGAAGAGGAATTAACCAAAGGCTCAGCGTGCCGTGCCGGAACCAGATTAGGGCCTGAAGCAATCCTGCGGTGTTGCGGCCAGCTCACAAGAAAGCGAGTTGAAGAAAGGAGCTCAGGGGCACTGTAATTCACAAACCTGCAGAGTTATAAATGACAGCTATCGTCCAAAAATATACTGAAGTAAGGCTGCCAAGAGGACTTGAAAGCGGGGCAGAATTGCAGGAAACCGATTTCAGGAGGTAGACTGGAATTGCATTTAAAGCATAGGAAAAGAGGCAGAACGTCCACAATGATGCACTTGGCCAAAAAGGGCGTATGCGTTTTTTCCTGAATATATTCAGGAAAAAACGCATACGCCCTTTTTGGCCAACCAAGCAAGCTTGCAAAGGAAATCTGCACTACAATGAAGTCTCACTTCCCCACGGTTAAAAAGGCCATCTGAAAAAAGTGTAAAATCCAGAAAGGCAGGACAGGCCATGGAGAACTGGGAGCCTTGTTATGCTGATGGGCGGTATGTTAATTGCCAACAGCCACTTGGGAGAAGTGTATGGTGTTTCCTTAAACATCTAAAAAACAAAGCAACAGAGCCTAGGGCACTTCCACTTATGGTCCTATAGCTTAGGGAAATTAAAATGAAAAAGACACAGCCACCCCAAAGTTTGGGACGGCTCTGTTTACAAGAACCTCATTTACGGTACAAGTTCAATAGCGCAGAAAGTGAAATATGGATAAAGAAGTTGTGGTACTTACGTACAATGCAATATCACTCAGCAATGAAATCTATGTCATCAGGCCCGTAGCAGTATAATGAATGGATTCAGGTATGATGATTCTAACTGAAATAAGTCACACAGAAAAAGAAACATCATAAGATATCACTAATACACGGAATGTAAACTTGGCTACACAGGAACTGGATTACAAAACAGAACAGGGTCTCAAATTTAGAAAACCAACTTATGCTTGCTTAAGCGAAAAGGTGAGTTGGGGTGCTGCATCAAACCAGAGATTGAAATGAGCACAGATAAAGTTCCTTAAGCCAAATATGGAATAGACAAGAGCTACTCCTTGCTCAACGAAATGGACTCAACACCCCATATTAAACGCCTAAGAATGTACCTGACTAGTAAGTATCTTAAAACCTATGGATTGCTATGTCTCTGAAAGAAAATCAAGCGTGTGTACAGGGGCATAAACGCAGCAGTGATAGGATTGGAGAGGTTCGGTAAGCAAATGAAGACCCTTTGAAGTCATATTGCATGGTACCCATTCCACGGGTCTCAACTCTCCTGGTTTAAGGGATTCTTCCTTCAGCTAAAACATGCACGTGGAACCCAGAGTATGATCAACCATGGGATCGGGAGACGTGTTCCAATATGCCTCAGTTCTCGTCCCCTGGTACTCGGGTGCAACATTCCAGACGCTTTACTAACACTCTCCCGACTTGGAGAGTCAGTGCCTTTAACCTCCTGTTTGGCCCAGTTTGCAATTTCTGCGGAAGATGAACAGGAATAGGGAGAGCCAAAGAGAGACTAGCTGGAGGAGTCTAGACGGGCAAATTTAACTCTCATTTCCCACCAGGAAGAGGAATTAACCAAAGGCTCAGCGTGCCGTGCCGGAACCAGATTAGGGCCTGAAGCAATCCTGCGGTGTTGCGGCCAGCTCACAAGAAAGCGAGTTGAAGAAAGGAGCTCAGGGGCAGTGTAATTCACAAACCTGCAGAGTTATAAATGACAGCTATCGTCCAAAAATATACTGAAGTAAGGCTGCCAAGAGGACTTGAAAGCGGGGCAGAATTGCAGGAAACCGATTTCAGGAGGTAGACTGGAATTGCATTTAAAGCATAGGAAAAGAGGCAGAACGTCGACAATGATGCATGTGGCCAAAAAGGGCGTATGCGTTTTCTCCTGAATATATTCAGGAAAAAACGCATACGCCCTTTTTGGCCAACCAAGCAAGCTTGTAAAGGAAATCTGCACTACAATGAAGTCTCACTTCCCCCCCGGTCAAAAGGGCCATCTGTAAAAAGTGTAAAATCCAGAAAGGCAGGACAGGCCATGGAGAACTGGGAGCCTTGTTATGCTGATGGTCGGGATGTAAATTGCCAACAGCCACTCAGGAGAAGTGTATGGTGTTTCCTGAAACATCGAAAAAACAAAGCAACAGAGCCTAGGGCACTTCCACTTATGGTCCTATAGCTTAGGGAAATTAAAATCAAAAAGACACAGCCTCCCCAAAGTTTGGGACGGCTCTGTTTACAAGAACCTCGTTTATGGTACAAGTTCAATATCGCAGAAAGTGAAAAATGGATAAAGAAGTTGTGGTACTTACGTACAATGCAATATCACTCAGCAATGAAATCTATGTCATCAGGCCCGTAGCAGCATAATGAGTGGATTCAGGTATGATGATTCTAACTGAAATAAGTCACACAGAAAAAGAAACATCATAAGATATCACTAATACACGGAATGTAAACTTGGCTATACAGGAACTGAATTACAAAATAGAACAGGATCACAAATTTAGAAAACCAACTTATGCTTGCTTAAGGGGAAAGGTGAGTGGCGGTGTTGCATAAAACCAGAGATTATAATGAGCACAGATAAAGTTCCTTAAGCCAGATACTGAATAGACAAGAGCTACTCCTTGCTCAATGAAATGGACTCAACACCCCATATTAAATGCCTAAGAACGTACCTGACTAGTAAGTATCTTAAAACCTATGGATTGCTATTTCCCTGAAAGAGAATCAAGCGTCTGTACAGGGGCCTAAATGCAGCAGTGATAGGATTGGAGAGGTTCGGTGAGCAAATGAAGACCCTTTGAAGTCATATTGCATGGTACCCATTCCACGGGTCTCAACTCTCCAGGTTTAAGGGATTCTTCCTTCAGCTAAAACATGCATGCGGAGCCCAGAGTATGATCAACCATGTGATCGGGAGACGTGTTCCAATATGTCTCAGTTCTCGTCCCCTGGTACTCGGCTGCAACATTCCAGACGCTTTACTAACACTCTCCCGACTTGGAGAGTCAGTGCCTTTAACCTCCTGTTTGGCCCAGTTTGGAATTTCTGCGGAAAATGAACAGGAATAGGGAGAAACAATGAGAGACTAGCTGGACGTGTCTGGACGGGCAAATTTAACTCTCATTTCGCACCAGGAATAGGAATTAACCAAAAGCTCAGCATCCCGGCCGGAACGACATTAAGGCCTGAAGCAATCCTGCGGGGTTGTGGCCAGCTCACAAGAAAGCGAGTAGAAGTAAGGAGCTCAGGGGCACTGTAATTCACAAACCTGCAGAGTTATAAATAACAGCTATCGTCCAAAAATATACTGAAGTAAGGCTGACAAGAAGACTTGAAAGCGGGGCAGAATTGCAGGAATCCGATTTCAGGAGGTAGACTGGAATTGCATTTAAAATATAGGAAAAGAGGCAGAATGTGGACAATGATGCACTTGGCCAAAAAGGGCGTATGCGTTTTTTCCTGCATATATTCAGGAAAAAACGCATACGCACTTTTTGGCCAACCAAGCAAGCTTGCAAAGGAAATCTGCACTACAATGAAGTCTCACTTCCTCCCGGTCAAAAGGGCCATCTGAAAAAAGTGTAAAATCCAGAAAGGCAGGACAGGCCATGGAGAACTGGGAGCCTTGTTATGCTGATGGGCGGGATGTAAATTGCCAACAGCCACTCGGGAGAAGTGTATGGTGTTTTCTGAAACATCTAAAAAACAACGCAAGTGAGCCTAGGGCACTTCCACTTATGGTGCTGTAGCTTAGGGAAAGTAAAATCAAAAAGACACAGCCACCCCAAAGTTTGGGATGGCTCTGTTTACAAGAACCTCATTTACGGTACAAGTTCAATAGCGCAGAAAGTGAAATATGGATAAAGAAGTTGTGGTACTTACGTACAATGCAATATCACTCAGCAATGAAATCTATGTCATCAGGCCCATAGCAGCATAATGAGTGGATTCAGGTATGATGATTCTAACTGAAATAAGTCACACAGAAAAAGAAACATCATAAGATATTACTAATACACGGAATGTGAACTTGGCTACACATGAACTGAATTATAAAACAGAACAGGGTCTCAAGTTTAGAAAAGCAACTTATGCTTTTTTAAGGGGGAAGGTGATTTGAGGTGCTGCATAAAACCAGAGTTTGACATTAGCACAGATAATGTTCCATAAGCCAAATGTGTAATAGACAAGACCTACCCTTTGCTCAACAAAATGGACTCAACAATGAGGTATCACCTCACACCTGTTAGAATGGGCATCATCTGAAAATCTACAAACAATAAATGCTGGAAAGGGTGTGGAGAAAAGGAACCCTCTTCCACTATTGTTGGGAATATAAATTGTTACATTCACTATGGAGAACAATATGGAGTTTCTTAAGAAACTAACAATAGAATTACCATATGATACAGCAATCCCAGTACTGGACATATACCCAGACAAAACCATAAATCAAAAAGAGACATTCACCGCAATGTTCATTGCATCACTATTTACAATATCGAGGTAATGGAAGCAACCTAAATGCCCACAGACAGACGAATGCATAAAGCTGTGGTACGTATATAAAATGGAATATTACTAAGCCATGAAAAGGAATGAAATTGGGTCATTTGTAGAGACGTCGATGGATCTAGAGACTGTCATACAGAGTGAAGTAAGTCAGAAAGAGAAAAACAAATCTTGTATATTCATGCATATATGTGGAACCTAGAAAAACCGTACAGATTAACCATTTTGCAAGGCATAAATAGAGCAACAGATGTAGACAACAAATGTATGGACAACAAGGGGGGAAAGCTGTTGGGGGGATGGTGGTGGGAGGAGTTGAGAGACTGGGATTGGCATGTATACATTTATATGTATAAAATAGATAACCAATAAGAACCTGCTGTATAAAAATATAAAGTAAAATTCAAAATTGAAAAGAAATAAAATTTAAAAAATAAAACAGAAAAAACAATTATTCCCTTCACATACATGTATTTATATGAATAAATTATTTCCATGCTTCTATCTGTAAATACAAAAAAGAGGAATAAAATCTACCTTGAACCAAAAACGAAAAAGAGAAAAAAAACACAGAACCCACCAGTTCCACAGAGGAAAACCGTATCAGGGCACTTGCTCCAGTTGTAAACAATTCTGAAGTTGGTCAGTGGTGGGGAATCGTCTCCCAGTCAGCCAGCAGCCCCCACGCAACAAGCGTCCTCATTGCAAAGCTGGGGCACCGTGCCGAGGCATCTGTGAGTAAACGTGAGCTGAGCCCCAGGCCAGTTGCTGCTGAACTATTCCCACCCGTCCCAGGTAAAACACCTGAATATATACAAGGACTTGAAAGCCTAGAGGAAGGGCCATAGAGCCACACGAGTGACAACATGCCGGCCGACTTGGTGCCTGCAGGCCAGCCAGGATGGTCCTGGCCCTGGGTGCTCTTCTGGAAGATTTCCATTTCCCTGCCTGAGATACCCGTCCTGTCCCTGCCCCCACTGCTTTTTTCCTTCCTCACCTCTGCCCAGGGAGAAATTCCAGCAGCAGGTATGGGTGACACATCCTCTTCTTTAGCAGGTGGCAGCCTGGCAACTGCTGCAGAAAGTCCAGCAGAGCCCCACTCACACTGGGCCACCCACAAAGCCGTGGCCTCTCACTCCCTCCCACCAGCCCAGCCCCGAGACTGCTGACAGGGCAGAGAAAATGGCGTCAGGCACGGCTGCAGGGGCTCTTGCTGCCTGGAGTGGTATTTATATTGATCTCAACCCAGGCACACCTGGGGAGGGCTGGCCAGCACGGTAAGGCTGCCCAGCTCAACCAATCATCACCCCTCAGGGGCTCACAGTTGCAGAAAATGGAACTTGCTGAACCGGCCAGGTCCAAGGAACAGGTGTGGGCTCCTGAGAGTCAGGATAGACAAGGGGCTGCAGCTTTGGCTTGTTTTCTAATCATTTTATCTGGCCCATGAGTGGGAGACAACTTCAAGAAAACCCTCTCCTAATGAGAGGAACCCAGGAGTCAGGGAGAGGAGGGGTGGGTGGTGGTTGGAGACAGAGGCCTGGTGCCCCGGGTGCAGTGGAAGTCTCTGGAAGACCAGGTGGAGGGAGGCCGCACAGAGTGATGCCCAGGGTCACAGACCTGTCGCAGCTGCTGTTTGTTAGTTCAAGTCCTGCTCTGAGGTGCTCTGTGTCAGCTCTGAGCGACAGGTGAGCTGGGGGTGCTCTGCAATGAGGGCTATGTGCACGGTTCCTGTGTGCCCAGCCCTGCCACAGTACCTGCAAGGGTAGCTCTGTATCCTGGGAGGGGCCTGACCACGAGAGCCCCGTGGGCTTGGGTGGGGGTGGGGTACCTGCCCAGGTGAGCTCCATATTCTGGGATTGGTGTGACCACGAGAGCCCCATGGGCTGCTGGGGACCTGGTAAAGGATGTCAGGACAGTCAGTGAAGCCACCGAGGATATACCTCCAGTTGCTCCTAATTCCTACACCCTGCTGGTCATTCTACCAACCACCAGGACATGGTATTCTGTATTAGTCTTCAATGATGTCTTCTTTTGTATTCCATTAGTCCCAGAGTCACAAGAAATTTTGGCTTGTGAGTGGCAGGACTCAACATACAACTAAAACAATACTTCCGGGCCGTCTTGCCCCAAGGGTGCAAAAATTCCCACACCATTTTTGGGGAAACCTTAGCTAAAGACCTAAAAGTTCTACCTCTGGAAAAGGAAACCCTCCTTCAATAGGCAGACGACATTCTGATCGCCAGCCCTACTAAGGAGGCCTCTGAACTACCAAGCCAATAAAGGATAGAAGTTGTCCAAGAAAAAGCTCAAATATCACAGACTGTGGTGACCTGCCTGGGCTCCATTCTCACAGAAGGTCGGAGAAGCCCATCCCAGGAAAGGGAAGAAACCATTTTCGGCCTTACTCCTTTCTAAAACTAGAAGACAGCTTAGGGGTTCCTGGGGAGGCCAGGGTTTGCTGCTTCTGGATCCCTAACTGCAGTCTACTAGCTGGGCCATTATATGAAACACTGAAAGGAAAAGATGATGATCCTTTTGAATAGAATCCAGAAGTGGCCTTTCAAGAATGGAAAGAGCAGTCAATTCAGACCCTTGCCCTGGAACTCCCTAATTTAGCTAAACCCTTTGACCTTTACATTCCCGGTGAAAGGTGAATCGCCATTGGAGAATTAGTGCAAAAACTGGGACCACTTGAAATGGAACAATGCAAGAATGCCATCCAGGTAGGATAAACTACGGTCACCAAGGGGCTTGGCCCACTGCCACATCTGGCCAAGATACTGGCGGTATCTAAAAACCTGGAAATCAGCAGCCCAAAAGGCCACCTCCCTCCTAAGGGAAAAGGACCCCACGTGGTGATCCTAACCACCAACCATGCCCTGAAGTTGCAGGGTTTGCTCCGTGGGCACACCAACCTCGAGTGAGGAGGCCCTCCAACTCCAACATCCAGAGAGATAACCGGGGGCAACAGGACACCATGACGACTCGTGTGAACATCACTTGACCTGGAGTTTCTCTCATAAAACAACAAGAGTGTGTCCCAAAAGAGTAGACTACTGCTTGCAGGACTTACTGCACACAGAGGGGAGCTAATAATCTTGGCGGGGGAACCGTATGTCACACTGTCACCATAGAAAAGCCTACAGACACCGTGATGATGGTGGCCAATAAGACTGGCTGGACTCCTGTTTACTTCAAAAGGCTGTTGACTCAGTGGCCATCATGGTCCTTGATCACCACTGACCCTGGACTGTCTGGGAGTTGAGCGGGCAGGGCTCTGACACCTGGTGCTGTTTGTACGTTAATTCAGGGGCCTAATTGAAGACAGCGCAGACTACTGGTCAGAGCATCTAGGCTGGCAGAAACGGTCAGCCTAAGGTGGCCGAACAAATGTGGGGCGGGGTGAAACCGGCCCCCACAGCGTCTCTGCACATCTCTTTCCTGGACCCTTAAAGGTCATTAGAATCTATAACGCTTCCAATGCTGGTGCTCAGGTGGACGAGCAGGGAGGCAGGGGGCCTGGGGACAATCAACGTCACCTGGAGGCTGCTGGGGAGAAGCTCTGACCCTCGCCCCTTGGTATGAGGGCTCCCAACTCAGCACTCAGCAGTTACAGAAGAAGGGTCTGCACCCTCAGCACTCCAAGAATGAGGAACGGGACAAAAGGCAGAGGAGGGGTTTGTCCCCAGCAAAGCCCATTAAAAATCCCTGGGAGATAAAAATAGAATCTGGGCAATAAAGTCAAGTCTAACCTTTTTTATCCTTTGTGCTTTGTCTAATTTCATGTGCTCCTAGGGTCCCGCATGCAGAGGTTCCACACCCGGCACTTCAGACCAGATTTCCTAGTGCAGAATGGCTGGGTCGACACCTCAGCTCCTGGGGCCCAGTGCAGACTCCGCGATATAGAGCCTGAGCTGCAGCCAACCCGGCCCTCGAGAGCTCCGCCCCCTCCCTCCCACTGACTCTGACAGGATCTCTACACAGCAGCCCAGCCCACAGCCCACGGGGTAGTGCATGCTCTCACCTCTCCATTCTCTGATCAAAATATAAAGTTTCCTTTGCTTGTGAACCAAACTCAGTCTCGATCTGTTGGCCCCAATGACACTGCGCAGGGGGACACTTGTTGGGGTCCACTCTGGAGGATCAGTAACAGAAATTGAGACTATTGTAACCTCAATGAACAGATGTGTGAGCCAAACTGTAGTTAACATAGAACAGTGTATAAGGCTCGGGTAAAATAAGATGTTTCTAACGCTTCCATTGGCTATTTCCATCACTTTATTATAAGCAAGTTCAGTGAAAAGGTTTGTCTTATTTGTCAGGTCAATATTAGAGAAACGAAGTGATTTCTTTCCAAGGATGTACATCTAATAATCTTGGTTAAAGCTTCAATCTTGTTTTAAATGCTTTTCCATTGAAAATGATACCTCTCTTTCAGCTCCCCCATTTCTGAGAAGTATAAAATCTTATAATTTATTATTACCAAAGGGGAAAGGTGGGAGGAGGGATAAAGTAACAGTTTGGGATTAACACATACACACTGCTATGTATAAAATAGATCATCAACAAGGAACTACTGTATAGCACAGGGAACTACACTCAACATTTTGCAATAACCTATAAGGGGAAATAATCTGAAAAAGAATAGATATTTTTATTGACATCATCTATCAATGACAGTTAAAGTGTAACCTAAGGGAAGCTGGTGGTGAGTGCTTCTGACCCTGAAGACTTCAGTCATCTAAAGTTTGGACTCTGCCTACTTCCCAAGGCCCTTAATGAACATATGTGTAGCCGTAGCTTAAAAAATTCCCCAGTTTGGGTTTCGGGTAGACACTGATTTTGAAAAAGCCCTGGTGTTCTCCTTACATGAATGGGACTCTTCCTACTGCTAAAACATGTCTGTCACACCCAGAGGATGGTATACCGTCTGATCGGGAAGAGTTTGGAAAAGGCATCTCATCTCCTCATCTCCTGGTGCTCGGGTTCACCCATCCAGCGTCTTTACTAACAGTCTCCCCACTTGGAGATGGCAGCACTGTCAACATCCTGTTGCGTACAGTTTGGAATTTGTCCAGAGGATGAAGCGGAAGGATGAGGAACAATGAGAGACAAGTCCTAGGTGTTCAGACAGGCACATGTCACTCTAATTTCCAATCAGGAAGACGAATTGACCAAAGGCTAGGGTTGCCCATGGAAACAGTATAGGGCTTGAGGAAATCCCGCTGCTTTGTGGCCAGTTCCCATAAACACAAGTTGAACAATGGAACTCAGGGACAGTAAAATTCACGAAACTGCAGAGTTGAAAATATCCATCACTGAAAAATGTCTTGAGGAAAGTCAGAGAAAAGGACTTGTAAGCAAGGGAGAATGGCAGGAAAGGGATTTGAGGAGGTAGAAAGGACTCGCCATTAAGCACAAGAAAAGGAGCTGAACATTGCCAACATTGCAGTTGGCCAAAAAGGGTGTATGCGTTTTTTTCTGTATATATTCAAGAAAAGGGCATACACTTTTTTAGCCAACCAAACAGGTGGGCACTGGAAGTCGATACTACAAGAGATATCACTTCGCATCAGTCAGAAGAGCCATCCTCATAAACCGTAAACAACAGAAATGCAGGACAGGGCAAGGAGAAGAGGGAGCCCTGTGAGACTTATAGTGGAAATGTATATTGCCAACGGCCATTCTGGAGAAGTGTATTGTGTTTACTAAAGCATCTAAAAAATGAGCTACAGAGCATAGGGCACTTGCACTCATGGGCGTATATCTTGGGAAAAACAAAAATCGAGAAGACACAGGCACCCCAGTGTTTACCCCCTCTCTGTTTAAAAGATCCTCGACTAGGATATAACTTAAATGTCTCTGGAGAGAAAAAATGGATACAGATGTGGTACTTAGGTAGAGTGGAATATTATTCAGCCTGGAAATCAATGAAATATGGCCAGTTGTAACAACTCCGGAGGAGTTACGTATGATCATTCTAAGTGACATAATTCAAAAAGAAAAAGACACATATCATAAGATATCACTTAAAGGTGGAATCCAAAATGGCTACACATGAAATAAATTACAAAACAAAAACATAGTCAAATATGTAGAAAACACGCATAAGGCTGCTAAACGGGAAAGGTGGGGAGAGGTGAGGCATCATCCAGGAGGTTGAAATTAGCAAAGATACCATTCCAAATACCAAACTGATAATCAACAAGGCCTACACAGTAGCTAAAAGAACTGCACTCAGCACACTCAAGTCACCGGAAAAGAATATATACGACTGGTAAGAATCTGAAAAAGAATTTACTGATGTCTCTCTGTACGTGAATCAAGTGGATGTACAGCAGCAAGAAACAGAGCTTTGAAAATCAGCTGTAACCAATATAGTAATAAATTGAAAAAAATAAACGACAGAGAGACAGAGAAAACCTCTTACAACTTTTCCTCAGGGCCGGTGATGCAACATGGATTGAACACATCTAGACCCACAGCAGGATGAGACATAAGGCTGGAAACTGTTTGCACTAAGAGAAATGTGAGGTTGGGTGAGGAAATGCACACCCTTTAAAGTAATACTACCTGGTACCCATTCAATGGGTCCCAAATCTGCAGGTTCAAGGGATCTTCCTACAGCTAAAACATGCATGGAAAACCCAGAGGACTGTACACCATGTGATCGGGAGATGTGTCTAAAATGCAGCTCATTTATCCTCTCCTGGTGCTCCTGTTCACCATTCCAGCCACGTTACTTAGAATCTCCCCACTTGGAGAATCAGCACATTTCAACTTCTGTTTCAAACATTTTGCAAATTGTGAGGAGGATGAACGGGAAGAGGGGGAACCAATGAGAGAATAGTTGTAGGGGTTTGGACGGGCACATATCACTCTAATTTCCCATTAAGAATAAGAATTGAAAAAAGGCTCAGCCCGCCTCACCCGAGCCAAAATAGGGCCTGAAGCAATCCTGCGGGTTTGAGGCCAGCTCACAAAAGAGCAACTTATAAAATGGAGCTCAGGGTCACTGCAATTCACAAACCTGCAGAGTTATAAATGAAAACTAACGTCCAAAAATATGTTGAGGTAAGGCAAAGAAGAGGATCTGAATGCAAGACAGAATTGCAAGAAACAGATTTC
Organism: Leucopleurus acutus; assembly: GCF_964270905.1. Classification (NCBI taxonomy): domain Eukaryota; kingdom Metazoa; phylum Chordata; class Mammalia; order Artiodactyla; family Delphinidae; genus Leucopleurus; species Leucopleurus acutus. The sequence goes on along the minus strand of NW_028139134.1, from coordinate 447,937 downwards.
AAGAGATAGATTGGACTCGTCTTTAAAGCACATGAAAAGCGGCAGAATTTCGACAATGATGCAGTTGGCCCAAAAGGGCGTATGCGTTTTTTCCTGATTATATCCAGGAAAAAACGCATGCGCACTTTATGGGCAACGAAGCAAGCAAGCAATGCAAATGTGCACAACAAAGAAGTCTCATTACCCACTGGTCAAAAGGGCCATCCTAAAAAATTGTAAAAACCAGAAATGCAGGACAGGCCATGGAGAACAGGGAGTCTTTATACGCTGATGGGCAGTGTGTGAACTGCCGAGAGCCACTCTGGAGAAGTGTATGGTGGTTCCTAAATCATCTAAAAAACAGAGCTACAGAGCATAGGACACTTCCAATCATGGGAGTATATCTAGGGAAGTCTAAAAATCAACAAGACACAAGCACACCACAGTTTAGGGCTACTCTGTTTACAAGAACCTCAACTTCAGTACACCTTAAATATCCCAGGAAAGAGAACAATGGATAAAGAAGATGTGGTACTTATGTACAATGGAATATCTCTTCACCATGAAATCAATGTAATAAGGCTAGTAGAAGGATAAAGAGTGGGTTTAGGTCCGATAATACTACTTGAAATAAGTCAAACAGAAAAAGAAACATATCATAAGATATCACTTATAGAGGGAGGGTAAATATGGCTGCACAAGAAATGAATTACAGAACAGAACAGTGTCTCACATTTAGAAAACACACTTATTTCAGCTTAAGGGGAAAGGAGAGGTGGGGTGATGCATAAAACCAGAGTTTGAAATTAGCACAGATACCGTTCAATAAACCAAATAGATATTAGACAAGATCTACACCTTGCTCAATGAACTGGCCTCAACACACCCTATACACCGCAGAGAAATATATCTGAGTAACAAGAATCTTAAAACCCATGTATTGATATATCTACATAAGGGAATCAAGTGTGTGCAGAGCGGCACAAACACAGCAGTGAAAATGAGCTAAACCCCATTATAGAAATAAATTTTAAAAACAAAACGCAGAAACAATGAAAGAGAGAAAAATTCTTACAAAATTCGCTCAGGGGCTGTGATGCAACCTGGATTGACCACATATAAACCCACAGCTGGATAAGACATAAGGCTGGACACTTGGGGCTGAGAGGATTGGTGAGCTTTGGTGAGCAACTGCCAAAAGTTTAATGCAATACTTCATGCTACTCATTCCAAGGGTCCCAACACTCCAGGTTGAAGGGAATCTTCCTACAGCTAAACCATGCTTGGGAAACCCAGCGACTGGTATACCATATGATTGGGAAAGGTTTCTAAAACGCACCTCATTTTTCCTCTCCTGGGGCTCCGGATCGACATTCCAGCCGCTTTACTAAAATATCCCCACATGGAGAGTCAATGCCTTTAAGTTCTGGTATCGCACAGTCTGCAGTTAGTGTGGAGGATGAATGGGAATAGGGGGAACCAGTGAGAAACTAGGTGTAGCGGTTTCAATGGGCACATGTCACTCTAATTTCACATCAGTAAGAAGAATAAACCTAACCCTAACCCTTCCCCGAAGCCTTGCCCTCACCCGTCCCCTAATCCTAACCCGTACGCTCACACTAACCCACGCCCTCACACGTACGCTCCCCCTCAACCGTTGTCGTACCCTCACCTGGACCCTAAACCGTCCCCGTCCCATAACCCTAACCCTAGCCTGAACCCTAACCCTAAACCTTCCCCGAAGCCTTCCCCTCACCCGTCCCCTAATCCTAACCCGTAGGCTCACACTAACACGCGCCCTCACACGTACGCTCCCCCTAAAGCTCTGTCGTACCCTCACGTGGACCCTAAACCATCCCCGTCCCCTAACCCTAACCCTAGCCCGAACCCTAACCCTAAACCTTCCCCGAAGCCTTCCCCTCACCCGTCCCCTAATCCTAACCCGTACACTCACACTAACCCGCGCCGTGACACGTACGCTCCCCCTCAACCGTTTTCGTACCCTCACCTGGACCCTAAACCGTCCCCGTCCCCTAACCCTAACCCTAGCCCGAACCCTAAACCTAACCCTTCCCTGAAGCCTTCCCCTCACCGGTCCCATAATCCTAACCCGTACGCTCACACTAACCCGCGCCCTCACACGTACGCTCCCCATAAACCGTTGTCGTAACCGAACCTGGACCCTAAACCATCCCCGTCCCCTAACCCTAACCCTAGCCCGAACCCTAACCCTAACCCTTCCCCGAAATCTTCCCCTCACCCGTCCCCTAATCCTAACCCGTACGATCACACTAACCTGCACCCTCACACGTACACTCCCCAAAAACTGTTGTCGTAACCTCACCTGGACCCTAAACCGTCCCCATCCCCTAACCCTAACCCTAGCCCGAACCCTAAGCCTAACCATTCCCCGAAGCCTTCCCCTCACCGGTCCCATAATCCTAACCCGTACGCTCACACTAACCCACGCCCTCACACGTACGCTCGCCCTAAACCGTTGTCGTACCCTCTCCTGGACCCTAAACCGTCCCCGTCCCCTAACTCTAACCCTAGCCCGAACCCTAACCCTAACCCTTCCCCGAAGCCTTCCCCTCACCCATCCCCTAATCCTAACCCGTACGCTCACACTAACACGCGCCCTCACACGTACACTCCCCCTAAAGCGTTGTCGTACCCTCACCTGGACCCTAAACCATCCCCATCCCCTAACCCTAACCATAGCCCGAACCCTAACCCTAACCCTTCCCCGAAGCCTTCCCCTCACCCGTCCCCTAATCCTAACCCGTACGCTCACACTAACCCGCGCCCTCACACGTACGCTCCCCCTCAACCTTTGTCGTACCCTCACCTGGACCCTAAACCGTCCCCATCCCCTAACCCTAACCCTAGCCCGAACCCTAACCCTAACCCTTCCCCGAAGCCTTCCCCTCACCCGTCCCCTAATCCTAACCCGTACGTTCACACTAACCCGCGCCCTCACACGTACGCTCCCCATAAACCGTTGTCGTAACCTCACCTGGACCCTAAACCGTCCCCATCCCCTAACCCTAACCCTAGCCCGAACCCTAACCCTAACCCTTCCCCGAAATCTTCCCCTCACCCGTCCCCTAATCCTAACCCGTACGCTCACACTAACCCGCGCCATCACACGTACGCTCCCCCTAAAGCGTTGTCGTACCCTCACCTGGACCCTAAACCGTCCCCGTCCCCTAACTCTAAACCTAGCCCGAACCCTAACCCTAACCCTTCCCCGAAGCCTTCCCCTCACCGGTCCCCTAATCCTAAACCGTATGCTCACACTAACCTGCGCTCTCACACGTACGGTCCCCATAAACCGTTGTCGTTCCCTCACCTGGACCCTAAACCGTCCCCTTCCCCTAACCCTAGCCCTAGCCCGAACCCTAACCCTAACCCTTCCCCGAAGCCTTCCCGTCACCCGTCCCCTAATCCTAACCCGTATGCTCACACTAACCCGCGCCCTCACACGTACGCTCCCCCTAAACCGTTGTCGTACCCTCACCTGTACCCTAAACCGTCCCCGTCCCCTAACCCTAATCCTAGCCCGAACCCTAACCCTAACCCTTCCCCGAAGCCTTCCTCTCACTCGTTCCCTAATCCTAACCCTTACGCTCACACTAACCCGTGTCCTCACACGTACGCTCCCCCTAAACCGTTGTCGTACCCTCACCTGGACACTAAAACTTGCCCGTCCCCAAACCCTAACCCTAGCCCGAACCCTAACCCTAACCCTTCCCCGAAGCCTTCCCCTCACCCGTGCCCTAATCCTAACCCATACGCTCACACTAACCCGCACCCTCACACGTACGCTCCCCCTAAACCGTTGTCGTACCCTCACCTGGGCCCTAAACCGTCCCCGTCCCCTAAGCCTAACCTTAGCCCGAAACCTAACCCTAACCCTTCCCCGAAGCCTTCCCCTCACCCGTCCCCTAATCCTAACCCGTACGCTCACACTAACCCGCGCCCACACACGTACGCTCCCCCTAAAACTCTGTCGAACCCTTACCTGGACCCTAAACCGTCCCCGTCCCCTAACCCTAACCCTAGCCCGAACCCTAACCCTAAACCTTCCCCGAAGCCTTCCCCTCACCCGTCCCCTAATCCTAACCTGTACGCTCACACTAACCTGCGCTCTCAAACCTACGCTCCACCTAAACCGTTGTTGTACCCTCACCTGGACCCTAAACCGTCCCCGTCCCCTAACCCTAACCCTAGCCCGAACCCTAACCCTAACCCTTCCCCGAAGCCTTCCCCTCACCCGTCCCCTAATCCTAACCCGTACGCTCACACTAACCCATGCCCTCACACGTACGCTCCCCCTAAAGCTCTGTCGTACCCTCACCTGGACCCTAAACCGTCCCCATCCCCTAACCCTAACACTAACCCTAGCCCGAACACTAACCCTAACCCTTCCCCGAAGCCTTCCCCTCACCCGTCCCCTAATCCTAACCCGTACGCTCACACTAACCCGCGCCCTCACACGTACGCTCCCCCTAAACCGTTGTCATACCCTCACCTGGACCCTAAACCGTCCCCATCCCCTAAACCTAACCCTAGCCCGAAACCTAACCCTAACCCTTCCCCGAAGCCTTCCCCTCACCCGTCCCCTAATCCTAACCCGTACGCTTACACTAACCCGCGCCCTCACACGTATGCTCCCCCTAAACCGTTGTCATACCCTCACCTGGACCCTAAACCGTCCCCGTCCCCTGACCCTAACCCTAGCCCGAACCCTAACCCGAACCCTTTCCCGAAGCCTTCCCCTCACCGGTCCCCTAATCCTAACCCGTACGTTCACACTAACCCGCGCCCTCACACGTACGCTCCCCATAAACCGTTGTCGTAACCTCACCTGGACCCTAAACAGTCCCCATCCCCTAACCCTAACCCTAGCCCGAAACCTAACCCTAACCCTTCCCCGAAATCTTCCCCTCACCCGTCCCCTAATCCTAACCCGTACCCTAACACTAAACCGCGCCCTCACACAATCGCTCCCCCTAAACCGTTGTCGTACCCTCACCTGGACCCTAAACCGTCACCGTCCCCTAACCCTAACCCTAGCCCGAACCCTAACCCTAACCCTTCCCCGAAGCCTTCCCCTCACCCGTCCCCTAATCCTAACCCGTACGCTCACACTAACACGCGCCCTCACACGTACGCTCCCCCTAAAGCTCTGTCGTACCCTCACGTGGACCCTAAACCATCCCCGTCCCCTAAACCTAACCCAGGCCGAACCCTAACCCTAACCCTTCCCCGAAACCTTCCCCTCACCCGTCCCCAATCCTAACCCGTATGCTCACACTAACCCACGCCCTCACACGTACGCTCCCCCTAAACTGTTGTCATACCCTCATCTGGACCCTAAACTGTCCCTATCCCCTAAACCTAACCCTAGCCCGAACCCTAAACCTAACCCTTCCCCGAAGCCTTCCCCTCACCCATCCCCTAATTGTAAACCGTACGCTCACACTAACCCGCGCCCTCACACGTACGCTCCCCCTAAACCATTGTCATACCCTCACCTGGACCCTAAACCGTCCCCGTCCCCTAACCCTAACCCTAGCCCGAACCCTAACCCGAACCCTTTCCCGAAGCCTTCCCCTTACCGGTTCCTTAATCCTAACCCGTACGCTCACACTAACCCGCGCCCACACACGTACTCTCTCCATAAACCGTTGTCGTACCCTCACCTGTACCCTAAACCGTCCCCGTCCCCTAACCCTAACCCTAACCCTAGCCCGAACCCTAACCCTAAACCTTCCCTGAAGCCTTCCCCTCACCCGTCCCCTAATCCTAACCCGTACGCTCACACTAACCCGTGCCCACAAACGTACACTCCCCCTAAACCGTTGTCGTACCCTCACCTGGACCCTAAACCGTCCCCATGCCCTAACCCTAACCCTAGCCCGAACCCTAACCCTAACCCTTCCCCGAAGCCTTCCCCTCACCCGTCCCCTAATCCTAACCCGTAAGCTAACACTAACCCGTGCCCTCACACGGTTGCTCCCCCTAAACCGTTGTCCTACCCTCACTTGGACCCTAAAAAGTCCCCGTCCCCTAACCATAACCCTAACCCTTAACCGAAGACTTACCCTAACACGTCCGCTAATCCTAACCTGTACACCAACACTAACCCATGCCCTCACACGTACGCTCAGTCTAAACCACTGTCGTACCCTAACCTGTCCCCTAAAATGTCCCCGTCCCCTAACCTTAACCGTAACCCTAACCCTAACCCTTCCCCGAAGCCTTCCCCTCACCCGTCCCCTAATCCTAACCCGTACGCTAACACTAACCCGCGCCCTCACACGTACGCTCCCCCTAAAGCGTTGTCGTACCCTCACCTGGACCCTAAACCATCCCCGTCCCCTAACCCTAACCCTACCCTGAACCCTAAACCTAACACTTCCCCGAAGCCTGACCAACACCCGTACCCTAATCTTAACACGTACGCTCACGCTAACCCGCACCCTGACACGTACGCTCTCCCTAAAGCGTTGTCGTACCCTCATCTGGAACCTAAACCGTCCCCGTCTCCTAACCCTAACCCTAGCCCGAACCCTAACCCTAACTCTTCCCCGAATCCTCACCCTCACCCGTTCCCTAATCCTAACCCGCACGCTAACGCTGACCCGTGCCCTCACACGTATGCTCCCCCTAAAGCGTTGTCGTACCCTCAGCTGGACCCTAAACTGTCCCCGTCCCCTAACCCTAAACCTAGCCCGAACCCTAACCCTAAACCTTCCCCGAAGCCTGACCCTCTCCCGTACCCTAATCCTATCCCGCACGCTAACACTAACCCGCGCCCTCACACGTACGCTCCCCCTAAAGCGTTGTCGTACCCTCACCTGGACCCTAAACCGTCCCCGTCCCCTAACCCTAACCCTAGGCTGAACCCTAACCCTAACTCTTCCCCGAATCCTGACACTCACCCGTCCCCTAATCCTAACCCGTACGCTAACGCTAACCCGCCCCCTAACACGTTCCCTCCCCCTAAAGCTTTGTCGTACTCTCACCTGGACCCTAAACCGTCCCCATCCCCTAACCCTAACCCTAGACCGAACCCTAACCGTAACCCTTCCCGAAGCCTGAATCTAACCCGTCCCCTAATCCTAACCCGCACGCTAAAGCTAACCCGCGCCCTCACACGTACGCTCCCCCTAAAGCGTTTTCATACCCTCAGCTGTACCCTAAACCGTCCCCGTCCCCTAAACCTAAACCTAGCCCGAACCCTAAACCTAACCCTACCCCGAAGCCTGACCCTCACCCGTCCACTAATCCTAACACGTACGCTCACGCTAACCCACGCCCTCACACATACGCTCCCCCTAAAGCGTTGTCATACATTCACCTGGACCCTAAACCGTCCCCGTCCCCTAACCCTAACCCTAGCCCGAACCCTAACCCTAACTATTCCCCGAAGCCTGACCCCAAACCGTCCCCTAATCCTAACCCGTACGCTAACGCTAACTTACTCCCTCACACGTACGCTCCCCCTAAAGCGTTGTCGTACCCTCACCTGGACCCTAAACCGTCCCCGTCCGATAACCCTAACCCTAGCCCAAACCCTAACCCTAACCATTCCCCGAAGCCTGACCCTCACCCGTCCCCTAATCCTAACCCGTACGCTAATGCTAACCCGCGCCCTCACATGTACGCTCCCCCTAAAGTGTTGTCGTACCCTCACCTGGACCCTAAACCATCCCCTTCCCCTAACCCTAACCCTAGACAGAACCCTAAGCCTGACCCTTCCCCGAAGCTTGACCCAACACGTCCCCTAATCCTAACCTGTACGCTAACGCTAATCCGCGCCCTCACATGTACGCTCCCCCTAAAGCGTTGTCGTACCCTCACATGAACCCTAAACCATCCCGGGCCCCTAACACTAACCCTAGCCCGATCCCTAACCCTAACCCTTCCCCGAAGCCTGACCCTCACCCGTCCCCTAATCCTAACCTGTACGCTAACACTGACATGCGCCCTCACAAGTACGCTACCCCTAAAGCGTTGTCATACCCTAACCTGGACCCTCAACCGTCCCAGTCCCCGTCCCCTAACCCTAACCCGAACCCTAACCCTAACACTTCCCCGAAGCCTGACCCTCACCCGTCCCCTAATCCTAACCCGTACGCTCACACTAACCCGCGCCCTCACACGTACGCTCCCCCTAAAGCGTGGTCGTACCCTCACCTGGACCCTAAACCGTCCCCGTCCCCTAACCCTAACCCTAGGCTGAACCCTAACCCTAACCCTTCCCCGAAGCCTGACACTCACCCGTCCCCTAATCCTAACCTGTATGCTAATGCTAACCCGCCCCCTAACACGTTCCCTCCCCTAAAGCTTTGTCGTACCCTCACCTGGACCCTAAACCGTCCCCGTCCCCTAACCCTAACCCTAGACCGAACCCTAACCCTAACCCTTCCCGAAGCCTGAACTTAACCCGTCCCCTAATCCTAACCCGTACGCTAACACTAACCCGCGCCCTCACACGTACGCTCCCCCTAAAGTGTTGTCGTACCCTCACCTGGACCCTAAACCGTCCCCGTCCCCTAACCCTAACCCTAGCCTGTCCCTAACCCTAACCCTTCCCCGAAGCCTGACCCTCACCCGTCCCCTAATCCTAACCCGTACGCTGACACTAACACGCGCACTCACATGTACGCTCCCCCTAAAGCTTTGTCGTACGCTCACGTGGACCCTAAACGGTCCCCGTCCCCTAACCCTAACCCTAGCCCGAACCCTAACACTAACCCTTCCCCGAAGCCTGACCCTCACCTGTCCCCTAATCCTAACCCGCACGCGAACGCTAACCCTCGCCCTCACACGTACGCTCTCCCTAAAGTGTTGTCATACCCTCACCTGGACCCTAAACCGTCCCTGTCCCCTAACCCTAAACCTCGCCCGATCCCTAACCCTAACCCTTCCCCGAAGCGTGACCCTCACCCGTCCCCTAATCCTAACAAGTACGCTAACACTGACCTGCGCTCTCACAACTATGCTCCCCCTCAAGCGTTGTCGTACCCTCACCTGGACCCTAAACCGTCCCGGGCCCCTAACCCTAATCCTACCCCGAACCCTAACCCTAACACTTCCCCGAATCCTGACCCACACCCGTCCCCTAATCCTAACCCGTACGCTGACACTAACACGCGCCCTCACACGTACGCTCCCCCTAAAGCGTTGTCATACCCTCACCTGGACCCTAAACCGTCCCCGTCCCCTAACCCTAACCCTTCACCGAAGCCTGACCCTCACCCGTACCCTAAACCTATCACGTACGCTAACACTAACCGACGCTCTCACACTTACGCTCCCCCTAAAGCGTTGTCGTACCCTCACCTGTACCCTAAACCGTCCCCGTCCCCTAACCCTAACCCTAGCCTTTCCCTAACCCTAACCCTTCCCCGAAGCCTGACCCTCACCCGTCCCCTAATCCTAACCCGTACGCTAACACTGACCCGCGCCCTCACACGTACGCTCCCCCTAAAGCGTTGTCGTACCCTCACCTGGACCCTAAACCATCCCCGTCCCCTAACCCTAACCCTAGCCCGAACCCTAACCCTAACACTTCCCCGAAGCCTGACCAACACCCGTACCCTAATCTTAACACGTACGCTCACGCTAACCCGCACCCTGACACGTACGCTCTCCTTAAAGCGTTGTCGTACCCTCACCTGGAACCTAAACCGTCCCCGTCTCCTAACCCTAACCCTAGCCCGAACCCTAACCCTAACCCTTCCCCGAATCCTCACCCTCACCCGTTCCCTAATCCTAACCCGCACGCTAATGCTAACCCGTGCCCTCACACGTATGCTCCCCCTAAAGCGTTGTCGTACCCTCAGCTGGACCCTAAACTGTCCCCGTACCCTAACCCTAAACCTAGCCCGAACCCTAACCCTAACCCTTCCCCGAAGCCTGACCCTCTCCCGTACCCTAATCCTATCCCGCACGCTAACACTAACCCGCGCCCTCACACGTACGCTCCCCCTAAAGCGTTGTCGTACCCTCACCTGGACCCTAAACCGTCCCCGTCCCCTAACCCTAGGCTGAACCCTAACCCTAACTCTTCCCCGAAGCCTGACACTCACCCGTCCCCTAATCCTAACCCGTACGCTAACGCTAACCCGCCCCCTAACACGTTCCCTCCCCCTAAAGCTTTGTCGTACTCTCACCTGGACCCTAAACCGTCCCCGTCCCCTAACCCTAACCCTAGACTGAACCCTAACCCTAACCCTTCCCCGAAGCCTGACCCTCACCCGTCCCCTAATCCTAACGCGTACGCTAACGCTAACCCACGCCCTCACATGTACGCTCCCCCTAAAGCGTTGTCATAACCTCACCTGGACACTAAACCGTCCCCGTCTCCTAACTCTAACCCTACCGCGAACCCTAACCCTAACCCTTCCCCGAAGCCTGACTCTCACCCGTCGCCTAATCCTAACCTGTACGCTCTCGCTAACCCGCGCCCTCACACATACGCTCCCCCTAAAGCATTGTCATACCCTCCCCTGGACCCTAAACCGTCCCTGTCCCCGTCCCCTAACCCCAGCCCGAACCCTAACCCTAACCCTTCCCCGAAGCCTGACTCTCACCCGTCCCTTAATCCTAACCCGTACGCTAACGCTAACACGCGCCCTCACACGTACGCTCCCGCTAAAGCGTTGTCGTACCCTCACCTGGACCCTAAACCGTCCCCATCCCCTAACCCTAACCTTACCCCGAACCCTAACCCTAACCCTTCCCCGAAACCTGACCCTCACCCGTCCCCTAATCCTAACCCGTACGCTAACACTAACCCGCGCCCTCAAACGTACGCTCCCCCTAAAGCGTGGTTGTACCCTCACCTGTACCCTAAACCGTCCCCGTCCCCTAAACCTAAACCTAGCCCGAACCCTAAACCTAACCCTACCCCGAAGCCTGACCCTCACCCGTCCACTAATCCTAACACGTATGCTCACGCTAACCCACGCCCTCACACATACGCTCCCCCTAAAGCGTTGTCATACATTCACCTGGACCCTAAACCGTCCCCGTCCCCTAACCCTAACCCTAGCCCAAACCCTAACCCTAACTATTCCCCGAAGCCTGACCCCAAACCGTCCCCTAATCCTAACCCGTACGCTAACGCTAACTTACTCCCTCACATGTACGCTCCCCCTAAAGCGTTGTCGTACCCTCACCTGGACCCTAAACCGTCCCAACCCCTAACCCTAACCCTAGCCCGAACCCTAACCCTAACCCTTCCCCGAAGCCTGACCCTCACCCGTCCCCTAATCCTAACCCATACGCTAACACTAACCCGCGCCCTCACACGTACGCTCCCCCTAAAGCGTTGTCGTACCCTCACCTGGACCCTAAACCGTCCCCGTCCGATAACCCTAACCCTAGCCCGAACCCTAACCCTAACCATTCCCCGATGCCTGACCCTCACCCGTCCCCTAATCCTAACCCGCACGCTAATGCTAACCCACGCCCTCACATGTACGCTCCCCCTAAAGCGTTGTCGTACCCTCACCTGGACCCTAAACCATCCCCTTCCCCTAACCCTAACCCTAGACAGAACCCTAAGCCTGACCCTTCCCCGAAGCCTGACCCAACACGTCCCCTAATCCTAACCTGTACGCTAACGCTAATCCACACCCTCACATGTACGCTCCCCCTAAAGCGTTGTCGTACCCTCACATGAACCCTAAACCATCCCGGGCCCCTAACCCTAAACCTAGCCTGATCCCTAACCCTAACCCTTCCCCGAAGCCTGACCCTCACCCGTCCCCTAATCCTAACCTGTACGCTAACACTGACATGCGCCCTCACAAGTACGCTACCCCTAAAGTGTTGTCATACCCTAACCTGGACCCTCAACCGTCCCAGTCCCCGTCCCCTAACCCTAGCCCGAACCCTAACCCTAACCCTTCCCCGAAGCCTGACCCTCACCCGTCCCATAATACTAACCCGTACGCTCACACTAACCCGCGCCCTCACACGTACGCTCCCCCTAAAGCGTTGTCGTACCCTCACCTGGACCCTAAACCGTCCCGGGCCCCTAACCCTAATCCTACCCCGAACCCTAACCCTAACACTTCCCCGAATCCTGACCCTCTCCCGTCCCCTAATCCTAACCCGTACGCTAACACTAACCCACGCCCTCACACGTACGCTCTCCCTAAAGCGTTGTCGTACCCTCACCTGGACCCTAAACCGTGCCCGTCCCCTAACCCTAACCCTAGCCTGTCCCTAACCCTAACCCTTCCCCGAAGCCTGACCCTCACCCGTCCCCTAATCCTAACCCGTACGCTGACACTAACACGCGCACTCACACGTACGCTCCCGCTAAAGCGTTGTCGTACCCTCACCTGGACCCTAAACCGTCCCCGACCCCTAAGCCTAACCCCAGCCCGAACCCTAACCCTAACCCTACCCCGAAGCCTGATACTCACGCGTCCCCTAATCCTAACCCGTATGCTCACGCTAACCCGCGCCCTCACACGTATGCTCCCCCTAAAGCGTTGTCATACCCTCACCTGAAACCTAAACCGTCCCCGTCCCCTAACCCTAACCCTAGACCAAAACCTAAGCCTAAATCTTCCCCGAAGCTTGACCCTCACCCGTCCCCTCATCCTAACCCGTACGCTCACGCTAACCCACGCCCTCACACATACGCTCCCCGTAAAGCATTGTCGTACCCTCACCTGGACCCTAAACCGTCCCCGTCCCATAACCCTAAACCTAGCCCGAACCCTAACCCTAACACTTCCCCGAAGCCTGACCCTCACCCGTCCCCTAATCCTAACCCGTATGCTCACGATAACCCGCGCCCTCACACGTACGCTCCCCCTAAAGAGTTGTCGTACCCTCACCTGGACCCTGAACCGTTTCCGTCCCCTAAACCTAACCCTAGCCCAAACCCTAACCCTAACACTTCCCCGAAGCATTCCCCTCACCCGTCCCCTAATCCGAACCCGTACGCTCACGCTAACCCGCGTCCTCACATGTACGCTCCCACTAAAGCGTTGTCGTACCCTCACCTGGACCCTAAACCGTCCCCGTCCCCTAACCCTAACCCTAGCCCAAACACTAAACCTAACCCTTCCCCGAAGCCTGACCCTCACCCGTCCCCTAATCCTATCAAGTACGCTAACGCGAACCCACGCCCTCACACGTACGCTCCCCCTAAAGCGTTGTCGTACCCTCACCTGGACCCTAAACCGTCCCCGTCCCCTAACCCTAACCCTAGCCCGAACCCTAACTCTAACCCTTCCCCGAAGCCTGACACTCACCCGTCCCCTAATCCAAACCCGTTCGCTCACGCTGACCCGTGCCCTCACACGTACGCTCCCCCTAAAACGTTGTCGTACCCTCACCTGGACCCTAAACCGTCCCCGTCCGCTAACCCTAACCCTAGACCGAACCCTAACCGTAACCCTTCCCGAAGCCTGAATCTAACCCGTCCCCTAATCCTAACCCGCACGCTAAAGCTAACCCGCGCCCTCACACGTACGCTCCCCCTAAAGCGTTTTCATACCCTCAGCTGTACCCTAAACCGTCCCCGTCCCCTAAACCTAAACCTAGCCCGAACCCTAAACCTAACCCTACCCCGAAGCCTGACCCTCACCCGTCCACTAATCCTAACACGTACGCTCACGCTAACCCACGCCCTCACACATACGCTCCCCCTAAAGCGTTGTCATACATTCACCTGGACCCTAAACCGTCCCCGTCCCCTAACCCTAACCCTAGCCCGAACCCTAACCCTAACTATTCCCCGAAGCCTGACCCCAAACCGTCCCCTAATCCTAACCCGTACGCTAACGCTAACTTACTCCCTCACACGTACGCTCCCCCTAAAGCGTTGTCGTACCCTCACCTGGACCCTAAACCGTCCCCGTCCGATAACCCTAACCCTAGCCCAAACCCTAACCCTAACCATTCCCCGAAGCCTGACCCTCACCCGTCCCCTAATCCTAACCCGTACGCTAATGCTAACCCGCGCCCTCACATGTACGCTCCCCCTAAAGTGTTGTCGTACCCTCACCTGGACCCTAAACCATCCCCTTCCCCTAACCCTAACCCTAGACAGAACCCTAAGCCTGACCCTTCCCCGAAGCTTGACCCAACACGTCCCCTAATCCTAACCTGTACGCTAACGCTAATCCGCGCCCTCACATGTACGCTCCCCCTAAAGCGTTGTCGTACCCTCACATGAACCCTAAACCATCCCGGGCCCCTAACACTAACCCTAGCCCGATCCCTAACCCTAACCCTTCCCCGAAGCCTGACCCTCACCCGTCCCCTAATCCTAACCTGTACGCTAACACTGACATGCGCCCTCACAAGTACGCTACCCCTAAAGCGTTGTCATACCCTAACCTGGACCCTCAACCGTCCCAGTCCCCGTCCCCTAACCCTAACCCGAACCCTAACCCTAACACTTCCCCGAAGCCTGACCCTCACCCGTCCCCTAATCCTAACCCGTACGCTCACACTAACCCGCGCCCTCACACGTACGCTCCCCCTAAAGCGTGGTCGTACCCTCACCTGGACCCTAAACCGTCCCCGTCCCCTAACCCTAACCCTAGGCTGAACCCTAACCCTAACCCTTCCCCGAAGCCTGACACTCACCCGTCCCCTAATCCTAACCTGTATGCTAATGCTAACCCGCCCCCTAACACGTTCCCTCCCCTAAAGCTTTGTCGTACCCTCACCTGGACCCTAAACCGTCCCCGTCCCCTAACCCTAACCCTAGACCGAACCCTAACCCTAACCCTTCCCGAAGCCTGAACTTAACCCGTCCCCTAATCCTAACCCGTACGCTAACACTAACCCGCGCCCTCACACGTACGCTCCCCCTAAAGTGTTGTCGTACCCTCACCTGGACCCTAAACCGTCCCCGTCCCCTAACCCTAACCCTAGCCTGTCCCTAACCCTAACCCTTCCCCGAAGCCTGACCCTCACCCGTCCCCTAATCCTAACCCGTACGCTGACACTAACACGCGCACTCACATGTACGCTCCCCCTAAAGCTTTGTCGTACGCTCACGTGGACCCTAAACGGTCCCCGTCCCCTAACCCTAACCCTAGCCCGAACCCTAACACTAACCCTTCCCCGAAGCCTGACCCTCACCTGTCCCCTAATCCTAACCCGCACGCGAACGCTAACCCTCGCCCTCACACGTACGCTCTCCCTAAAGTGTTGTCATACCCTCACCTGGACCCTAAACCGTCCCTGTCCCCTAACCCTAAACCTCGCCCGATCCCTAACCCTAACCCTTCCCCGAAGCGTGACCCTCACCCGTCCCCTAATCCTAACAAGTACGCTAACACTGACCTGCGCTCTCACAACTATGCTCCCCCTCAAGCGTTGTCGTACCCTCACCTGGACCCTAAACCGTCCCGGGCCCCTAACCCTAATCCTACCCCGAACCCTAACCCTAACACTTCCCCGAATCCTGACCCACACCCGTCCCCTAATCCTAACCCGTACGCTGACACTAACACGCGCCCTCACACGTACGCTCCCCCTAAAGCGTTGTCATACCCTCACCTGGACCCTAAACCGTCCCCGTCCCCTAACCCTAACCCTTCACCGAAGCCTGACCCTCACCCGTACCCTAAACCTATCACGTACGCTAACACTAACCGACGCTCTCACACTTACGCTCCCCCTAAAGCGTTGTCGTACCCTCACCTGTACCCTAAACCGTCCCCGTCCCCTAACCCTAACCCTAGCCTTTCCCTAACCCTAACCCTTCCCCGAAGCCTGACCCTCACCCGTCCCCTAATCCTAACCCGTACGCTAACACTGACCCGCGCCCTCACACGTACGCTCCCCCTAAAGCGTTGTCGTACCCTCACCTGGACCCTAAACCATCCCCGTCCCCTAACCCTAACCCTAGCCCGAACCCTAACCCTAACACTTCCCCGAAGCCTGACCAACACCCGTACCCTAATCTTAACACGTACGCTCACGCTAACCCGCACCCTGACACGTACGCTCTCCTTAAAGCGTTGTCGTACCCTCACCTGGAACCTAAACCGTCCCCGTCTCCTAACCCTAACCCTAGCCCGAACCCTAACCCTAACCCTTCCCCGAATCCTCACCCTCACCCGTTCCCTAATCCTAACCCGCACGCTAATGCTAACCCGTGCCCTCACACGTATGCTCCCCCTAAAGCGTTGTCGTACCCTCAGCTGGACCCTAAACTGTCCCCGTACCCTAACCCTAAACCTAGCCCGAACCCTAACCCTAACCCTTCCCCGAAGCCTGACCCTCTCCCGTACCCTAATCCTATCCCGCACGCTAACACTAACCCGCGCCCTCACACGTACGCTCCCCCTAAAGCGTTGTCGTACCCTCACCTGGACCCTAAACCGTCCCCGTCCCCTAACCCTAGGCTGAACCCTAACCCTAACTCTTCCCCGAAGCCTGACACTCACCCGTCCCCTAATCCTAACCCGTACGCTAACGCTAACCCGCCCCCTAACACGTTCCCTCCCCCTAAAGCTTTGTCGTACTCTCACCTGGACCCTAAACCGTCCCCGTCCCCTAACCCTAACCCTAGACTGAACCCTAACCCTAACCCTTCCCCGAAGCCTGACCCTCACCCGTCCCCTAATCCTAACGCGTACGCTAACGCTAACCCACGCCCTCACATGTACGCTCCCCCTAAAGCGTTGTCATAACCTCACCTGGACACTAAACCGTCCCCGTCTCCTAACTCTAACCCTACCGCGAACCCTAACCCTAACCCTTCCCCGAAGCCTGACTCTCACCCGTCGCCTAATCCTAACCTGTACGCTCTCGCTAACCCGCGCCCTCACACATACGCTCCCCCTAAAGCATTGTCATACCCTCCCCTGGACCCTAAACCGTCCCTGTCCCCGTCCCCTAACCCCAGCCCGAACCCTAACCCTAACCCTTCCCCGAAGCCTGACTCTCACCCGTCCCTTAATCCTAACCCGTACGCTAACGCTAACACGCGCCCTCACACGTACGCTCCCGCTAAAGCGTTGTCGTACCCTCACCTGGACCCTAAACCGTCCCCATCCCCTAACCCTAACCTTACCCCGAACCCTAACCCTAACCCTTCCCCGAAACCTGACCCTCACCCGTCCCCTAATCCTAACCCGTACGCTAACACTAACCCGCGCCCTCAAACGTACGCTCCCCCTAAAGCGTGGTTGTACCCTCACCTGTACCCTAAACCGTCCCCGTCCCCTAAACCTAAACCTAGCCCGAACCCTAAACCTAACCCTACCCCGAAGCCTGACCCTCACCCGTCCACTAATCCTAACACGTATGCTCACGCTAACCCACGCCCTCACACATACGCTCCCCCTAAAGCGTTGTCATACATTCACCTGGACCCTAAACCGTCCCCGTCCCCTAACCCTAACCCTAGCCCAAACCCTAACCCTAACTATTCCCCGAAGCCTGACCCCAAACCGTCCCCTAATCCTAACCCGTACGCTAACGCTAACTTACTCCCTCACATGTACGCTCCCCCTAAAGCGTTGTCGTACCCTCACCTGGACCCTAAACCGTCCCAACCCCTAACCCTAACCCTAGCCCGAACCCTAACCCTAACCCTTCCCCGAAGCCTGACCCTCACCCGTCCCCTAATCCTAACCCATACGCTAACACTAACCCGCGCCCTCACACGTACGCTCCCCCTAAAGCGTTGTCGTACCCTCACCTGGACCCTAAACCGTCCCCGTCCGATAACCCTAACCCTAGCCCGAACCCTAACCCTAACCATTCCCCGATGCCTGACCCTCACCCGTCCCCTAATCCTAACCCGCACGCTAATGCTAACCCACGCCCTCACATGTACGCTCCCCCTAAAGCGTTGTCGTACCCTCACCTGGACCCTAAACCATCCCCTTCCCCTAACCCTAACCCTAGACAGAACCCTAAGCCTGACCCTTCCCCGAAGCCTGACCCAACACGTCCCCTAATCCTAACCTGTACGCTAACGCTAATCCACACCCTCACATGTACGCTCCCCCTAAAGCGTTGTCGTACCCTCACATGAACCCTAAACCATCCCGGGCCCCTAACCCTAAACCTAGCCTGATCCCTAACCCTAACCCTTCCCCGAAGCCTGACCCTCACCCGTCCCCTAATCCTAACCTGTACGCTAACACTGACATGCGCCCTCACAAGTACGCTACCCCTAAAGTGTTGTCATACCCTAACCTGGACCCTCAACCGTCCCAGTCCCCGTCCCCTAACCCTAGCCCGAACCCTAACCCTAACCCTTCCCCGAAGCCTGACCCTCACCCGTCCCATAATACTAACCCATACGCTCACACTAACCCGCGCCCTCACACGTACGCTCCCCCTAAAGCGTTGTCGTACCCTCACCTGGACCCTAAACCGTCCCGGGCCCCTAACCCTAATCCTACCCCGAACCCTAACCCTAACACTTCCCCGAATCCTGACCCTCTCCCGTCCCCTAATCCTAACCCGTACGCTAACACTAACCCACGCCCTCACACGTACGCTCTCCCTAAAGCGTTGTCGTACCCTCACCTGGACCCTAAACCGTGCCCGTCCCCTAACCCTAACCCTAGCCTGTCCCTAACCCTAACCCTTCCCCGAAGCCTGACCCTCACCCGTCCCCTAATCCTAACCCGTACGCTGACACTAACACGCGCACTCACACGTACGCTCCCGCTAAAGCGTTGTCGTACCCTCACCTGGACCCTAAACCGTCCCCGACCCCTAAGCCTAACCCCAGCCCGAACCCTAACCCTAACCCTACCCCGAAGCCTGATACTCACGCGTCCCCTAATCCTAACCCGTATGCTCACGCTAACCCGCGCCCTCACACGTATGCTCCCCCTAAAGCGTTGTCATACCCTCACCTGAAACCTAAACCGTCCCCGTCCCCTAACCCTAACCCTAGACCAAAACCTAAGCCTAAATCTTCCCCGAAGCTTGACCCTCACCCGTCCCCTCATCCTAACCCGTACGCTCACGCTAACCCACGCCCTCACACATACGCTCCCCGTAAAGCATTGTCGTACCCTCACCTGGACCCTAAACCGTCCCCGTCCCATAACCCTAAACCTAGCCCGAACCCTAACCCTAACACTTCCCCGAAGCCTGACCCTCACCCGTCCCCTAATCCTAACCCGTATGCTCACGATAACCCGCGCCCTCACACGTACGCTCCCCCTAAAGAGTTGTCGTACCCTCATATGGACCCTGAACCGTCCCCGTCCCCTAACCCTAACCCTAGCCCGAACCCTAACACTAACCCTACCCCGAAGCCTGACCCTCACCCGTCCCCTAATCCTAACCCGTACGCTAGCACTAACCCATGACCTCACATGGACGCTCCCCCTAAAGCGTTGTCGTACCCTTACCTGGACCCTAAACCGTCCACGTCCCCTAACCCTAACCCTAGCCAAAACCCTAACCCTAACCCTTCCCCGAAGCCTGACCTTCACCCGTCCCCTAATCCTAAACAGTACACTCACGCTAACCCGTGCCCTCACACGTACGCTCCCCCTAAAGCGTTGTCGTACCCTCACCTGGACCCTAAACCGTTTCCGTCCCCTAAACCTAACCCTAGCCCAAACCCTAACCCTAACACTTCCCCGAAGCATTCCCCTCACCCGTCCCCTAATCCGAACCCGTACGCTCACGCTAACCCGCGTCCTCACATGTACGCTCCCACTAAAGCGTTGTCGTACCCTCACCTGGACCCTAAACCGTCCCCGTCCCCTAACCCTAACCCTAGCCCAAACACTAAACCTAACCCTTCCCCGAAGCCTGACCCTCACCCGTCCCCTAATCCTATCAAGTACGCTAACGCGAACCCACGCCCTCACACGTACGCTCCCCCTAAAGCGTTGTCGTACCCTCACCTGGACCCTAAACCGTCCCCGTCCCCTAACCCTAACCCTAGCCCGAACCCTAACTCTAACCCTTCCCCGAAGCCTGACACTCACCCGTCCCCTAATCCAAACCCGTTCGCTCACGCTGACCCGCGCCCTCACACGTACGCTCCCCCTAAAACGTTGTCGTACCCTCACCTGGACCCTAAACCGTCCCCGTCCGCTAACCCTAACCCTAGACCGAACCCTAACCCTAAACCTTCCCCGAAGCCTTCCCCTCACCCGTCCTCTAATCCTAACCCGTATGCTAACACTAACCCATGGCCTCACACGTACGCTCCCCCTAAACCATTGTCGTATCCTCACCTGGACCCTAAACCGTCCCCGTCCCCTAACCCTAACCCTAGCCCGAACACTAAACCTAACACTTCCCCGAAGCCTTCCCCTCACCCGTTCTGTAAACCTAAGCCGTACGCTAACACTAACCCGTGCCCTCACACGTACGCTCACCCTAAACCGTTGTTGTACCCTCACCTGGACTCTAAACCGTCCCCGTTCCCTAACCCTAACCCTAGCCCGAACCCTAACCCTAACCCTTCCCCGAAGCCTTCCCCTCACCCGTACCCTAATCCTAACCCGTACGCTAACACTAACCCATGCCCTCACTCGTACGCTCACCCTAAACCGTTGTTGTACCCTCACCTGGACCCTAAACCGTTCCCATCCCCTAACCTTAACCCTAGCCCGGACCCTAATCCTAACCCTTCCCCGAAGCCTTCCCCTCACCCGTCCCCTAATCCTAACCCGTAAGCTAACACTAACCCGTGCCCTCACACGGTTGCTCCCCCTAAACCGTTGTCCTACCCTCACTTGGACCCTAAAAAGTCCCCGTCCCCTAACCATAACCCTAACCCTTAACCGAAGCCTTACCCTAACACGTCCGCTAATCCTAACCTGTACACCAACACTAACCCATGCCCTCACACGTACGCTCAGTCTAAACCACTGTCGTACCCTAACCTGTCCCCTAAAATGTCCCCGTCCCCTAACCTTAACCGTAACCCTAACCCTTACCCTTCCCCGAAGCCTTACCCTAACCCGTCCCCTAATCCTAACCCGTACGCTAACACTAACCCATATCCTAACACTTATGCTCACCCTAAACCGTTGTTGTACACTAACCTGTGCCCTAAACCGTCTCCATTCCCTAACCCTAACCGTACCCCTTACTGGAAGCCGTACCCTAAACTTTCCCCTAATCCTTACCCGTACGCTGACACTATCCTGTACCCTAACATGTATGCTCACCCTTAACCATTGTCGTACCCTAAACTGTACCCTAATCCGACCCTGTCCCCTAACCCTAACACTTACCCGAGGCCTTACACTAACTCGTCCCCTAATCCTAAGCCATACCCTAACACTAACCTGTACTCTAATACCTATGCTCACCCTAAACCGTTGTTGTACCCTAACATGTACCCTAAACCGTCCCTGTCCCATAAGCCTAACCCTAACACTTACCCGAAGCCTTATCCCATCCTGTCCCTTCATCCTAACCCGTACGCTAACACTAACTCATATCCTAACACGTACACTCACCCTAAACCGTTGTAGTACCCTAATCTGTACCCTAAACCATCCCCGTCCCTTAACCCTAACCCTAACACTTACCTGAAGCCTTACCCTAACCCGTCACCTAATCCTAACCCGTACGCTAACACTAACCCATACCCTAACACGTACGGTCACCCTAAACCGCTGTCACACCCTAACCTGTACCCTAAACTGTCCCCCTCTCCTAACCCAACCCTTACCTGAAGCCTTACCCTAACCCGTCCCCTAATCCTAACCCATACGCTAAACTAACCCGTACCCTAACACGTACACTCACCCTAAACCATTGTCGTACCCTAAACTGTACCCTAAACTTCCCCGTCCCCTAACCCTAACCCTAACCTTTACCCGAAGCCTTACCTTAACCTGTCCACTAATCCTAACCCGTATGCTAACACTAATCCATGCCGTAACATGTACACTCACCCTAAACCATCGTCGTTCCCTAACCTGTACCCTAAACCTTCCCAGTCCCCTAATCCTAACCTTAAACTTTACCTGAAGCCTTACCCTAACCCGTCCCCTAATTCTAACCCATATTCTAACACTAACCCATACCCTAACATGTACGCTCACCCTAAACTCTTGTCGTACCCTAACCTGTACCCTAAACTTTCCCCGTCCCCTAACCCTTACCTGAAATCTTACCCTATCCGGTCCCCTAATCCTAACCCATACGCTAACTCTAACTCATACCCTAACACGAATGCTGACTCTCAACCATTGTCATACCCTAACCTGTTCCCTAAACGGTCACCGTCCCCTATCCCTAACGCTAACCCTAACCCTTACCCGAAGCCTTACCCTAACCCGTCCCCTAATCCTCACCCGTACGCTAACACTAACCCTTACCCTTACATGTACGCTATCCCTAAACTGTTGTCGTACCCTAACCTCTACCCTAAACCATCCCCATTCCCTAAACATAACCCTAACCTGAAGCATTACCCTAACACTTACCCTAATCCTAAACGGTACACTAACACTGACCTGTACCCTAACACTTTCACTCACCCTAAACCATTGTCGCATCCTAAACCATACCCGTTCCCTAACCCTAACCTTAACCCTAACCCTAAACCTACTTATAGCACTATAACTCAGGAAAATTAAAATAACAAGAAACAACCACCCCAAAGTTTAGGGCTGCTCTGTTTACAAGAGTCTCGACTACGGTACAAATTAAATATCCTTGAAAGAGAGAAATGGATAAAGACGTTTTCATACTTACGTACAATGGAACATCACTCAGCAATGAAATCAATGTCTTCCGGCCTGTACAAGCATAATGAATGGATTTAGGTACAATGATTCAAAGGAAATAAGTCACACAGAAAAAGAAACTTACCATAAGATATCACTTATAGAGGGAATGTAAACTTGGCTACACATGAACTGAATTACAAAACAGAACAGAGTCTCACATTTAGAAAACAAACTTATGCTTTCTTAAGGGGAATGATGAGTTGGGGTGCTACGTAAAACCAGAGATTGAAATTAGCACAGATACTATTCCATAAGCCAAATATGTAATAGACGAGATATACTCCTTGCTCAACGAATTAGACTCAACACCGCCTATTCACTGCAGAGGAATATATCTGACAATAAGAATATTAAAACATATGTACTTATATGTCTCCGTAAGAGAATCAAGTGTGTGTAGAGCAGTATACACAGCCATGAAAATCAACTAAACCCCATTATTAAAATAAATTTCAAAAACAAAGACAGTGAAGGAGAGAAAGTTCTTAAATAATTCGTTCAGGGCTTGTGATGAAACTTGGATTTACCACATCCACACCCACAGCTGGGTGAGACATAAGGCAGGACATTTGGGGCTGAGAGGATTGGTGAGGTTCGGTGAGCAAATGGAGACCCTTTGAAGTAATACTGTATGCTACCCATTCCATGGGTCCCAACTCTCCTGGTTTAAGGGATTCTTCCTACAGCTAAAACATGCATGGGAAACCCAGAGGATTGTACACCATGTGATCGGGCAACGTTTCTAAACCGCATCTCATTTTTTGTCCCTTGGTACATGGGTTCGCCATTCTAGATGCTTTACTAAAAATCTCCCCAAGTGGAGAGTCTGTGCCTTAAAACTCCTGTTTAGCACAGTTAGCAGTTTCTGCAGAGGTTGAACAGGAATAGGGAGAACCAATGAGAGACTAGCTGTAGGTGTTTGGACGGTCACATTTCACTCTAATTTCCCACCAGGAAGAGGAATTAACAAAAGGCTCAGCGTGCCATGATGAAACCAGATTAGGGCCTGAAGCAATCCTGTGGTTTTCCTGCCAGCTCACAAGAAAGCGAGTTGAAGAAAGGACCTTAGGGGCACTGTAATTCATAAACCTGCAGAGTTATAAATGACAGCTATCATCCAAAAATATACTGAAGTAAGGCTGCAAAGAGGACTTGAAAGCACGGCACAATTGCAGGAAATATATTTCAGGAGGTAGATGGAAACTGCATTAAAACATATGAAAAGCGGCAGAACTTCGACAATGATGCACTTGGCCAAAAAATGCACATGCGTTTTTTCCTGAATATATCCAGGAAAAAACGCATACGGCCTTTTTAGCCAACCAAGGAAGCGTGCAATGGAAATCCACACTACAATGAAGTCTCACTTCCCACCGGTCAAATGGGCCATCTGAAAAAAGTGTAAAAACCAGAAAGGCAGGACAGGCCATGGAGAACAGGGAGCCTTGTTGTGCTGATGGGCGGGATGTAAATGGCCAACAGCCACTCTGGAGAAGTGTATGGTGTTTCCTGAAACCTCTAAAAAACAAAGCTACAGAGACTCGGGCACTTCCACCTATGACCCTATAGCTTAGGAAAATTAAAATCAACAAGACTCAGCCACCCCAAAGTTTAGGGCTGCTGTGTTTACAAGAACCTCGACAACGGAACAACTTAAGTATCCCAGAAAGAGAAAAATGGATAAAGAAGTTGTGGTACTTACATAGAATGGAATATCACTCTGCAATGAAATCAATGTCATCAGGCCCATAGCAGCATAATGAGTGGATTTAGGTAAGATGATTCTGAGTGAAATAAGTCACACAGAAAAAGAAACTAGTCATAAGATATCACTTACAGAGGGAATGTAAACTTGGCTACACATGAACTGAATTACAAAACAGAACAGAGTCTCACATTTAGAAAACCAACTTATGCTTGCTTAAGGGGAAAGGTGAGTTGGGGTGCTGCATAAAACCAGAGATTGAAATGAGCACAGATACCGTTCCATAAGCCAGTAATAGACAAGATATACTCCTTGTTCAATGAAGTGGACTCAACACCCCCTATTCACTGCAGAGGAATATATCTGACTAGTAAGAATCTTAAAACCTATGTGTTTATATGTCTCCATAAGAGGATCAAGTGTGCATCGAGCGGCATAAACACAGCAGTGAAAATCAGCTAAACCCCATTATAAAAATAAATTTCAAAATCAAAACACAAAGACAGTGAAAGAGAGATAAATTCTTAAATAATTCGTTCAGGGCTTGTGACGAAACCTGGATTTACCACATCTACACCCACAGCTGGGAGAGACATAAGGCTGGACACTTGGGGCTGTGAGGATTGGTGAGGTTCGGTGAGCAAATGCAAACCCTTTGAAGTAGTACTGCGTGCTACCCATTCCATGGGTCCCAACTCTCCAGGTTTAAGGGATTCTTCCTACAGCTAAAACATGTGTGGGAAACCCAGAGGATGGTCCACAGTGTGATCGGGCAAGGTTTCTAAAACGCATCTCATTATTCGTCCGCTGGTACTCGGGTTCGCCATTCCAGGCGCTTTACTAACAATCTCCCCACTTGGAGAGTCAGTGCTTGTAACCTCCTGTTTGGCACACTCTGCAATTTCTGCGGAGGATGAACGGGAATAGGGAGAACCAATGAGAGACTAGCTGTAGGTGTTTGGACGGGCACATTTCACTCTAATTTCCCACCAGGATGTAGAATTAACCAAAGACTCAGCATGCCGTGCCGGAACCAGAATAGGGCCTGAAGCAATCCTGTTGATTTGTGGCCAGCTCACAGAAAGCGAGTTGAAAAAACGAGCTCAGGGGCACTGCAATTCACAAACCTGCAGAGTTATAAAGGACAACTATTGTCCAAAAATGTATTGAGGTATGGCTGTGAAGAGGACTTGAAACAAGGCACAATTGCAGGAAACAGATTTCAGGAGGTAGATTGGAATTGCATTTAAAGCATATGAAAAGCGGCAGATCTTCGGCAACGATGCACTTGGCCAAAAAGGGCGTATGCGTTTTTTCCTGAATATATTCAGGATAAAACGCATACGCCCTTTTTGGCCAACCAAGCAAGCGGGAAATTCAAATCTACACTACAAAGAAGTCTCATCCTAACACGTACCCTAACCCTATCCCGCTACCGTACCCTAACCTGTACCTGAGACCGTACCCGTTCCCTAACCCTAACCCTTACCGTAAGCTGTACACAAACACTAACCCGTACGCTAACATGTACCCTAACAGTAACACATAGCCATACACTAAACTTTATCCTTACCCTACCCCATATCCTAACCCTTTCCCTAAACCGTACCATAACCCGTACCCTAATCCTAACCCATCCCCTAACATTAACCCATAACCTAACCCGTACCCTAATCCTAACCCATACACTAACACGTACCCTAACCCTAACCCGTTGTCATACCCTAACCTGTAACCTAATCTGTACCCATTCCCTAACCCTAACCCTAACCCTTACACTATGCCGTACCATAATCCTAACCTGTACACTAACACTAAACTATACCTTAACACTTACCCTACTCCTAACCCGTGGTCATACCCTAAACTGTACCCCAAACCATACCCGTTCCCTAACCCTAACCCTAAACCTTACCCTAAACCATACCTTAATCCTAACCCGTACACTAACACTAAACTGTACCCTAACACGTACCCTAACCCTAACCCTTTGTTGTTCCCTATACTGTACCCTAAACTGTACCCCTTCCTTAACACTAAACCTAATCCTAACCCTTACCCTAACCCATACCTAACACTAACCCATACACTAAACCTAACCATAACCCTGAATGTAAACCATACCCTAATCCTAACCCATACCCTAACACTAACCCATACCTTAACCCGTACCCTAACACTAAACCATAGCCATACCCTAAACTGTACCCTAACACTAACCCATACCACAACCATAACCCTAAACCATACTCTAAGCCGTACAATAATCCTAACCCGTATCCTAACCCTAAACCTTACCCTAAACCCTAATCCTTACCCTTAGCTTAATTTAGTTTTTTTGTATTTAAAAAAATATTTTCTTGGGTTAAAACAAACTAGCAGAACAACAAAATAGGGGGCTTCGCTGGTGGTGCGGTGGTTAGAATCTGCCTGCTAATGCAGGGGACACAGGTTCGAGCCCTGGTCTGGGAGGATCCCACATGCCATGGAGCAACTAGGCCCATAAGCCACAACCAGTGAGCCCTCGCATCTGGAGCCTGTGCTCTGCAACAAGAGAGGCCGCAATAGTGAGAGGCCCGCGCACCGAGATCAAGAGTGGCCCCCCACTTGCCACAACTAGAGAAAGCCCTCACACGGAAACTCAGACCCAACACAACAAAAATAAATAAATAAATAATAAACTCCTACCCCCCCCCAGAAAAAGAACAACAAAATAAAACAGAAAGTAACCTGAGTGTCCCTCAAAAAGCTAAGTCTGAAATAGTTGGTACTTCTGTTCTATGGACTGTTATGTAGCCTATAAAAAGTGTGAGAGCTAAATCTGTTTTTCTACAGTGAGAAGCATGATATTCCAGATGTATAGAACACCTGAATAAAATGAGAACTCTACACATTATGCTGGTCGTTTCAGTAAATGGGAAAGGATGGCAAGTGGTAAAATATTATCTTTTCCTTTAATTTTTTAAATTTCACTTGTTACAAAGAACTTCAATTATAATTGTACTTTAAAAAAGTAACAATGGAAATTTAAAAGAAAAAATATATATTGTGTGTTCAGTTATGTTTCATAGAATTATGAAATGCTCCACCCTCTGGCCATTACCTGCAAAAGCAGCTTTAAAACCTATGCTAATTTTCACTTCATATGAACAAGTCCTGCAGGGCTGTAAAGGAAACCTGCTTTCATCATGTTTTGCAGGAGGTAAAGGTCAAAGTATTTCAAAATGTGGCACATATTTCAAGAAAACCATTTGAAGAACTAAGCTGTAATAACCGTTTGAAAAATAAAAGGACATGCCTGAAAGCTCAATTTCAAAGGATTATGAGACACATGCAAATCCAACCACACAGAGGTATCAGCTCACACCATTCAGAATAACCATCAGGAAAGAAACTACAAATGATCAATGCTGAAAAGGTTGTGGAGAAATGCATACCCTTAATTTGAAGTGGGACGTAACCTGGTAAGAGTCACTAATGGGAACAGGGTGGAGGTGCCTTTAAAAGGTAAACATTGAGCTACTATATGATCCAGCAGGCCCACTCCTGGGCCTATAACATAAGAAGACATAATTGGAAAGACACAGGCAGGCAAATCTGCACTGCAGCAGTATTACAATAGCCAAGACATGGAAGCAACCAAAAGTCCATCAACAGATGAGTGGACAAAGAGGAACTGTTACATATAGAGATGGAATATTAGCTCGGGAAAAAAATGAAACAATGCCATTTGCAGCACCATAGATGAGTCTAGAGGTAACCATGCAACTTGTAGTAAGTGAGAAAGCGAAAGACACCTAACGTATATCACTTATAGGTGTTACCTGAAAATTGATAACAATGAAGATATTTCCACAGAGAAAGGCAATCACAGATTCATTGAACAAACTTATGGTTCCCCAAATCGAAAGGTGTGAGGATTGGATACATTACGATATTGGGGTTAACATAGATATAGAAACACATGTGAAATATATAATCACCAAAGACCTATGGAATACCAAGAGAAGACTACTCAACATTGTGTCATAACCTACCTGGGAAAAGGTTCCAAAGAAGAATAGATATATGTATGTGTGTGAAAGAACCACATCTTGCACACCTAGAACAAAAAAAAAACCATTGTAATCAAATTTGCTGCGATAAAAAATAAAAATTAAATTAAAAATATGAACAAGAAATAATGAGACATAAACTGAAAGGAATTTTTCCTGGCACATCCCATTCTAATTTTCAACCTAGAACAGGACTTCCATTAAGGCTCTGTTGCCCTGGTAACCAGATTTGGTAAAGGAGAAATGCTGCCGCCTTGTGGCTGTTTCACACAACAGCAGCTTTAAACCAAGAGGTAATGTTCACTTAATATTCAAAATATGTGCAGCACTGTAAAGGACACCGGGCCTCAAAAAATATTCAAAATATGTGCAGCACTGTAAAGGACACCGGGCCTCAAAAAATGTCCTGGGGTCGTAATCGACCAGAAAATTCAAAAGACGTCAACATTTCAAGAAGACAATGTCAAGAGGCATATTTTACGCACATTTTGTCTTTTCTTTTTTTTCTCTTTAAAATAAAAGGAAATTGAAAAATGCGCAACATCAGCAATGAATAAAGCCATGCAAATCCAATTACAGAAATGTTCACCTCACAGCCGTCAGAATGTTCTTCAGCAAAAAGTCTACAAAGAATAAATGCTGAAGGGGTTTCAGAGAACTGTGTACCCTCCAGCTGCTGGGGGGATGTAAACTGGTAACAGCCAGTAGCGAGAACATAATGGAGGTGCGTTTAAGGGTAAAAATTGAGCTACCATGTGATCTGGTAGGTCCTTTGATGTGCCTATCACCTGAGCAGAGCAGAATGGAAAAGACACAGGCTGGCAATCCTGTACTGCAGGAATATTTAACATAGCCAAGACTTGGAAGAAACCAAAATGTCCATCAACAGAAAAATGCACAAAGAGGAAGTGGTCCATATAAACAATGGAATATTAGCCATGGAAAACAATGAAACAGTGCCGTTTGCACCACCATATAAGGACCTAGAGATAATCACTCAAATTAAAGAAAGAAAGTGAAAGACAGATATCCTATGACATCACTTCTAGGTGTTACCTAAAAGTTGATACTCACGAACTTATTTCCAAGAGAAGGAAAAGCATGGATTAAGAAAAAAAAAATTATGTTTAACCAAATGGAAAAGTGTAAGGAATGTGTGAATTAGGATATGAGGGTTAACAGACATGTACTAATACATATGAAATATATAATCACAAAATACCTATGGAATACCAAGAGAGGTCTAGGCAACACTCTGTAATAACCTACACAGTAAAGAATGCAAAGATAAATGACAGATACATTGATATAATGAACCAGATTCTGTACACCTAGGAGAAACAAAATATTTTTATCAAGTTTGCTCTGATAATTAATAAAAATTAAATTTATAAAACAAACAAGAAGTAAGGAGATATAAGCTCTTGGGGATGTGCTCTGGCACATTCCACTCTAATTTGCAGCCTACTAACACGATTTCCAGGAAGGCTCTGCTGCCCAAAAACCCAGAGTTGGCAATGTAGAAATTCTGCTGCCTTGTGGCCGTTTTCCGCAAGAGTGGCGTTAAGCCCACAGCTAATGTTCTCTTAACATTCACAAGGACTCAGGGCTGCAAAGGACACCTGCCCTAAACAACTGTGCTGAGGTAGGGAATGGACAATAAAATTCAAAACTGACAAATTTTTCAAGACGATAGTATGAAGAGGTAAGTTTGACTCACTCTCTTGTTTAAAAAAAGGAAAATGGGTGAAAGCTCAACCTCAGGAATTATTAGACTCATGCAAATCTAATGTACAAAAAGGTTTCAACTCACACCAGTCGACTGACCATCAGCAAAAGATCTACAAACAATAAATTCTGAAGGGGTTTTAGAGAACTGTGTACCCTCTAGCTGCTGGTGAGATGTAACGTGGTAAGAGCCAATAATGAGAACAGAAAGGAGCTACGATTAAAAGTAAAAGTTGAGATACCATTCGATGCAGCAGTCACACCACTGGGCCTCTCACCTGAGAAGACCAGAATCGAGAAGACTCGGGCTGCAAAAGCTACACTGCAGCCTTATTCACAATAGCCAAGACAGTGAAGCCACCAAAATGTCCATCAACAGATGTATGGATGAAGAAGAAGTGGTCCACGTTCACAATAGAATATTAGCCATAGAAAACAATGAAACACTGCTATTTGAGGTGCCATAGATGAGCTTGGAGATAATCACAGAATATGAGGTAAGTCAGAAAGCAAAAGACCTATATCCTATGATATCACTTATAGGCGTTATCTAATAACTAACACAAATGAACATATTTCCACAGAGAAAGACACTCACAGACTTAGAAATTAAGTATGCTTATCTAAAAGGAAAGGTGGGCAGAATGGATAAATTAAGATTAACGTTACCATACGTATACAAATACATATAATAAACATATATCGAAAAGACGGACCATATAGCAAGGGAGGTCTACGGAACACTGTAATATTTTACATGGGAAGAGGATCTGAACATGAATAGACATATATATTGTACAAATGAACCAGATTGTGTACATCTGGACAAACAATATCTAATCATTACCCCGATTAAATAAATTTTAAAAACCAAGATGTAATGAGACATAAACTTATGGGCGTTCCTCCTGGCACATTCCATTCTAACTTAAAACCTAGGACCACGACTTCCAGAAAGGCTCTGCTGCCCTAGTACTCAGATTTGGGAAAGGACAAATGCTGCCTCCTTGTGGCCGTTTCCCACAACAGCAGCTTTAAACCCAGTGCTAATGGTCACTAAATATTCACCAAACTTGCAGTTCTGTAATGACATCTGCCCTCCAAAAAAATCCTGGGGTCGAATATCCACCAAAAATTCAAAAGAGGGCAACATTCCAAGAAGAGAGCTTCAAGAGATATATTGTACTCACACTTGATTTTTAACAGAAAGGAAAAAGGCGTGGAAAATGATGAATTTTAGGAATTTTTAAAGTCATGCAAACCCAAATTACAAAAACCTATCAGGTCACAGCAGTCAGACTGGCCATTAGCAAAAATGCTGCAAACTATAAATGCTGAAGGGATTGTGGAGAAGTTCGTACCCTCGGTTCTAAGGGAGACATGGTAAGAGCCACTAATGAAAACACAATGGAGGTGCTTTGAAAAGGTAAACATTGAGCTACTAGGCAATCAGTCACACCCACTGCTGGGCCTATCACCTGAGAAAATGAGAATCAAAAAGTCACAGGCTGGCAATCTTGCACTCCAGCAATATTTAATATAGCCAACACTTGGAAGCAACGAAAATGTCCCTCAACAGAGCTATGCACCAAGAAGTGGTCCATATACACAATGGAATATTACTCCGATAAAAATATAAATTAAATTTAAAAAAGAAACAAAAATAAGGAGACATCAGCCTTTGGGGGTTTATCCGGGCACATTCCACTCTAATTTATAACCGAGGAAGACCACTGGCCGGAAGCTCTGTTTCCCTAGTACCAGCATGGGGAACAAAGAAAGGCTGCCGCAATCTGGCCGTTACCTGCAAAAGCAGCTTTAAAGCCTGTGCTAATGGTCACTTCATGTGAACAAGTACTGCAGGGCTGTAAATGAAACCTGCCCTCAAAATGTTTTGAGGGAGGTAATGGCCAATAAATTTCAAAATGTAACACATACTTTAGAAAACACTTTGAAGGGCTAAGCTGTAATCACAGTTTGAAAAATAAAAAGGACATGTCTTAAAGCTCAATTTCAAAGGATTATGAGTCATATGCAAATTCAACCACAAAGAGGTATCAGCTCACACCAGTCAGAATATCCATCAGCAAGAAAACTACAAACAATAATTGCTGAAGCCATAAAAAGAAACAAAATTGAGCTATTTGTAATGAGGTGGATAGACCTAGAGTCTGTCATACACAGTGAAGTAAGTCAGAAAGAGAGAGACAAATACCATATGCTAACACATATACCTGGAATTTAAGAAAAAAAAATGTCATGAAGAACCTAGGGGTAAAACAGGAGTAAAGACAGAGACCTACTAGAGAATGGACTTGAGGATATGGGGAGGGGGAAGGGTAAGCTGTGACAAAGGGAGAGAGAGGCATGAACATATATACACTACCAAACGTAAGGTAGATAGCTAGTGGGAAGCAGCAGCATGGCACAGGGAGATCAGCTCGGTGCTTTGTGACCGCCTGGAGGGGAGGGAGGGTGGGAGGGAGGGAGACGCAAGAGGGAAGTGATATGGGAACATATGTATATGTATAACTGATTCATTTTGTTGTAAAGCACAAGCTAGCACACCATTGTAAAGCAATTATACTTCAATAAAGATGTTAAAAATAAATAAATAAATAAATGCTGAAGGTGTTGTGGAGAAATGCATACCCTCAACTTTAAGTGAGATGTAACCTGGAAAGAGCCACTAATGAGCACAGAATCATGGTGCATTTAAACGGTAAACCCTGAGATACTATATGATACAGGAGGCCCACTCTTGGGCCTATAACATAAGAAGACAGAATTGGAAAGACACAGGCAGGCAAATGTGCAGTGCAGCAGTATTACAATAGCCAAGACATGGAGGCAACCAGAAAGTCCATCAAGAGGTGAGTGGACAAAGAAGAACTGGTACATGTACAGATGGAATATTATCTAGGGAAAAAAATGAAACAATGCCATTTGCAGCACCGTAGATGATTCTAGAGGTAATCAGGCAAATTGTACTAAGTCAGACAGCAAAAGACACATATCCTATAATATCACTTATAGGTGTTAGCTAAAAATTGATACCAATGAAGATATTTCCACAGAGAAAGGCAATCACAGATTCATTAAACAAAGTTAAGGTTCACCAAATGGAAAGGTGTGAGGACTGGATATATTAGGATATTGGGGTTAACATAGGTATAGAAACACATGTGAAATATATAATCATCAAAGACCTACGGAATACCAAGAGAAGACTACTCAACATTGTGTCACAAGCTACATGAGAAAACGATCTGAAGAAGTATAGATACATGTATATGTGTAAAAGAACCACATCTTACACACCTAGAACAAACAAAACATTTTAATCAAATTTGCTCTGATAAAAAATAAAAATTAAAAAAAGAACAAGAAAAAAAAGAGAGAAAAAAGGAAAAAAAAGAACAAGAAGTAATGAGACATACACTTAAGGGACTTTTTGCTGGCACATTGCATTCTAGTTTACAACCAGAACACGACTTCCATTAAAGCTCTGTCATCACTAATAAAGCAGCTTTATAAGCAATGTTGAAGGTAGCTTAAAAGAATTCTCACTAATTATTGACAGTAACAAGAAAACAAACAAAAGTAAAAATCTCACGGCAAAAAGTATACATAGAGTAAGGGTAGTAGATCAAACACTTATTAAACTTCTGTAAAGAATAAAAGACAACAGTAGTACTTTTTTTAAAAGAGAGGGCCCAAATAAATCAGAACTGAAAGAGATGATGTTACAAGAGCCACCACAGAAATACAAAGTATCCTAAGATACACACAGGGTAACTCAGGGCTCAGACTGGACAGAGCCCACTCTCCATTCCCCTGTACATGACTTACAGGAGACTCAGGAACTGAGGAGGGGGTCCTTGAGGAGAGGCACAAGATAGAAGATGTTAGGCATTAACATGACTGCATTCATTTTAAACATGCCTGAACTACATTCACATGAGATGATTTTGTCCTGTTTGTACATCAGCACCTCTAGTCGGAACTGCAGATCTTTGGTTTCACCACCTCTATGACAGCATTAGCTTCACCTGCTGTGGACCGTCTCCTATAGGATTTCTAGAACCACAAAACATCGAAGCTCCACAGGACCCAGAGTCTGTGCGACTCCACTCAGAGTCTCAACTGCACTCAGAGACTCAGAGTCTCAACAGAGACTCCCCTCTTGGAGGACACACACAAAGTAGTGTGCACATCAGGACCCAGGGGAAGGAGCAGTCACCCCATAGGTGAATGATCATACCTAGCTGCTAGTTTTAGAGGGTCTCCTGCAGAGGTGGAGTGTGGCTGCAGCTCACCATGGGGACAATGACACTGACAGCAGAAGTTCTGGGAAATACTCCTTGGCGTGAACTCTCCCAGAGTCCACCATTAGCCTCACCAAGAGCAAGGTAGGCTCCAGTGCTGGGTCACCTCAGTCCAAACAACCAATAGGGAGAGAACCCAGCCCCATGCCTCAGCAGACAAGCGGATTAAACTTTTTATTAAACTTTTATTTAATCCACAGACAAGCAGATTAAAGCTCTGCCCACCAGAGCAACACCCAGCTCTACCCACCACCAGTCCCTCGCATAAGGAAGCTTGCACAAGCCTCTCAGATAGACTCAATCACTGGAGAGCAGACAGCAGAAGCAAGAAGAACTACAATTCTGCAGCCTGTGGAAGGAAAACCACATTCACAGAAAGATAGAGAAAATGAAAAGGCAGAGGACTTTATACCAGATCAAGGAACAAGATAAATCCTCAGAAAAACAATGAAATGAAGTGGGGATAGGTAACCTTCCAGTAAAAGAATTCAGAATAATGATAGTGAAGATGATCCAAGACCTTAGAAAAATAATGGAGGCAAAGATCGAGAAGATGCAAGAAATGCTTAACAAAGACCTAGAAGAATTAAGGAACAAACATCTAGAAGAATTAAAGAACAAACAAACAGAGATGAACAATACAATAACTGAAATGAAAAATACACTAGAAGGAATCAGTAGCAGAATAACTGTGACAGAAGAATGGATAAGTGACCTGGAAGACAGAAAGGTGGAAATCACTGCCATGGAACAGAATAAAGAAAAAGAATGAAAATAAATGAAGACAACCTAAGAGACTTCTGGGACAACATTAAATGCAACAACATTCGCATTATAGGGGTCCCAGATGGAGAACAGAGAGAGAAAGGACTCGAGAAAATATCTGAAGAGATTATAGTTGAAAACTTCCCTAGCATGGGAAAAGAAATAGCCACCGAAGTCCACGAAGCGCAGAGAGTCCCAGGCAGGATAAACCAAAGGAGAAAAATGCCGAGACACACAGTAATCAAATTGAAAAAATTAAAGACAAAGAAAAATTATTGAAAGCAACAAGGGAAAAATGACAACATACAACGGAACTCCCATAAGGTTAACAGCTGATTTCTCAGCAGAAAATCTACAAGCCAGAAGGGAGTGGCATGATAAATTTAACGTGATGAAAAGGAAGAACCTACCACCAAGAGTACTCCACCCAGCAAGTATCTCATTCAGATTTGATGGAGAAATCAAAAGCTTTACAGACAAGCAAAAGCTAAGAGAATTCAGCACCATGAAACCAGCTCTACAACAAATGCTAAAGGAACTTCTCTAAGTGGGAAACACAAGAGAAGAAAAGGACCCACTAAGACAAACCCATAACAATTAAGAAAATAGTAATAGGAACATACATATTGATAATTACCTTAAACATGAATGGATTAAATGCTCCAACCAAATGACACAGGCTTACTGAATGGATAGAAAAACAAGATCCATATATATGCTGTCTACAAGAGACCCATTTCAAACCTAGGGACACATACAGACTGAAAGTGAGGGGATGGAAAATATATTCCATGCAAATGAAAATCAAAAGAAAGCTGGAGTAGCAATACTCATATCAGATAAAATAGATTTTAAAATAAAGAATGTTACAAGAGACAAGGAAGGACACTACATAATGATCAAGGGATCAATCCAAGATATAACAATTATAAATATATATGTACCCAACACAGGAACACCTCAATATATAAGGCAACTGCTAACAGCTATAAAAGAGGAAATCAACAGTAACATAATAATAGCAAGGGACTTTAACACCTCACTTACACCAATGGAGATCATCCAGACAGAAAATTAATAAGGAAACACAAGCTTTAAATGACACAATAGACCAGATAGATTTAATGGATATTTATAGGACATTCCATCCAAAAACAGCAGACTACAAGTTCTTCTCAATGGTACACGGAACATTCTCCGGGATAGATCACATCTTGGGTCACAAATAAAGCCTCAGTAAATTTAACAAAACTGAAATCATATCAAGCAGCTGTTCCGACCACAATGCTATGAGATTAGAACTCAATTACAGGGAAAATAACGTAAAAAACAAACACATGGAGGCTAAACAATACGTTTCTAAATAACCAAGAGATCACTGAAGAAATAAAAGAGGAAATCAAAAACTACCTAGAGACAAATGACAACAAAAACACGATGATTGAAAACCTATGGGATGCAGCAAAAACAGTTCTAAGAGGGAAGTTTATAGCAATAAAAGCCTACCTCAAGAAACCAGAAAAATCTCAAATAAACAATCTAACCCTACACCTAAAGGAACTAGAGAACGAAGAACAAAACCCAAAGTTAATAGAAGGAAAGAAATCATAAAGATCAGAGCAGAAATAAATGAAATAAAAACAATAGCAAAGATCAATAAAACTAAAAGCTGGTTCTTTGAGAAGATAAACAAAAATGATAAACCTGTAGCCAGACTCAAGTAAAAGAGGGAGAGGACTCAAATCAATAAAATTAGAAATGAAAAAGGAGAAGTTGTAACAGACACCACAGAAATACAAAGCATCCTAAGAGACCTCTACAAACAACTCTATGCCAATAAAATGGACAACCTGGAAGAAATGGACAAATTCTTAGAAAGGTATAACCTTCCAAGACTGAACCGGGAAGAAATAGAAAATATGAACAGACCTATCACAAGTAATGAAATTGAAAGTGTGATTAAAAATCTTCCAACAAACAAAAGTCCAGAACTAGATGGCATCAGAGGTGAATTCTATCAAACATTTAGACAAGAGCTAACACCCAATCTTCTCAAACTCTTCAGAACTTTTCAGGGGAAGGAACAGTCCCAAACTCATTATATGAGGCCACCATCACCCTGATACCAAAACCAGACAAAGATACTACAGAAAAAGAAAATTAGAGACCAATATCACTGATTAATATAGATGTAAAAATCCTCAACAAAATACTAGGAAACAGAATTGAACAACACATTAAAAGGATCATGCACCATGATCAGGTGGGGTTTATCCCAGGGATGCAAGAATTCTTCAATATACACAAATCAATCAATGTGATACACCACATTAACAAATTGTAGAATAAAAATATGATCATCCCAATAGATGCAGGAAAAGCTTTCGACAAAATTCAACACCAATTTATGATTAAAAGTCTCCAAAAAGTGGGCATAGAGGGAATCTACCTCAACATAATAAAGGCAGTATATGACAAACCCACAGCAAACATCATTCTCAATAGTGAAAAACTAAAAGCATTTCCTCTAAGATCAGGAACAAGACAAGGATGTCCACTCTCACCACTATTACTCAACATAGTTTTGGAAGTCCTAGACACAGTAATCAGAGAAGAAAAAGAAATAAAAGGAATACAAATTGGAAAAGAAGAAGTAAAATTGTCACTGTTTGCAAATGACACGATACTACACATAGTGAATCCTAAAGATGCCACCAGAAAACTACTAGAGCTAATCAATGAATTTGGTAAAGTTGCAGGATACAAAATTAATGCACAGAAATCTCTTGCATTCCTATACACTAATAATGAAAGATCAGAAAGAGAAATTAAGGAAACAATCTCATTCACCATTGCAACAAAAAGAATAAAATACGGAGGAATGAACCTACATAAGGAGGTAAAAGACCTGTACTCAGAAAACTATAAGACACTGCTGAAAGAAATCAAAGATGATATAAACATATGGAGGTATAAACCATGTTCTTGGATTAGAAGAATCAATATTGTGTAAATGACTATAGTACCCAAAGCAAGCTACAGATTCAATGCAATCCCTATCAAATACCACTGGCATTTTCTACAGAACTAGAACAAAAAAAATCTTAACATTTGTATGGAGACACAAAAGACCCCGAATAGCCAAAGCAATCTTGAGGGAAATTAAAAGAGCTGGAGGAATCAGACTTCCTAACTTCAGACTATACTACAAAGCTACATTAATCAAGACTATATGGTACTGGCACAAAAACAGAAATATAGATCAATTGAACAAGATAGAAAGCCCAGAGATAAACCTACGTACCTATGGCTAACTCATCTATGACAAAGGAGGCAAAGATATACAATGAAGAAAAGACAGTCTCTTCAGTAAGTGGTGCTGGGAAAACTGGACAACCACACGTGAAAGAATGAAATTAGAACGCTCCATAACACCATACACAAAAATAAACTCAAAATTAATTAGAGATCTAAATGTTAGACCAGACACTATAAAATTATTAGAGGAAAACATAGGCAGAACACTCTATGACATAAATCACAGCAAGATCCTTTTTGACCCACCTCCTAGAGAAGTGGAAATAAAAACAAAAATAAACAAATGGGACCTAATGAAACTTCAAAGCTTTTGCACAACAAAGGAAAACATAAACAAGACGAAAATACAACCCTCAGAATGGGAGAAAATGTTTTCAAATGAAGCAAATGACAAAAAATTAATCTCCAAAATTTACAAGCAGCTCGTGTAGCTCAATATCACAAAAACAAACAACACAATCCAAAAATGGGCAGAAGACCTAAATAGACATTTCTCCAAAGGAGATATACAGATTGCCAATAAACACATGAAAGGATGCTGAACATCACTAATCATTAGAGAAATGCAAATCAAAACTACAGTGAGTTATCACCTCCCAGCAGTCAGAATGGCAATCATCAAAAAATCTACAAACAATAAATGCTGGAGAGGCATTTACTGGAGAAAAGGGAACGTTCTTGCACTGTTGCTGGGAATGTAAATTGCTATACCCACTAGGGATAACAGTATAGAGGTTCCTTAAAAAACTAAAAATAGAAGTACCATACGACCCAGCAATCCAACTACTGGGCATTTGCCCTGAGAAAACCATAATTCAAAAAGAGTTATATACAACAATGTTCGTTGCAGTTCTACTTACAATAGCCAGGACATGGAAGCAACCTAAGTGTCCATCGACAGATGAATGGATAAAGAATATCTGGCACATATATAAATGGAATATTACTCAGCCATAAAAAGAAACAAAACTGAGTTATTTGTAGTGAGGGGGATGGACTTAGAGTCTGTCCTACACAGTGAAGTGAGTCAGAAAGAGAAAAATAAATACCGTGTGCTAACAGAGATATATGGAATCTAAAGAAAAAAGTTTATGAAGAACCTAGGGGCAGGACAGGATTAAGGACACAGACATAGAGAAAGGACTTGAGGACACGGGGAGGGGGAAGGGTAAGCTGGGACGAAGTGAGAGAGTGCCATGGACATATATACATTACCAAATGTAACATCGATAGCTACTGGGAAGCAGCCACATAGCACAGGGAGATCAACTCGGTGCTTTGCGACCACCTAAAGGGGTGGGATGTGGAGGGTGGGAGGGAGATGTAAGAGGGAGGGGATATGGTGATATATGTATATGTATAATTGATTCACTTTGTTATACAGCAGAAACTGACACTCCATTGTAAAGCAATTATACTCCAATAAAGGTGTAAAAGGAAAATAAAAAAGAAAGAAGCCCAGAGATAAACCTACACACCTATGGTCAACTAATCTATGACAAAGTAGGCAAGACTATACAATGGAGAAAAGACAGTGTCTTCAATCAGTGGTGCTGGGAAAAATGGACAGCTACATGTAAAAGAATGAGATTAGAACACCCCCTAACACCATACACAAAAATAAATTCAAAATGGATTAGAGACCTTAATGTAAGACCGGACAGTATAAAACTCTTAGAGGAAAACATAGGAAGAATACTCTAACATAAATCACAGCAAGATCTTTTTTGATCCACCTCCTAGAGTAATGACATAAAAAAGAAAACTAAACAAATGGGACCTAATGAAACGTAAAAGCTTTTGCAAAGCAATGGAAACTACAAACACAAAAGGACAACCCTCAGAATGGGAGAATATATTTGCAACTGAATCAATGGACAAAGGATTAATCTCCAATATATATAAACAGCTGATGCAGCTCAATATTAAAAAAACAAACAACCCAATACAAAAATGGGCAGAAGATCTAAATAGACATTTCTTCCAAAAAGACGTAGAGATGGCCAAGGAGCACATGAAAAGCTGCTCTACATCACTAATTATTAGAGAAATGCAAATCAAAACTACAATGTGGTATCACCTCACACCTGTTAGAATGGGCATCATCAGAAAATCTACAAACAACAAATGCTGGAGAGGGTGTGGAGAAAAGGAACCCTCTTCCACGATTGGTGGGAATGTAAATTGATAGTCACTATGGAGAACAGTATGGAGGTTCCTTAAAAAACTAAAAATAGAATTACCATATGATCCAGCAACCCACTACTGGGCATATACCCAGAGAAAACCATAAATCAAAAAGACACATTCACCACAATGTTCATTGCAGCACTATTTACAATAGCCAGGTAATGGAAGCAACCTAAATGCCCACAGACAGACAAATGGATAAAGATGTGGTACATATATAAAATGGACTATTAGCCATAAAAAGGAATGAAATTGGGTCATTTGTAGAGACGTCGATGGATCTAGAGACTGTCATACAGAGTGAAGTAAGTCAGAAAGAGAAAAACAAATATTGTATATTAACGCATATATGTGGAACCTAGAAAAACTGTACAGATTAACCGGTTTGAAGGGAAGAAATAGAGACACAGATGTAGAGAACAAATGTATGGACACAAAGAGGGGAAAGCCATGGGGGGGGTGGTGGGAGGAGTTGGGAGATTGGGATTGACATGTATACATTTATATGTATAAAATAGATAACCAATAAGAACCTGCTGTATAAAAAATAAATAAAATAAAATGAAAAATAAAATTTTTTAAAAAACGGAAAAATGTTATTCCCTTCACATACATGTATTTATATGAATGAATTATTTCCATGCTTACATCCATAAGTACAAAAAAGAGGAATAAAACCTACCTTGAAACAAAAAAGAAAAAAACAAAACAGAACCCACCAGTTATACAGATGAAAACCCAATCAGGGCACTTGCTCCAGTGATAGACAATTCTGAAGTTGGTCA
The DNA here is from genome assembly GCF_964270905.1 of Leucopleurus acutus. Classification (NCBI taxonomy): domain Eukaryota; kingdom Metazoa; phylum Chordata; class Mammalia; order Artiodactyla; family Delphinidae; genus Leucopleurus; species Leucopleurus acutus. The sequence continues at coordinate 406,339 of NW_028139134.1, read as the reverse complement.
GAGGTGGGGATTCCGCTCGCATGCAGCCAGCAGCCACCCCGCAAGGAGTGTCCTCATTACAAGCCTGGGGGACCGTGCCGAGGCATCTGTGAGTAAACGTGAGATGAGCCCCAGGCCAGCTGCTGCTGAACTGTTCCCACCCGTCCCAGGTAAAACACCTGAATATATACAAGGACTTGAAAGCCTAGAGGAAGGGCCATAGAGCCACACGAGTGACAGCATGCTGGCCGACTTGGTGCCTGCAGGCCAGCCAGGATGGTCCTGGCCCTGGGTGCTCTTCTGGAAGATTTCCATTTCCCTGCCTGAGATACCCGTCCTGTCCCTGCCCCCACTGCTTTTTTCCTTCCTCACCTCTGCCCAGGGAGAAATTCCAGCAGCAGGTATGGGTGACACATCCTCTTCTTTAGCAGGTGGCAGCCTGGCAACTGCTGCAGAAAGTCTAGCAGAGCCCCACTCACACTGGGCCACCCACAAAGCCGTGGCCTCTCACTCCCTCCCACCAGCCCAGCCCCGAGACTGCTGACAGGGCAGAGAAAATGGCGTCAGGCACGGCTGCAGGGACTCTTGCTGCCTGGAGTGGTATTTATATTGATCTCAACCCAGGCACACCTGGGGAGGGCAGGCTGGCACGGTAAGGCTGCCCAGCTCAGCCAATCATCACCCCTCAGGGGCTCACAGTTGCAGAAAATGGAACTTGCTGAACCGGCCAGGTCCAAGGAACAGGTGTGGGCTCCTGAGAGTCAGGATAGACAAGGGGCTGCAGCTTTGGCTTGTTTTCTAATCATTTTATCTGGCCCATGAGTGGGAGACAACTTCAAGAAAACCCTCTCCTAATGAGAGGAACCCAGGAGTCAGGGAGAGGAGGGGTGGGTGGTGGTTGGAGACAGAGGCCTGGTGTCCCGGGTGCAGTGGAAGTCTCTGGAAGACCAGGTGGAGGGAGGCCGCACAGAGTGATGCCCAGGGTCACAGACCTGTCACAGCTGCTGTTTGTTAGTTCAAGTCCTGCTCTGAGGTGCTCTGTGTCAGCTCTGAGCGACAGGTGAGCTGGGGGTGCTCTGCAATGAGGGCTATGTGCACGGTTCCTGTGTGCCCAGCCCTGCCACAGTACCTGCAAGGGTAGCTCTGTATCCTGGGAGGGGCCTGACCACGAGAGCCCCGTGGGCTGGGGTGGGGGTGGGGTACCTGCCCAGGTGAGCTCCATATTCTGGGATTGGTCTGACCACGAGAGCCCCATGGGCTGCTGGGGACCTGGTAAAGGATGTCAGGACAGTCAGTGAAGCCACCGAGGATATACCTCCAGTTGCTCCTAATTCCTACACCTTGCTTGTCATTCTACCAACCACCAGGACATGGTATTCTGTATTAGTCTTCAATGATGCCTTCTTTTGTATTCCATTAGTCCCAGAGTCACAAGAAATTTTGGCTTGTGAGTGGCAGGACTCAACATACAACTAAAACAATACTTCCGGGCCGTCTTGCCCCAAGGGTGCAAAAATTCCCACACCATCTTTGGGGAAAGCTTAGCTAAAGACCTAAAAGTTCTACCTCTGGAAAAGGAAACCCTCCTTCAGTACGCAGACGACATTCTGATCACCAGCCCTACTAAGGAGGCCTCTGAACTACCAAGCCAATAAAGGATAGAAGTTGTCCAAGAAAAAGCTCAAATATCACAGACTGCGGTGACCTGCCTGGGCTTCATTCTCACAGAAGGTCGGAGAAGCCCATCCCAGGAAAGGGAAGAAACCATTTTCAGCCTTACCCGTTTCTAAAACTAGAAGACAGCTTAGGGGTTCCTGGGGAGGCCAGGGTTTGCTGCTTCTGGATCCCTAACTACAGTCTACTAGCTGGGCCTCTATATGAAACACTGAAAGGAAAAGATGATGATCCTTTTGAATAGAATCCAGAAGTGGCCTTTCAAGAATGGAAAGAGCAGTCAATTCAGACCCTTGCCCTGGAACTCCCTAATTTAGCTAAACCCTTTGATCTTTACATTCCTGGTGAAAGGTGAATCGTCATTGGAGAATTAGTGCAAAAACTGGGACCACTTGAAATGGAACAATGCAAGAATGCCATCCAGGTAGGATAAACTACGGTCACCAAGGGGCTTGGCCTACTGCCGCATCTGGCCAAGATACTGGCGGTATCTAAAAACCTGGAAATCAGCAGCCCAAAAGGCCACCTCCCTCCTAAGGGAAAAGGACCCCACGTGGTGATCCTACCACCAACCATACCCTGAAGTTGCAGGGTTCGCTCCGTGGGCACACCAACCTCGAGTGAGGAGGCCCTCCAACTCCAACATCCAGAGAGATAACCGGGAGCAACAGGGCACCATGACGACTCGTGTGAACATCACTTGACCTGGAGTTTCTCTCATAAAACAACAAGAGTGTGTCCCAAAAGAGTAGACTACTGCTTGCAGGACTTACTGCACCCAGAGGGGAGCTAATAATCTTGGTGGGGGAACCGTATATCATACTGTCACCATAGAAAAGCCTACAGACACCATGCTGATGGTGGCCAATAAGACTGGCTGGACTCCTGTTTACTTCAAAAGGCTGCTGACTCAGTGGCCATCATGGTCCTTGATCACCACTGACCCTGGACTGTCTGGGAGTTGAGCGGGCAGGGCTCTGACACCTGGTGCTGTTTGTACGTTAATTCAGGGGCCTAATTGAAGAAAGTGCAGACTACTGGTCAGAGCATCTAGGCTGGCAGAAACGGTCAGCCTAAGGTGGCCGAACAAATGTGGGGCGGGGTGAAACTGGCCCCCACAGCGTCTCTGCACATCTCTTTCCTGGACCCTTAAAGGTCATTAGAATCTATAACACTTCCAATGCTGGTGCTCAGGCGGACGAGCAAGGAGGCAGGGGGCCTGGGGACAATCAACGTCACCTGGAGGCTGCTGGGGAGAAGTTCTGACCCTCGTCCCTGGGTATGAGGGCTCCCAACTCAGCACTCAGCAGTTACAGAAGAAGGGTCTGCACCCTCAGAACTCCAAGAATGAGGAATGGGACAAAAGGCAGAGGAGGGGTTTGTCCCCAGCAAAGCCCATTAAAAATCCCTGGGAGATAAAAATGGAATCTGGGCAATAAAGTCAAGTCTGACCTTTTTTATCCTTTGTGCTTTGTCTAATTTCACATACTCCTAGGGTCTCGCATGCAGAGGTTCCACACCCGGCACTTCAGACCAGATTTCCTAGTGCAGAATGGCTGGGTCGACACCTCAGCTCCTGGGGCCCAGTGCAGACTCCGCGATATAGAGCCTGAGCTGCAGCCAACCCGGCCCTCCAGAGCTCCGCCCCCTCCCTCCCACTGACTCTGACAGGATCTCTACACAGCAGCCCAGCCCACAGCCCACGGGGTAGTGCATGCTCTCACCTCTCCATTCTCTGATCAAAATATAAAGTTTCCTTTGCTTGTGAACCAAACTCAGCCTCGATCTGTTGGCCCCAATGACACTGGGCAGGGGGACACTTGTTGGGGTCCACTCTGGAGGATCAGTAACAGAAATTGAGACTATTGTAACCTCAATGAACAGATGTGTGAGCCAAACTGTAGTTAACATAGAACAGTGTATAAGGCTCGGGTAAAATAAGATGTTTCTAACACTTCCATTTGATATTTCCATCACTTTATTATAAGCAAGTTCAGTGAAAAGGTTTCTTATTTGTCAGGTCAATATTAGAGAAACGAAGTGATTTCTTTCCAAAGATGTACATCTAATAATCTTGGTTAAAGCTTCAATCTTGTTTTAAATGCTTTTCCATTGAAAATGATACCTCTCTTTCAGCTCTCCCATTTCTGAGAAGTATAAAATCTTATAATTTATTATTACCAAAGGGGAAAGGTGGGAGGAGGGATAAACTAACAGTTTGGGATTAACACATACACACTGCTATGTATAAAATAGATCATCAACAAGGAACTACTGTATAGCACAGGGAACTACACTCAACATTTTGCAATAACCTATAAGGGGAAATAATCTGAAAAAGAATAGATATTTTTATTGACATCATCTATCAATGACAGTTAAAGTGTAACCTAAGGGAAGCTGGTGGTGAGTGCTTCTGACCCTGAAGACTTCAATCATCTAAAGTTTGGACTCTGCCTACTTCCCAAGGCCCTTAATGAACATATGTGTAGCCGTAGCTTAAAAAATTCCCCAGTTTGGGTTTCGGGGAGACACTGATTTTGAAAAAGCCCTGGTGTTCTCCTTACATGAATGGGACTCTTCCTACTGCTAAAACATGTCTGTCACACCCAGAGGATGGTATACCGTCTGATCGGGAAGAGTTTGGAAAAGGCATCTCATCTCCTCATCTCCTGGTGCTCGGGTTCACCCCTCCAGCGTCTTTACTAACAGTCTCCCCACTTGGAGATGGCAGCACTGTCAACATCCTGTTGCGTACAGTTTGGAATTTGTCCAGAGGATGAAGCGGAAGGATGAGGAACAATGAGAGACAAGTCCTAGGTGTTCAGACAGGCACATGTCACTCTAATTTCCAATCAGGAAGACGAATTGACCAAAGGCTAGGGTTGCCCATGGAAACAGTATAGGGCTTGAGGAAATCCCGCTGCTTTGTGGCCAGTTCCCATAAACACAAGTTGAACAATGGAACTCAGGGGCAGTAAAATTCACGAAACTGCAGAGTTGAAAATATCTATCACTGAAAAATGTCTTGAGGAAAGTCAGAGAAAAGGACTTGTAAGCAAGGGAGAATGGCAGGAAAGGGATTTGAGGAGGTAGAAAGGACTCACCATTAAGCACAAGAAAAGGGGCTGAACATTGCCAACATTGCAGTTGGCCAAAAAGGGTGTATGCGTTTTTTTCTGTATATATTCAAGAAAAGGGCATACACTTTTTTAGCCAACCAAACAGGTGGGCACTGGAAATCAATACTACAAAAGATATCACTTCAGATCAGTCAGAAGAGCCATCCTCATAAAGCGTAAACAACAGAAATGCAGGACAGGGCAAGGAGAAGAGGGAGCCCTGTGAGACTTATAGTGGAACTGTATATTGCCAACGGCCATTCTGGAGAAGTGTATTGTGTTTACTAAAGCATCTAAAAAATGAGCTACAGAGCATAGGGCACTTGCACTCATGGGCGTATATCTTGGGAAAAACAAAAATCGAGAGGACACAGGCACCCCAATGTTTACCGCCTCTCTGTTTAAAAGATCCTCGACTAGGATATAACTTAAATGTCTCTGGAGGGAAAACATGGATAGAGATGTGGTACTTATGTAGAGTGGAATATTACTCAGCCTGGAAATCAATGAAATATGGCCAGTTGTAACAACTCCAGAGGAGTTACGTATGATCATTCTAAGTGACATAATTCAAAAAGAAAAAGACACATATCATAAGATATCACTTAAAGGTGGAATCCAAAATAGCTACACATGAAATAAATTACAAAACAAAAACATAGTCAAATATGTAGAAAACACGCATAAGGCTGCTAAACGGGAAAGGTGGGGAGGGGTGAGACATCATCCAAGAGGTTGAAATTAGCAAAGATACCATTCCAAATACCAAACTGATAATCAACAAGGCCTACACGGTAGCTAAAAGAACTGCACTCAGCACACTCAAGTCACCGGAAAAGAATATATACGACTGGTAAGAATCTGAAAAAGAATTTACTGATGTCTCTCTGTACGTGAATCAAGTGGATGTACAGCAGCAAGAAACAGAGCTTTGAAAATCAGCTGTAACCAATATAGTAATAAATTGAAAAAAATAAACGACAGAGAGACAGAGAAAACCTCTTACAACTTTTCCTCAGGGACGGTGATGCAACATGGATTGAACACGTCTAGACCCACAGCAGGATGAGACATAAGGCTGGAAACTGTTTGCACTAAGAGAAATGTGAGGTTGGGTGAGGAAATGCACACCCTTTAAAGTAATACTACCTGGTACCCATTCAATGGGTCCCAAATCTGCAGGTTCAAGGGATCTTCCTACAGCTAAAACATGCATGGAAAACCCAGAGGACTGTACACCATGTGATCGGGAGATGTGTCTAAAATGCAGCTCATTTATCCTCTCCTGGTGCTCCTGTTCACCATTCCAGCCACGTTACTTAGAATCTCCCCACTTGGAGAATCAGCACATTTCAACTTCTGTTTCACACATTTTGCAAATTGTGAGGAGGATGAACGGGAAGAGGGGGAACCAATGAGAGAATAGTTGTAGGGGTTTGGACGGGCACATATCACTCTAATTTCCCATTAAGAATAAGAATTGCAAAAAGGCTCAGCCCGCCTCGCCCGAGCCAAAATAGGGCCTGAAGCAATCCTGCGGGTTTGAGGCCAGCTCACAAAAGAGCAACTTAAAAAATGGAGCTCAGGGTCACTGCAATTCACAAACCTGCAGAGTTATAAATGAAAACTAACGTCCAAAAATATGTTGAGGTAAGGCAAAGAAGAGGATCTGAATGCAAGACAGAATTGCAAGAAACAGATTTCAAGAGATAGATTGGACTCGTCTTTAAAGCACATGAAAAGCGGCAGAATTTCGACAATGATGCAGTTGGCCCAAAAGGGCGTATGCGTTTTTTCCTGATTATATCCAGGAAAAAATGCATACACAATTTATGGGCAATGAAGCAAGCAAGCAATGCAAATGTGCACAACAAAGAAGTCTCATTTCCCACCAGTCAAAAGGGCCATCCTAAACAATTGTAAAAACCAGAAATGCAGGACAGGCCATGGAGAACAGGGAGCCTTTATACGCTGATGGGCAGTGTGTGAACTGCCGAGAGCCACTCTGGAGAAGTGTATGGTGGTTCCTAAATCATCTAAAAAACAGAGCTACAGAGCATAGGACACTTCCAATCATGGGAGTATATCTAGGGAAGTCTAAAAATCAACAAGACACAAGCACACCACAGTTTAGGGCTACTCTGTTTACAAGAACCTCAACTTCAGTACACCTTAAATATCCCAGGAAAGAGAACAATGGATAAAGAAGATGTGGCACTTATGTACAATGGAATATCTCTTCACCATGAAATCAATGTAATAAGGCTAGTAGAAGGATAAAGAGTGGATTTAGGTCCGATAATACTACTTGAAATTAGTCAAACAGAAAAAGAAACATATCATAAGATATCACTTATAGAGGGAGGGTAAATATGGCTGCACAAAAAATGAATTACATAACAGAACAGTGTCTCACATTTAGAAAACACACTTATGTCAGCTTAAGGGGAAAGGAGAGGTGGGGTGATGCATAAAACCAGAGTTTGAAATTAGCACAGATACCGTTCAATAAACCAAATAAGTATTAGACAAGATCTACACCTTGCTCAATGAACTGGCCTCAACACACCCAATACACTGCACAGAAATAAATCTGAGTAATAAGAATCTTAAGACCCATGTATTGACATATCTTCATAAGGGAATCAAGTGTGTGCAGAGCAGCACAAACACAGCAGTGAAAATGAGCTAAACCCCATTATAGAAATAAATTTTAAAAACAAAACGCAGAAACAATGAAAGAGAGAAAAATTCTTACAATATTCGCTCAGGGGCTGTGATGCAACCTGGATTGACCACATATAAACCCACAGCTGGATAAGACATAAGGCTGGACACTTGGGGCTGAGAGGATTGGTGAGCTTTGGTGAGCAACTGCCGAAAGTTTAATGCAATACTTCATGCTACTCATTCCAAGGGTCCCAACACTCCAGGTTGAAGGGAATCTTCCTACAGCTAAACCATGCTTGGGAAACCCAGCGACAGGTATACCATATGATCGGGAAAGGTTTCTAAAACGCACCTCATTGTTCCTCTCCTGGGGCTCCGGATCGACATTCATTCCGCTTTACTAACAAAAACCCCACATGGAGAGTCAATGCCTTTAAGTTCCGGTATCGCACAGTCTGCAGTTAGTGCGGAGGATGAATGGGAATAGGGGGAACCAGTGAGAACCTAGCTGTAGCGGTTTCAATGGGCACATGTCACTCTAATTTAACATCAGTAAGCAGAATTAACCAAAGGCACAGCAAGGCGTACCAGAAGAGGTATAGGGCCTGAAGGAATCCTGTGGTTATGAGGGAATATCACAAAAATAAGAGCTGAAAAATGGAGCTAAGGGCAACTGCAATTCAAAAACGTGCAGAATTATAAAGTCCAACTATTTTCAAAAAGTATATTGAGGAAAGGCTATGAAGAGGCATTGAAAGCAAGGCAGAATTGCAGGAAACCGATTTCAGGAGGTAGACTGGAATTGCATTTAAAGCATAGGAAAAGAGGCAGAACGTCCACAATGATGCACTTGGCCTAAAAGGGCGTATGCGTTTTTTCCTGAATATATTCAGGAAAAAATACATACGCCTAATTTGGAAAACCAAGCAAGCTTGCAAAGGAAATCTGCACTACAATGAAGTCTCACTTCTCCCCTGTCAGAAGGGCCATCTGTAAAAAGTGTAAAATCCAGAAATGCAGGACAGGCCATGGAGAACTGGGAGCCTTGTTATGCTGATGGGCGGGATGTAAATTGCCAATAGCCACTTGGGAGAAGTGTATGGTGTTTCCTGAAACATCTAAAAACAAAGCAACAGAGCCTAGGGCACTTCCACTTATGGTCCTATAGCTTAGGGAAATTAAAATCAAAAAGACACAGCCACCCCAAAGTTTGGGACGGCTCTGTTTACAAGAACGTCGTTTACGGGACAAGTTCAATATCGCAGAAAGTGAAAAATGGATAAAGAAGTTGTGGTGCTTACGTACAATGCAATATCACTCAGCAATGAAATCTATGTCATCAGGCCCGTAGCAGCATAATGAGTGGATTCAGGTATGATGATTCTAACTGAAATAAGTCACACAGAAAAAGAAACATCATAAGATATCACTAATACACGGAATGTAAACTTGGCTACACAGGAACTGAATTACAAAACAGAACAGGGTCTCAAATTTAGAAAACCGACTTATGCTTGCTTAAGGGGAAAGGTGAGTTGGGGTGCTGCATAAAACCAGAGATTGAAATGAGCACAGATAAAGTTCCTTAAGCCAAATATTGAATAGACAAGAGCTACTCCTTGCTCAACGAGATGGACTCAACACCCCATATTAAACGCCTAAGAATGTACCTGATTAGTAAATATCTTAAAACCTATGGATTGCTATGTCTCCGAAAGAGAATCAAGCGTGTGTAAAGGGCAATAAACGCAGCAGTGATAGGATTGGAGAGGTTCGGTGAGCAAATGAAGACCCTTTGAAGTCATATTGCATGGTACCCATTCCACGGGTCTCAACTCTCCAGGTTTAAGGAATTCTTCCTTCAGCTAAAACATGCATGTGGAACCCAGAGTATGATCAACCTTGTGATCGGGATATGTGTTCAAATATGTCTCAGTTCTCGTCCCCTGGTACTCGGGTGCAACATTCCAGACGCTTTACTAACACTCTCCCGACTTGGAGAGTCAGTGCCTTTAACCTCCTGTTTGGCCCAGTTTGCCATTTCTGCGGAAGATGAACAGGAATAGGGAGGACCAATGAGAGACTAGCTGGAGGTGTCTGGACGGGCAAATTTAACTCTCATTTCCCACCAGGAAGAGGAATTAACCAAAGGCTCAGCGTGCCGTGCCGGAACCAGATTAGGGCCTGAAGCAATCCTGCGGTGTTGCGGCCAGCTCACAAGAAAGCGAGTTGAAGAAAGGAGCTCAGGGGCACTGTAATTCACAAACCTGCAGAGTTATAAATGACAGCTATCGTCCAAAATATACTGAAGTAAGGCTGCCAAGAGGACTTGAAAGCGGGACAGAATTGCAGGAAACTGATTTCAGTAGGTGGACTGGAATTGCAATTAAAGCATAGGAAAAGAGGCAGAACGTCCACAATGATGCACTTGGCCAAAAAGGGCGTATGCATTTTTTCCTGAATATATTCAGGAAAAAACGCATACGCCCTTTTTGGAAAACCAAGCAAGCTTGCAAAGGAAATCTGCACTACAATGAAGTCTCACTTGTCCTCGGTCAGAAGGGTCATCTGTTAAAAGTGTAAAATCCAGAAATGCAGGACAGGCCATGGAGAACTGGGAGCCTTGTTATGCTGATGGGCGGGATGTAAATTGCCAACAACCACTTGGCAGAAGTGTATTGTGTTTCCTGAAACATCTAAAAACAAAGCAACAGAGTCTAGGGCACTTCCACTTATGGTCCTATAGCTTAGGGAAATTAAAATCAAAAAGACACAGCCAACCCAAAGTTTGGGACGGCTCTGTTTACAAGAACCTCGTTTACGGGACAAGTTCAATATCGCAGAAAGTGAAAAATGGATAAAGAATTTGTGGTACTTACGTACAATGCAATATCACTCAGGAATGAAATCTATGTCATCAGGCCCGTAGCAGCATAATGAGTGGATTCAGGTATGATGATTCTAACTGAAATAAGTCACACAGAAAAAGAAATATCATAAGATATCACTAATACACGGAATGTAAACTTGGCTACACAGGAACTGAATTACAAAACAGAACAGGGTCTCAAATTTAGAAAACCAACTTATGCTTGCTTAAGGGGAAAGGTGAGTTGGGGTGCTGCATAAAACCAGAGATTGAAATGAGCACAGATAAAGTTCCTTAAGCCAAATATGGAATAGACAAGAACTACTCCTTGCTCAACGAAATGGACTCAACAGCACATATTAAACGCCTAGGAATGTACCTGACTAGTAAATATCTTAAAACCTATGGATTGCTATGTCTCTGAAAGAAAATCAAGCGTGTGTACAGGGGCATAAACACAGCAGTGATAGGATTGGAGAGGTTCGGTGAGCAAATGAAGACCCTTTGAAGTCATATTGCATGGTACCCATTCCTCGGGTCTCAACTCTCCAGTTTTAAGGGATTCTTCCTTCAGTTAAAACATGCACGTGGAACCCAGAGTATGATCCACCGTGTGATCGGGAGACGTGTTCCAATATGTCTCAGTTCTCGTCCCCTGGTACTCGGGTGCAACATTCCAGACGCTTTACTAACACTCTCCCGACTTGGAGAGTCAGTGCCTTTAACCTCCTGTTTGGCCCAGTTTGCAATTTCTCCGGAAGATGAACAGGAATAGGGAGAACCAATGAGAGACTAGCTGGAGGTGTCTGGACGGGCAAATTTAACTCTCATTTCCCACCAGGAAGAGGAATTAACCAAAGGTTCAACGTGCCGTGCCGGAACCAGATTAGGGCCTGAAGCAATCCTGCGGTGTTGCGGCCAGCTCACAAGAAAGCGAGTTGAAGAAAGGAGCTCAGGGGCACTGTAATTCACAAACCTGCAGAGTTATAAATGACAGCTATTGTCCAAAAATATACTGAAGTAAGGCTGCCAAGAGGACTTGAAAGCGGGGCAGAATTGCAGGAAACCGATTTCAGGAGGTAGACTGGAATTGCATTTAAAGCATAGGAAAAGAGGCAGAACGTCCACAATGATGCACTTGGCTAAAACGTGCGTATGCGTTTTTTCCTGAATATATTCAGGAAAAAACGCATACGCCCTTTTTGGCCAACCAAGCAAGCTTGCAAAGGAAATCTGCACTACAATGAAGTCTCACTTCCCCGGTAAAAAGGGCCACCTGAAAAAAGTGTAAAATCCAGAAAGGCAGGACAGGCCATGGAGAACTGGGAGCCTTGTTATGCTGATGGGCGGGATGTAAATTGCCAAGAGCCACTTGGGAGAGGTGAATGGTGTTTCCTGAAACATCTAAAGAACAAAGCAACAGAGTCTAGGGCACTTCCACTTATGGTCCTATAGCTTAGGGAAATTGAAATCAAAAAGACACAGCCACCCCAAAGTTTGGGACGGCTCTGTTTACAAGAACCTCATTTACGGGACAAGTTCAATATCGCAGAAAGTGAAAAATGGATAAAGAAGTTGTGGTACTTATGTACAATACAATATCACTCAGCAATGAAATCTATGTCATCAGGCCCGTAGCAGCATAATGAGTGGATTCAGGTATGATGATTCTAACTGAAATAAGTCACACAGAAAAAGAAATATCATAAGATATCACTAATACACGGAATGTAAACTTGGCTACACAGGAACTGGATTACAAAACAGAACAGGGTCTCAAATTTAGAAAACCAACTTATGCTTGCTTAAGGGGAAAGGTGAGTTGGGGTGCTGCATAAAGCCAGAGATTGAAATGAGCACAGATAGTGTTCCTTAAGCCAAATATGGAATAGAGAAGAACTACTCCTTGCTCAACGAAATGGACTCAAAACCCCATATTAAACGCCTAAGAATGTACCTGACTAGTAAGTATCTTAAAACCTATGGATTGCTATGTCTCTGAAAGAAAATCAAGCGTGTGTACAGGGGCATAAACACAGCAGTGATAGGACTGGAGAGGTTCGGTGAGCAAATGAAGACCCTTTGAAGTCATATTGCATGGTACCCATTCCACGGGTCTCAACTCTCCAGGTTTAAGGGATTCTTCCTTCAGCTAAAACATGCACGTGGAACCCAGAGTATTATCAACCATGTGATCGGGAGACGTGTTCCAATATGTCTCAGTTCTCGTCCCCTGGTACTCGGGTGTAACATTCCAGACGCTTTACTAACACTCTCCCGACTTGGAGAGTCAGTGCCTTAAACCTCCTGTTTGGCCCAGTTTGCCATTTCTGCGGAAGATGAACAGGAATAGGGAGAACCAATGAGAGACTAGCTGGAGGTGTCTGGACGGGCAAATTTAACTCTCATTTCCCACCAGGAAGAGGAATTAACCAAAGGCTCAGCGTGCCGTGCCGGAACCAGATTAGGGCCTGAAGCAATCCTGCAGTGTTGCGGCCAGCTCACAAGAAAGCGAGTTGAAGAAAGGAGCTCAGGGGCACTGTAATTCACAAACCTGCAGAGTTATAAATGACAGCTATCGTCCAAAAATATACTGAAGGAAGGCTGCCAAGAGGACTTGAAAGCGGGGCAGAATTGCAGGAAACCGATTTCAGGAGGTAGACTGGAATTGCATTTAAAGCATAGGAAAAGAGGCAGAACGTCCACAATGATGCACTTGGCCAAAAAGGGCGTATGCGTTTTTTCCTGAATATATTCAGGAAAAAACGCATACGCCCTTTTTGGCCAACCAAGCAAGCTTGCAAAGGAAATCTGCACTACAATGAAGTCTCACTTCCCCCAGGTCAAAAGGGCCATCTGAAAAAAGTGTAAAATCCAGAAAGGCAGGACAGGCCATGGAGAACTGGGAGCCTTGTCATGCTGATGGGCGGGATGTAAATTGCCAACAGCCACTCGGGAGACGTGTATGGTGATTCCTGAAACATCTAAAAAACAAAGCAACAGAGCCTAGGGCACTTCCACTTATGGTCCTATAGCTTAGGGGAATTAAAATCAAAAAGACACAGCCACCCCAAAGTTTGGGGCGGCTCTGTTTACAAGAACCTCGTTTACGGTACAAGTTCAACAGCGCAGAAAGTGAAAAATGGATAAAGAAGTTGTGGTACTTACGTACAATGCAATATCACTCAGCAGTGAAATCTATGTCATCAGGCCCATAGCAGCATAATGAGTGGATTCAGGTATGATGATTCTAACTGAAATAAGTCACACAGAAAAAGAAATATCATAAGGTATCACTAATACACGGGATGTAAACTTGGCTACACAGGAACTGGATTACAAAACAGAACAGGGTCTCAAATTTAGAAAACCAACTTATGCTTGCTTAAGGGGAAAGGTGAGTTGGGGTGCTGCATAAAACCAGAGATTGAAATGAGCACAGATAAAGTTCCTTAAGCCAAATATGGAATAGACAAGAACTACTCCTTGCTCAACGAAATGGACTCAACACCCTATATTAAACGCCTAAGAATGTACCTGACTAGTAAGTATCTTAAAACCTATGGATTGCTATGTCTCTGAAAGAAAATCAAGCGTGTGTACAGGGGCATAAAGGCAGCAGTGATAGGATTGGAGAGGTTCGGTGAGCAAATGAAGACCCTTTGAAGTCATATTGCATGGTACCCATTCCACGGGTCTCAACTCTCCAGGTTTAAGGGATTCTTCCTTCAGCTAAAACATGCACGTGGAACCCAGAGTATGATCAACCGTGTGATCGGGAGACGTGTTCCAATATGTCTCAGTTCTCGTCCCCTGGTACTCGGGTGCAACATTCCAGACGCTTTACTAACACTCTCCCGACTTGGAGAGTCAGTGCCTTTAACCTCCTGTTTGGCCCATTTGCAATTTCTGAGGAAGATGAACAGGAATAGGGAGAACCAATGAGAGACTAGCTGGAGGTGTCTGGACGGGCAAATTTAACTCTCATTTCCCACCAGGAAGAGGAATTAACGAAAGGCTCAGCATGCCGTGCCGGAACCAGATTAGGGCCTGAAGCAATCCTGCGGTGTTGCGGCCAGCTCACAAGAAAGCGAGTTGAAGAAAGGAGCTCAGGGGCACTGTAATTCACAAACCTGCAGAGTTATAAATGACAGCTATCGTCCAAAACTATACTGAAGTAAGGCTGCCAAGAGGACTTGAAAGCGGGGCAGAATTGCAGGAAACCGATTTCAGGAGGTAGACTGGAATTGCATTTAAAGCATAGGAAAAGAGGCAGAACGTCCACAATGATGCACTTGGCCAAAAAGGGCGTATGCGTTTTTTCCTGAATATATTCAGGAAAAAACGCATACGCCCTTTTTGGCCAACCAAGCAAGCTTGCAAAGGAAATCTGCACTACAATGAAGTCTCACTTCCCCCCGGTCAAAAGGGCCACCTGAAAAAAGTGTAAAATCCAGAAAGGCAGGACAGGCCATGGAGAACTGGGAGCCTTGTTATGCCGATGGGCGGGATGTAAATTGCCAACAGCCACTCGGGAGAAGTGTATGGTGATTCCTGAAACATCTAAAAAACAAAGCAACATAGCCTAGGGCACTTCTACTTATGGTCCTATAGCTTAGGGAAATTAAAATCAAAAAGACACAGCCACCCCAAAGTTTGGGACGGCTCTGTTTACAAGAACGTTGTTTACGGTACAAGTTCAACAGCGCAGAAAGTGAAAAATGGATAAAGAAGTTGTGGTGCTTACGTACAATGCAATATCACTCAGCAATGAAATCTATGTCATCAGGCCCGTAGCAGCATAATGAGTGGATTCAGGTATGATGATTCTAACTGAAATAAGTCACACAGAAAAAGAAACATCATAAGATATCACTAATACACGGAATGTAAACTTGGCTACACAGGAACTGAATTACAAAACAGAACAGGGTCTCAAATTTAGAAAACCGACTTATGCTTGCTTAAGGGGAAAGGTGAGTTGGGGTGCTGCATAAAACCAGAGATTGAAATGAGCACAGATAAAGTTCCTTAAGCCAAATATGGAATAGACAAGAGCTACTCCTTGCTCAACGAGTTGGACTCAACACCCCATATTAAACGCCTAAGAATGTACCTGATTAGTAAATATCTTAAAACCTATGGATTGCTATGTCTCCGAAAGAGAATCAAGCGTGTGTAAAGGGCAATAAACGAAGCAGTGATAGGATTGGAGAGGTTCGGTGAGCAAATGAAGACCCTTTGAAGTCATATTGCATGGTACCCATTCCACGGGTCTCAACTCTCCAGGTTTAAGGAATTCTTCCTTCAGCTAAAACATGCATGTGGAACCCAGAGTATGATCAACCTTGTGATCGGGATATGTGTTCCAATATGTCTCAGTTCTCGTCCCCTGGTACTCGGGTGCAACATTCCAGACGCTTTACTAACCCTCTCCCGACTTGGAGAGTCAGTGCCTTTAACCTCCTGTTTGGCCCAGTTTGCCATTTCTGCGGAAGATGAACAGGAATAGGGAGGACCAATGAGAGACTAGCTGGAGGTGTCTGGACGGGCAAATTTAACTCTCATTTCCCACCAGGAAGAGGAATTAACCAAAGGCTCAGCGTGCCGTGCCGGAACCAGATTAGGGCCTGAAGCAATCCTGCGGTGTTGCGGCCAGCTCACAAGAAAGCGAGTTGAAGAAAGGAGCTCAGGGACACTGTAATTCACAAACCTGCAGAGTTATAAATGACAGCTATCGTCCAAAAATATACTGAAGGAAGGCTGCCAAGAGGACTTGAAAGCGGGGCAGAATTGCAGGAAACCGATTTCAGGAGGTAGACTGGAATTGCATTTAAAGCATAGGAAAAGAGGCAGAACGTCCACAATGATGCACTTGGCCAAAAAGGGCGTATGCGTTTTTTCCTGAATATATTCAGGAAAAAACGCATACGCCCTTTTTGGCCAACCAAGCAAGCTTGCAAAGGAAATCTGCACTACAATGAAGTCTCACTTCCCCCCGGTCAAAAGGGCCATCTGAAAAAAGTGTAAAATCCAGAAAGGCAGGACAGGCCATGGAGAACTGGGAGACTTGTTATGCTGATGGGCGGGATGTAAATTGCCAAGAGCCACTCGGGAGAGGTGTATGGTGTTTCCTGAAACATCTAAAAAACAAAGCATCAGAGCCTAGGGCACTTCCACTTATGGTCCTATAGCTTAGGGAAATTGAAATCAAAAAGACACAGCCACCCCAAAGTTTGGGACGGCTCTGTTTACAAGAACGTCGTTTACGGTACAAGTTCAATATCACAGAAAGTGAAAAATGGATAAAGAAGTTGTGGTACTTACGTACAATGCAATATCACTCAGCAGTGAAATCTATGTCATCAGGCCCATAGCAGCATAATGAGTGGATTCAGGTATGATGATTCTAACTGAAATAAGTCATACAGAAAAAGAAACATCATAAGATATCACTAATACACGGAATGTAAACTTGGCTACACAGGAACTGGATTACAAAACAGAACAGGGTCTCAAATTTAGAAAACCAACTTATGCTTGCTTAAGGGGAAAGGTGAGTTGGGGTGCTGCATAAAACCAGAGATTGAAATGAGCACAGATAAAGTTCCTTAAGCCAAATATGGAATAGACAAGAGCTACTCCTTGCTCAACGAGATGGACTCAACACCCCATATTAAACGCCTAAGAATGTACCTGATTAGTAAATATCTTAAAACCTATGGATTGCTATGTCTCCGAAAGAGAATCAAGCGTGTGTAAAGGGCAATAAACGAAGCAGTGATAGGATTGGAGAGGTTCGGTGAGCAAATGAAGACCCTTTGAAGTCATATTGCATGGTACCCATTCCACGGGTCTCAACTCTCCAGGTTTAAGGAATTCTTCCTTCAGCTAAAACATGCATGTGGAACCCAGAGTATGATCAACCTTGTGATCGGGATATGTGTTCCAATATGTCTCAGTTCTCGTCCCCTGGTACTCGGGTGCAACATTCCAGACGCTTTACTAACACTCTCCCGACTTGGAGAGTCAGTGCCTTTAACCTCCTGTTTGGCCCAGTTTGCCATTTCTGCGGAAGATGAACAGGAATAGGGAGGACCAATGAGAGACTAGCTGGAGGTGTCTGGACGGGCAAATTTAACTCTCATTTCCCACCAGGAAGAGGAATTAACCAAAGGCTCAGCGTGCCGTGCCGGAACCAGATTAGGGCCTGAAGCAATCCTGCGGTGTTGCGGCCAGCTCACAAGAAAGCGAGTTGAAGAAAGGAGCTCAGGGGCACTGTAATTCACAAACCTGCAGAGTTATAAATGACAGCTATCGTCCAAAATATACTGAAGTAAGGCTGCCAAGAGGACTTGAAAGCGGGACAGAATTGCAGGAAACTGATTTCAGTAGGTGGACTGGAATTGCAATTAAAGCATAGGAAAAGAGGCAGAACGTCCACAATGATGCACTTGGCCAAAAAGGGCGTATGCGTTTTTTCCTGAATATATTCAGGAAAAAACGCATACGCCCTTTTTGGAAAACCAAGCAAGCTTGCAAAGGAAATCTGCACTACAATGAAGTCTCACTTGTCCCCGGTCAGAAGGGTCATCTGTTAAAAGTGTAAAATCCAGAAATGCAGGACAGGCCATGGAGAACTGGGAGCCTTGTTATGCTGATGGGCGGGATGTAAATTGCCAACAACCACTTGGCAGAAGTGTATTGTGTTTCCTGAAACATCTAAAAACAAAGCAACAGAGTCTAGGGCACTTCCACTTATGGTCCTATAGCTTAGGGAAATTAAAATCAAAAAGACACAGCCAACCCAAAGTTTGGGACGGCTCTGTTTACAAGAACCTCGTTTACGGGACAAGTTCAATATCGCAGAAAGTGAAAAATGGATAAAGAAGTTGTGGTACTTACGTACAATGCAATATCACTCAGCAATGAAATCTATGTCATCAGGCCCATAGCAGCATAATGAGTGGATTCAGGTATGATGATTCTAACTGAAATAAGTCACACAGAAAAAGAAATATCATAAGATATCACTAATACACGGAATGTAAACTTGGCTACACAGGAACTGGATTACAAAACAGAACAGGGTCTCAAATTTAGAAAACCAACTTATGCTTGCTTAAGGGGAAAGGTGAGTTGGGGTGCTGCATAAAACCAGAGATTGAAATGAGCACAGATAAAGTTCCTTAAGCCAAATATGGAATAGACAAGAACTACTCCTTGCTCAACGAAATGGACTCAACAGCCCATATTAAACGCCTAAGAATGTACCTGACCAGTAGGTATCTTAGAACCTATGGATTGCTATGTCTCTGAAAGAAAATCAAGCGTGTGTACAGGGGCATAAACGCAGCAGTGATAGGATTGGAGAGGTTCGGTGAGCAAATGAAGACCCTTTGAAGTCATATTGCATGGTACCCATTCCACGGGTCTCAACTGTCCAGGTTTAAGGGATTCTTCCTTCAGCTAAAACATGCACGTGGAACCCAGAGTATGATCAACCGTGTGATCGGGAGACGTGTTCCAATATGTCTCAGTTCTCGTCCCCTGGTACTCGGGTGCAACATTCCAGACGCTTTACTAACACTCTCCCGACTTGGAGAGTCAGTGCCTTTAACCTCCTGTTTGGCCCAGTTTGCCATTTCTGCAGAAGATGAACAGGAATAGGGAGGACCAATGAGAGACTAGCTGGAGGTATCTGGACGGGCAAATTTAACTCTCATTTCCCACCAGGAAGAGGAATTAACCAAAGGCTCAGCGTGCCGTGCCGGAACCAAATTAGGGCCTGAAGCAATCCTGCGGTGTTGCGGCCAGCTCACAAGAAAGCGAGTTGAAGAAAGGAGCTCAGGGGCACTGTAATTCACAAACCTGCAGAGTTATAAATGACAGCTATCGTCCAAAAATATACTGAAGTAAGGCTGCCAAGAGGACTTGAAAGCGGGGCAGAATTGCAGGAAACCGATTTCAGGAGGTAGACTGGAATTGCATTTAAAGCATAGGAAAAGAGGCAGAACGTCCACAATGATGCACTTGGCCAAAAAGGGCGTATGCGTTTTTTCCTGAATATATTCAGGAAAAAACGCATACGCCCTTTTTGGCCAACCAAGCAAGCTTGCAAAGGAAATCTGCACTACAATGAAGTCTCACTTCCCCCCGGTCAAAAGGGCCATCTGAAAAAAGTGTAAAATCCAGAAAGGCAGGACAGGCCATGGAGAACTGGGAGACTTGTTATGCTGATGGGCGGGATGTAAATTGCCAAGAGCCACTCGGGAGAGGTGTATGGTGTTTCCTGAAACATCTAAAAAACAAAGCATCAGAGCCTAGGGCACTTACACT
Source organism: Leucopleurus acutus (assembly GCF_964270905.1). Lineage (NCBI taxonomy): Eukaryota > Metazoa > Chordata > Mammalia > Artiodactyla > Delphinidae > Leucopleurus > Leucopleurus acutus. The sequence goes on along the minus strand of NW_028139134.1, from coordinate 386,686 downwards.
TATGGTCCTATAGCTTAGGGAAATTAAAATCAAAAAGACACAGCCACCCCAAAGTTTGGGACGGCTCTGTTTACAAGAACGTCGTTTACGGTACAAGTTCAATATCACAGAAAGTGAAAAATGGATAAAGAAGTTGTGGTACTTACGTACAATGCAATATCACTCAGCAGTGAAATCTATGTCATCAGGCCCGTAGCAGCATAATGAGTGGATTCAGGTATGATGATTCTAACTGAAATAAGTCATACAGAAAAAGAAACATCATAAGATATCACTAATACACGGAATGTAAACTTGGCTACACAGGAACTGGATTACAAAACAGAACAGGGTCTCAAATTTAGAAAACCAACTTATGCTTGCTTAAGGGGAAAGGTGAGTTGGGGTGCTGCATAAAACCAGAGATTGAAATGAGCACAGATAAAGTTCCTTAAGCCAAATATGGAATAGACAAGAACTACTCCTTGCTCAACGAAATGGACTCAACAGCCCATATTAAACGCCTAAGAATGTACCTGACTAGTAAGTACCTTAAAACCTATGGATTGCTATGTCTCTGAAAGAAAATCAAGCGTGTGTACAGGGGCATAAACGCAGCAGTGATAGGATTGGAGAGGTTCGGTGAGCAAATGAAGACCCTTTGAAGTCATATTGCATGGTACCCATTCCACGGGTCTCAACTCTCCAGGTTTAAGGGATTCTTCCTTCAGCTAAAACATGCACGTGGAACCCAGAGTATGATCAACCGTGTGATCGGGAGACGTGTTCCAATATGTCTCAGTTCTCGTCCCCTGGTACTCGGGTGCAACATTCCAGACGCTTTACTAACACTCTCCCGACTTGGAGAGGCAGTGCCTTTAACCTCCTGTTTGGCCCATTTGCAATTTCTGAGGAAGATGAACAGGAATAGGGAGAACCAATGAGAGACTAGCTGGAGGTGTCTGGACGGGCAAATTTAACTCTCATTTCCCACCAGGAAGAGGAATTAACCAAAGGCTCAGCATGCCGTGCCGGAACCAGATTAGGGCCTGAAGCAATCCTGCGGTGTTGCGGCCAGCTCACAAGAAAGCGAGTTGAAGAAAGGAGCTCAGGGGCACTGTAATTCACAAACCTGCAGAGTTATAAATGACAGCTATCATCCAAAAATATACTGAAGTAAGGCTGCCAAGAGGACTTGAAAGCGGGGCAGAATTGCAGGAAACCGATTTCAGGAGGTAGACTGGAATTGCATTTAAAGCATAGGAAAAGAGGCAGAACGTCCACAATGATGCACTTGGCCAAAAAGGGCGTATGCGTTTTTTACTGAATATATTCAGGAAAAAACGCATACGCCCTTTTTGGCCAACCAAGCAAGCTTGCAAAGGAAATCTGCACTACAATGAAGTCTCACTTCCCCCCGGTCAAAAGGGCCATCTGAAAAAAGTGTAAAATCCAGAAAGGCAGGACAGGCCATGGAGAACTGGGAGCCTTGTTATGCTGATGGGCGGGATGTAAATTGCCAATAGCCACTTGGCAGAAGTGTATGGTGTTTCCTGAAACATCTAAAAACAAAGCAACAGAGCCTAGGGCACTTCCACTTATGGTCCTATAGCTTAGGGAAATTAAAATCAAAAAGACACAGCCACCCCAAAGTTTGGGACGGCTCTGTTTACAAGAACGTCGTTTACGGTACAAGTTCAATATCGCAGAAAGTGAAAAATGGATAAAGAAGTTGTGGTGCTTACGTACAATGCAATATCACTCAGCAATGAAATCTATGTCATCAGGCCCGTAGCAGCATAATGAGTGGATTCAGGTATGATGATTCTAACTGAAATAAGTCACACAGAAAAAGAAATATCATAAGATATCACTAATACACGGAATGTAAACTTGGCTACACAGGAACTGAATTACAAAACAGAACAGGGTCTCAAATTTAGAAAACCGACTTATGCTTGCTTAAGGGGAAAGGTGAGTTGGGGTGCTGCATAAAACCAGAGATTGAAATGAGCACAGATAAAGTTCCTTAAGCCAAATATGGAATAGACAAGAGCTACTCCTTGCTCAACGAGATGGACTCAACACCCCATATTAAACTCCTAAGAATGTACCTGATTAGTAAATATCTTAAAACCTATGGATTGCTATGTCTCCGAAAGAGAATCAAGCGTGTGTAAAGGGCAATAAACGAAGCAGTGATAGGATTGGAGAGGTTCGGTGAGCAAATGAAGACCCTTTGAAGTCATATTGCATGGTACCCATTCCACGGGTCTCAACTCTCCAGGTTTAAGGAATTCTTCCTTCAGCTAAAACATGCATGTGGAACCCAGAGTATGATCAACCTTGTGATCGGGATATGTGTTCCAATATGTCTCAGTTCTCGTCCCCTGGTACTCGGGTGCAACATTCCAGACGCTTTACTAACACTCTCCCGACTTGGAGAGTCAGTGCCTTTAACCTCCTGTTTGGCCCAGTTTGCCATTTCTGCGGAAGATGAACAGGAATAGGGAGGACCAATGAGAGACTAGCTGGAGGTGTCTGGACGGGCAAATTTAACTCTCATTTCCCACCAGGAAGAGGAATTAATCAAAGGCTCAGCGTGCCGTGCCGGAACCAGATTAAGGCCTGAAGCAATCCTGCAGTGTTGCGGCCAGCTCACAAGAAAGCGAGTTGAAGAAAGGAGCTCAGGGGCACTGTAATTCACAAACCTGCAGAGTTATAAATGACAGCTATCGTCCAAAAATATACTGAAGGAAGGCTGCCAAGAGGACTTGAAAGCGGGGCAGAATTGCAGGAAACCGATTTCAGGAGGTAGACTGGAATTGCATTTAAAGCATAGGAAAAGAGGCAGAACGTCCACAATGATGCACTTGGCCAAAAAGGGCGTATGCATTTTTTCCTGAATATATTCAGGAAAAAACGCATACGCCCTTTTTGGCCAACCAAGCAAGCTTGCAAAGGAAATCTGCACTACAATGAAGTCTCACTTCCCCCAGGTCAAAAGGGCCATCTGAAAAAAGTGTAAAATCCAGAAAGGCAGGACAGGCCATGGAGAACTGGGAGCCTTGTTATGCTGATGGGCGGGATGTAAATTGCCAACAGCCACTCGGGAGAAGTGTATGGTGATTCCTGAAACATCTAAAAAACAAAGCAACAGAGCCTAGGGCACTTCCACTTATGGTCCTATAGCTTAGGGGAATTAAAATCAAAAAGACACAGCCACCCCAAAGTTTGGGACGGCTCTGTTTACAAGAACCTCGTTTACGGTACAAGTTCAACAGCGCAGAAAGTGAAAAATGGATAAAGAAGTTGTGGTACTTACGTACAATGCAATATCACTCAGCAGTGAAATCTATGTCATCAGGCCCATAGCAGCATAATGAGTGGATTCAGGTATGATGATTCTAACTGAAATAAGTCACACAGAAAAAGAAATATCATAAGATATCACTAATACACGGGATGTAAACTTGGCTACACAGGAACTGGATTACAAAACAGAACAGGGTCTCAAATTTAGAAAACCAACTTATGCTTGCTTAAGGGGAAAGGTGAGTTGGGGTGCTGCATAAAACCAGAGATTGAAATGAGCACAGATAAAGTTCCTTAAGCCAAATATGGAATAGACAAGAACTACTCCTTGCTCAACGAAATGGACTCAACAGCCCATATTAAACGCCTAAGAATGTACCTGACTAGTAAGTATCTTAAAACCTATGGATTGCTATGTCTCTGGAAGAAAATCAAGCGTGTGTACAGGGGCATAAACGCAGCAGTGATAGGATTGGAGAGGTTCGGTGAGCAAATGAAGACCCTTTGAAGTCATATTGCATGGTACCCATTCCACGGGTCTCAACTCTCCAGGTTTAAGGGATTCTTCCTTCAGCTAAAACATGCACGTGGAACCCAGAGTATGATCAACCGTGTGATCGGGAGACGTGTTCCAATATGTCTCAGTTCTCGTCCCCTGGTACTCGGGTGCAACATTCCAGACGCTTTACTAACACTCTCCCGACTTGGAGAGTCAGTGCCTTTAACCTCCTGTTTGGCCCATTTGCAATTTCTGAGGAAGATGAACAGGAATAGGGAGAACCAATGAGAGACTAGCTGGAGGTGTCTGGACGGGCAAATTTAACTCTCATTTCCCACCAGGAAGAGGAATTAACCAAAGGCTCAGCATGCCGTGCCGGAACCAGATTAGGGCCTGAAGCAATCCTGCGGTGTTGCGGCCAGCTCACAAGAAAGCGAGTTGAAGAAAGGAGCTCAGGGGCACTGTAATTCACAAACCTGCAGAGTTATAAATGACAGCTATCGTCCAAAACTATACTGAAGTAAGGCTGCCAAGAGGACTTGAAAGCGGGGCAGAATTGCAGGAAACCGATTTCAGGAGGTAGACTGGAATTGCATTTAAAGCATAGGAAAAGAGGCAGAACGTCCACAATGATGCACTTGGCCAAAAAGGGCGTATGCGTTTTTTCCTGAATATATTCAGGAAAAAACGCATACGCCCTTTTTGGCCAACCAAGCAAGCTTGCAAAGGAAATCTGCACTACAATGAAGTCTCACTTCCCCCAGGTCAAAAGGGCCATCTGAAAAAAGTGTAAAATCCAGAAAGGCAGGACAGGCCATGGAGAACTGGGAGCCTTGTTATGCTGATGGGCAGGATGTAAATTGCCAACAGCCACTCGGGAGAAGTGTATGGTGATTCCTGAAACATCTAAAAAACAAAGCAACAGAGCCTAGGGCACTTCCACTTATGGTCCTATAGCTTAGGGGAATTAAAATAAAAAAGACACAGCCACCCCAAAGTTTGGGACGGCTCTGTTAACAAGAACCTGGTTTACGCTACAAGTTCAACAGTGCAGAAAGTGAAAAATGGATAAAGAAGTTGTGGTACTTACGTACAATGCAATATCACTCAGCAATGAAATCTATGTCATCAGGCCCATAGCAGCATAATGAGTGGATTCAGGTATGATGATTCTAACTGAAATAAGTCATACAGAAAAAGAAACATCATAAGATATCACTAATACACGGAATGTAAACTTGGCTACACAGGAACTGGATTACAAAACAGAACAGGGTCTCAAATTTAGAAAACCAACTTATGCTTGCTTAAGGGGAAAGGTGAGTTGGGGTGCTGCATAAAACCAGAGATTGAAATGAGCACAGATAAAGTTCCTTAAGCCAAATATGGAATAGACAAGAACTACTCCTTGCTCAACGAAATGGACTCAACAGCCCATATTAAACGCCTATGAATGTACCTGACCAGTAGGTATCTTAGAACCTATGGATTGCTATGTCTCTGAAAGAAAATCAAGCGTGTGTACAGGGGCATAAACGCAGCAGTGATAGGATTGGAGAGGTTCGGTGAGCAAATGAAGACCCTTTGAAGTCATATTGCATGGTACCCATTCCACGGGTCTCAACTCTCCAGGTTTAAGGGATTCTTCCTTCAGCTAAAACATGCACGTGGAACCCAGAGTATGATCAACCGTGTGATCGGGAGACGTGTTCCAATATGTCTCAGTTCTCGTCCCCTGGTACTCGGGTGCAACATTCCAGACGCTTTACTAACCCTCTCCCGACTTGGAGAGTCAGTGCCTTTAACCTCCTGTTTGGCCCAGTTTGCCATTTCTGCAGAAGATGAACAGGAATAGGGAGGACCAATGAGAGACTAGCTGGAGGTGTCTGGACGGGCAAATTTAACTCTCATTTCCCACCAGGAAGAGGAATTAACCAAAGGCTCAGCGTGCCGTGCCGGAACCAGATTAGGGCCTGAAGCAATCCTGCGGTGTTGCGGCCAGCTCACAAGAAAGCGAGTTGAAGAAAGGAGCTCAGGGGCACTGTAATTCACAAACCTGCAGAGTTATAAATGACAGCTATCGTCCAAAAATATACTGAAGGAAGGCTGCCAAGAGGACTTGAAAGCGGGGCAGAATTGCAGGAAACCGATTTCAGGAGGTAGACTGGAATTGCATTTAAAGCATAGGAAAAGAGGCAGAACGTCCACAATGATGCACTTGGCCAAAAAGGGCGTATGCGTTTTTTACTGAATATATTCAGGAAAAAACGCATACGCCCTTTTTGGCCAACCAAGCAAGCTTGCAAAGGAAATCTGCACTACAATGAAGTCTCACTTCCCCCGGTCAAAAGGGCCACCTGAAAAAAGTGTAAAATCCAGAAAGGCAGGACAGGCCATGGAGAACTGGGAGACTTGTTATGCTGATGGGCGGGATGTAAATTGCCAAGAGCCACTCGGGAGAGGTGTATGGTGTTTCCTGAAACATCTAAAAAACAAAGCATCAGAGCCTAGGGCACTTCCACTTATGGTCCTATAGCTTAGGGAAATTAAAATCAAAAAGACACAGCCACCCCAAAGTTTGGGACGGCTCTGTTTACAAGAACGTCGTTTACAGTACAAGTTCAATATCACAGAAAGTGAAAAATGGATAAAGAAGTTGTGGTACTTACGTACAATGCAATATCACTCAGCAGTGAAATCTATGTCATCAGGCCCATAGCAGCATAATGAGTGGATTCAGGTATGATGATTCTAACTGAAATAAGTCATACAGAAAAAGAAACATCATAAGATATCACTAATACACGGAATGTAAACTTGGCTACACAGGAACTGGATTACAAAACAGAACAGGGTCTCAAATTTAGAAAACCAACTTATGCTTGCTTAAGGGGAAAGGTGAGTTGGGGTGCTGCATAAAACCAGAGATTGAAATGAGCACAGATAAAGTTCCTTAAGCCAAATATGGAATAGACAAGAACTACTCCTTGCTCAACGAAATGGACTCAACAGCCCATATTAAACGCCTAAGAATGTACCTGACTAGTAAGTACCTTAAAACCTATGGATTGCTATGTCTCTGAAAGAAAATCAAGCGTGTGTACAGGGGCATAAACGCAGCAGTGATAGGATTGGAGAGGTTCGGTGAGCAAATGAAGACCCTTTGAAGTCATATTGCATGGTACCCATTCCACGGGTCTCAACTCTCCAGGTTTAAGGGATTCTTCCTTCAGCTAAAACATGCACGTGGAACCCAGAGTATGATCAACCGTGTGATCGGGAGACGTGTTCCAATATGTCTCAGTTCTCGTCCCCTGGTACTCGGGTGCAACATTCCAGACGCTTTACTAACACTCTCCCGACTTGGAGAGTCAGTGCCTTTAACCTCCTGTTTGGCCCATTTGCAATTTCTGAGGAAGATGAACAGGAATAGGGAGAACCAATGAGAGACTAGCTGGAGGTGTCTGGACGGGCAAATTTAACTCTCATTTCCCACCAGGAAGAGGAATTAACCAAAGGCTCAGCATGCCGTGCCGGAACCAGATTAGGGCCTGAAGCAATCCTGCGGTGTTGCGGCCAGCTCACAAGAAAGCGAGTTGAAGAAAGGAGCTCAGGGGCACTGTAATTCACAAACCTGCAGAGTTATAAATGACAGCTATCGTCCAAAACTATACTGAAGTAAGGCTGCCAAGAGGACTTGAAAGCGGGGCAGAATTGCAGGAAACCGATTTCAGGAGGTAGACTGGAATTGCATTTAAAGCATAGGAAAAGAGGCAGAACGTCCACAATGATGCACTTGGCCAAAAAGGGCGTATGCGTTTTTTCCTGAATATATTCAGGAAAAAACGCATACGCCCTTTTTGGCCAACCAAGCAAGCTTGCAAAGGAAATCTGCACTACAATGAAGTCTCACTTCCCCCCGGTCAAAAGGGCCATCTGAAAAAAGTGTAAAATCCAGAAAGGCAGGACAGGCCATGGAGAACTGGGAGCCTTGTTATGCTGATGGGCGGGATGTAAATTGCCAATAGCCACTTGGCAGAAGTGTATGGTGTTTCCTGAAACATCTAAAAACAAAGCAACAGAGCCTAGGGCACTTCCACTTATGGTCCTATAGCTTAGGGAAATTAAAATAAAAAAGACACAGCCACCCCAAAGTTTGGGACGGCTCTGTTTACAAGAACGTCGTTTACGGTACAAGTTCAATATCGCAGAAAGTGAAAAATGGATAAAGAAGTTGTAGTGCTTACGTACAATGCAATATCACTCAGCAATGAAATCTATGTCATCAGGCCCGTAGCAGCATAATGAGTGGATTCAGGTATGATGATTCTAACTGAAATAAGTCACACAGAAAAAGAAACATCATAAGATATCACTAATACACGGAATGTAAACTTGGCTACACAGGAACTGAATTACAAAACAGAACAGGGTCTCAAATTTAGAAAACCGACTTATGCTTGCTTAAGTGGAAAGGTGAGTTGGGGTGCTGCATAAAACCAGAGATTGAAATGAGCACAGATAAAGTTCCTTAAGCCAAATATGGAATAGACAAGAGCTACTCCTTGCTCAACGAGATGGACTCAACACCCCATATTAAACGCCTAAGAATGTACCTGATTAGTAAATATCTTAAAACCTATGGATTGCTATGTCTCCGAAAGAGAATCAAGCGTGTGTACAGGGGCATAAACGCAGCAGTGATAGGATTGGAGAGGTTCGGTGAGCAAATGAAGACCCTTTGAAGTCATATTGCATGGTACCCATTCCACGGGTCTCAACTCTCCAGGTTTAAGGGATTCTTCCTTCAGCTAAAACATGCACGTGGAACCCAGAGTATGATCAACCGTGTGATCGGGAGACGTGTTCCAATATGTCTCAGTTCTCGTCCCCTGGTACTCGGGTGCAACATTCCAGACGCTTTACTAACACTCTCCCGACTTGGAGAGTCAGTGCCTTTAACCTCCTGTTTGGCCCATTTGCAATTTCTGAGGAAGATGAACAGGAATAGGGAGAACCAATGAGAGACTAGCTGGAGGTGTCTGGACGGGCAAATTTAACTCTCATTTCCCACCAGGAAGAGGAATTAACCAAAGGCTCAGCATGCCGTGCCGGAACCAGATTAGGGCCTGAAGCAATCCTGCGGTGTTGCGGCCAGCTCACAAGAAAGCGAGTTGAAGAAAGGAGCTCAGGGGCACTGTAATTCACAAACCTGCAGAGTTATAAATGACAGCTATCGTCCAAAAATATACTGAAGTAAGGCTGCCAAGAGGACTTGAAAGCGGGGCAGAATTGCAGGAAACCGATTTCAGGAGGTAGACTGGAATTGCATTTAAAGCATAGGAAAAGAGGCAGAACGTCCACAATGATGCACTTGGCCAAAAAGGGCGTATGCGTTTTTTACTGAATATATTCAGGAAAAAACGCATACGCCCTTTTTGGCCAACCAAGCAAGCTTGCAAAGGAAATCTGCACTACAATGAAGTCTCACTTCCCCCCGGTCAAAAGGGCCATCTGAAAAAAGTGTAAAATCCAGAAAGGCAGGACAGGCCATGGAGAACTGGGAGCCTTGTTATGCTGATGGGCGGGATGTAAATTGCCAATAGCCACTTGGCAGAAGTGTATGGTGTTTCCTGAAACATCTAAAAACAAAGCAACAGAGCCTAGGGCACTTCCACTTATGGTCCTATAGCTTAGGGAAATTAAAATAAAAAAGACACAGCCACCCCAAAGTTTGGGACGGCTCTGTTTACAAGAACGTCGTTTACGGTACAAGTTCAATATCGCAGAAAGTGAAAAATGGATAAAGAAGTTGTGGTGCTTACGTACAATGCAATATCACTCAGCAATGAAATCTATGTCATCAGGCCCGTAGCAGCATAATGAGTGGATTCAGGTATGATGATTCTAACTGAAATAAGTCACACAGAAAAAGAAACATCATAAGATATCACTAATACACGGAATGTAAACTTGGCTACACAGGAACTGAATTACAAAACAGAACAGGGTCTCAAATTTAGAAAACCGACTTATGCTTGCTTAAGGGGAAAGGTGAGTTGGGGTGCTGCATAAAACCAGAGATTGAAATGAGCACAGATACAGTTCCTTAAGCCAAATATGGAATAGACAAGAGCTACTCCTTGCTCAACGAGATGGACTCAACACCCCATATTAAACGCCTAAGAATGTACCTGATTAGTAAATATCTTAAAACCTATGGATTGCTATGTCTCCGAAAGAGAATCAAGCGTGTGTAAAGGGCAATAAACGAAGCAGTGATAGGATTGGAGAGGTTCGGTGAGCAAATGAAGACTCTTTGAAGTCATATTGCATGGTACCCATTCCTCGGGTCTCAACTCTCCAGTTTTAAGGGATTCTTCCTTCAGTTAAAACATGCACGTGGAACCCAGAGTATGATCAACCGTGTGATCGGGAGACGTGTTCCAATATGTCTCAGTTCTCGTCCCCTGGTACTCGGGTGCAACATTCCAGACGCTTTACTAACACTCTCCCGACTTGGAGAGTCAGTGCCTTTAACCTCCTGTTTGGCCCAGTTTGCAATTTCTCCGGAAGATGAACAGGAATAGGGAGAACCAATGAGAGACTAGCTGGAGGTGTCTGGACGGGCAAATTTAACTCTCATTTCCCACCAGGAAGAGGAATTAACCAAAGGTTCAGCGTGCCGTGCCGGAACCAGATTAGGGCCTGAAGCAATCCTGCGGTGTTGCGGCCAGCTCACAAGAAAGCGAGTTGAAGAAAGGAGCTCAGGGGCACTGTAATTCACAAACCTGCACAGTTATAAATGACAGCTATTGTCCAAAACTATACTGAAGTAAGGCTGCCAAGAGGACTTGAAAGCGGGGCAGAATTGCAGGAAACCGATTTCAGGAGGTAGACTGGAATTGCATTTAAAGCATAGGAAAAGAGGCAGAACGTCCACAATGATGCACTTGGCCAAAAAGTGTGTATGCGTTTTTTCCTGAATATATTCAGGAAAAAACGCATACGCCCTTTTTGGCCAACCAAGCAAGCTTGCAAAGGAAATCTGCACTACAATGAAGTCTCACTTCCCCGGTCAAAAGGGCCACCTGAAAAAAGTGTAAAATCCAGAAAGGCAGGACAGGCCATGGAGAACTGGGAGCCTTGTTATGCTGATGGGCGGGATGTAAATTGCCAAGAGCCACTCGGGAGAGCTGTACGGTGTTTCCTGAAACATCTAAAGAACAAAGCAACAGAGTCTAGGGCACTTCCACTTATGGTCCTATAGCTTAGGGAAATTGAAATCAAAAAGACACAGCCACCCCAAAGTTTGGGACGGCTCTGTTTACAAGAACCTCATTTACGGGACAAGTTCAATATCGCAGAAAGTGAAAAATGGATAAAGAAGTTGTGGTACTTATGTACAATACAATATCACTCAGCAATGAAATCTATGTCATCAGGCCCGTAGCAGCATAATGAGTGGATTCAGGTATGATGATTCTAACTGAAATAAGTCACACAGAAAAAGAAATATCATAAGATATCACTAATACACGGAATGTAAACTTGGCTACACAGGAACTGGATTACAAAACAGAACAGGGTCTCAAATTTAGAAAACCAACTTATGCTTGCTTAAGGGGAAAGGTGAGTTGGGGTGCTGCATAAAACCAGAGATTGAAATGAGCACAGATAGAGTTCCTTAAGCCAAATATGGAATAGAGAAGAACTACTCCTTGCTCAACGAAATGGACTCAACACCCCATATTAAACGCCTAAGAATGTACCTGACTAGTAAGTATCTTAAAACCTATGGATTGCTATGTCTCTGAAAGAAAATCAAGCGTGTGTACAGGGGCATAAACACAGCAGTGATAGGACTGGAGAGGTTCGGTGAGCAAATGAAGACCCTTTGAAGTCATATTGCATGGTACCCATTCCACGGGTCTCAACTCTCCAGGTTTAAGGGATTCTTCCTTCAGCTAAAACATGCACGTGGAACCCAGAGTATTATCAACCATGTGATCGGGAGACGTGTTCCAATATGTCTCAGTTCTCGTCCCCTGGTACTCGGGTGTAACATTCCAGACGCTTTACTAACACTCTCCCGACTTGGAGAGTCAGTGCCTTTAACCTCCTGTTTGGCCCAGTTTGCCATTTCTGCGGAAGATGAACAGGAATAGGGAGAACCAATGAGAGACTAGCTGGAGGTGTCTGGACGGGCAAATTTAACTCTCATTTCCCACCAGGAAGAGGAATTAACCAAAGGCTCAGCGTGCCGTGCCGGAACGAGATTAAGGCCTGAAGCAATCCTGCAGTGTTGCGGCCAGCTCACAAGAAAGCGAGTTGAAGAAAGGAGCTCAGGGACACTGTAATTCACAAACCTGCAGAGTTATAAATGACAGCTATCATCCAAAAATATACTGAAGTAAGGCTGCCAAGAGGACTTGAAAGCGGGGCAGAATTGCAGGAAATCGATTTCAGGATGTAGACTGGAATTGCATTTAAAGCATAGGAAAAGAGGCAGAACGTCCACAATGATGCACTTGGCCAAAAAGGGCGTATGCGTTTTTTCCTGAATATATTCAGGAAAAAACGCATACGCCCTTTTTGGCCAACCAAGCAAGCTTGCAAAGGAAATCTGCACTACAATGAAGTCTCACTTCCCCCGGTTAAAAGGGCCACCTGAAAAAAGTGTAAAATCCAGAAAAGCACGACAGGCCATGGAGAACTGGGAGCCTTGTTATGCTGATGGGCGGGATGTAAATTGCCAAGAGCCACTCGGGAGAGGTGTATGGTGTTTCCTGAAACATCTAAAAAACAAAGCAACAGAGCCTAGGGCACTTCCACTTATGGTCCTATAGCTTAGGGAAATTAAAATAAAAAAGACACAGCCACCCCACAGTTTGGGATGGCTCTGTTTACAAGAACCTCGTTTACAGTACAAGTTCAATATCGCAGAAAGTGAAAAATGGATAAAGAAGTTGTGGTACATACGTACAATGCAATATTACTCAGCAGTGAAATCTATGTGATCAGGCCCGTAGCAGCATAATGAGTGGATTCAGGTATGATGATTCTAACTGAAATAAGTCACACAGAAAAAGATATATCATAAGGTATCACTAATACACGGAATGTAAACTTGGCTACACAGGAACTGGATTACAAAAGAGAACAGGGTCTCAAATTTAGAAAACCGACTTATGCTTGCTTAAGGGGAAAGGTGAGTTGGGGTGCTGCATAAAACCAGAGATTGAAATGAGCACAGATAGAGTTCCTTAAGCCAAATATGGAATAGAGAAGAACTACTCCTTGCTCAACGAAATGGACTCAACACCCCATATTAAACGCCTAAGAATGTACCTGAATAGTAAGTATCTTAAAACCTATGGATTGCTATGTCTCTGAAAGAAAATCAAGCGTGTGTACAGGGGCATAAACACAGCAGTGATAGGATTGGAGAGGTTCGGTGAGCAAATGAAGACCCTTTGAAATCATATTGCATGGTACCCATTCCACGGGTCTCAACTCTCCAGGTTTAAGGGATTCTTCCTTCAGCTAAAACATGCACGTGGAACCCAGAGTATGATCAACCGTGTGATCGGGAGACGTGTTCCAATATGTCTCAGTTCTCGTCCCCTGGTACTCGGGTGCAACATTCCAGACGCTTTACTAACCCTCTCCCGACTTGGAGAGTCAGTGCCTTTAACCTCCTGTTTGGCCCAGTTTGCCATTTCTGCAGAAGATGAACAGGAATAGGGAGGACCAATGAGAGACTAGCTGGAGGTGTCTGGACGGGCAAATTTAACTCTCATTTCCCACCAGGAAGAGGAATTAACCAAAGGCTCAGCGTGCCGTGCCGGAACCAGATTAGGGCCTGAAGCAATCCTGCGGTGTTGCGGCCAGCTCACAAGAAAGCGAGTTGAAGAAAGGAGCTCAGGGGCACTGTAATTCACAAACCTGCAGAGTTATAAATGACAGCTATCGTCCAAAAATATACTGAAGGAAGGCTGCCAAGAGGACTTGAAAGCGGGGCAGAATTGCAGGAAACCGATTTCAGGAGGTAGACTGGAATTGCATTTAAAGCATAGGAAAAGAGGCAGAACGTCCACAATGATGCACTTGGCCAAAAAGGGCGTATGCGTTTTTTCCTGAATATATTCAGGAAAAAACGCATACGCCCTTTTTGGCCAACCAAGCAAGCTTGCAAAGGAAATCTGCACTACAATGAAGTCTCACTTCCCCCAGGTCAAAAGGGCCATCTGAAAAAAGTGTAAAATCCAGAAAGGCAGGACAGGCCATGGAGAACTGGGAGCCTTGTTATGCTGATGGGCGGGATGTAAATTGCCAACAGCCACTCGGGAGAAGTGTATGGTGATTCCTGAAACATCTAAAAAACAAAGCAACAGAGCCTAGGGCACTTCCACTTATGGTCCTATAGCTTAGGGGAATTAAAATCAAAAAGACACAGCCACCCCAAAGTTTGGGACGGCTCTGTTTACAAGAACCTCGTTTACGGTACAAGTTCAACAGCGCAGAAAGTGAAAAATGGATAAAGAAGTTGTGGTACTTACGTACAATGCAATATCACTCAGCAGTGAAATCTATGTCATCAGGCCCATAGCAGCATAATGAGTGGATTCAGGTATGATGATTCTAACTGAAATAAGTCACACAGAAAAAGAAATATCATAAGATATCACTAATACACGGGATGTAAACTTGGCTACACAGGAACTGGATTACAAAACAGAACAGGGTCTCAAATTTAGAAAACCAACTTATGCTTGCTTAAGGGGAAAGGTGAGTTGGGGTGCTGCATAAAACCAGAGATTGAAATGAGCACAGATAAAGTTCCTTAAGCCAAATATGGAATAGACAAGAACTACTCCTTGCTCAACGAAATGGACTCAACAGCCCATATTAAACGCCTAAGAATGTACCTGACTAGTAAGTATCTTAAAACCTATGGATTGCTATGTCTCTGAAAGAAAATCAAGCGTGTGTACAGGGGCATAAACGCAGCAGTGATAGGATTGGAGAGGTTCGGTGAGCAAATGAAGACCCTTTGAAGTCATATTGCATGGTACCCATTCCACGGGTCTCAACTCTCCAGGTTTAAGGGATTCTTCCTTCAGCTAAAACATGCACGTGGAACCCAGAGTATGATCAACCGTGTGATCGGGAGACGTGTTCCAATATGTCTCAGTTCTCGTCCCCTGGTACTCGGGTGCAACATTCCAGACGCTTTACTAACACTCTCCCGACTTGGAGAGTCAGTGCCTTTAACCTCCTGTTTGGCCCAGTTTGCCATTTCTGCGGAAGATGAACAGGAATAGGGAGAACCAATGAGAGACTAGCTGGAGGTGTCTGGACGGGCAAATTTAACTCTCATTTCCCACCAGGAAGAGGAATTAACCAAAGGCTCAGCATGCCGTGCCGGAACCAGATTAGGGCCTGAAGCAATCCTGCGTTGTTGCGGCCAGCTCACAAGAAAGCGAGTTGAAGAAAGGAGCTCAGGGGCACTGTAATTCACAAACCTGCAGAGTTATAAATGACAGCTATCATCCAAAACTATACTGAAGTAAGGCTGCCAAGAGGACTTGAAAGCGGGGCAGAATTGCAGGAAACCGATTTCAGGAGGTAGACTGGAATTGCATTTAAAGCATAGGAAAAGAGGCAGAACGTCCACAATGATGCACTTGGCTAAAAAGTGCGTATGCGTTTTTTCCTGAATATGTTCAGGATAAAACGCATACGCCCTTTTTGGCCAACCAAGCAAGCTTGCAAAGGAAATCTGCACTACAATGAAGTCTCACTTCCCCCCGGTCAAAAGGGCCATCTGAAAAAAGTGTAAAATCCAGAAAGGCAGGACAGGCCATGGAGAACTGGGAGCCTTGTTATGCTGATGGGCGGGATGTAAATTGCCAACAGCCACTCGGGAGAAGTGTATGGTGATTCCTGAAACATCTAAAAAACAAAGCAACAGAGCCTAGGGCACTTCCACTTATGGTCCTATAGCTTAGGGGAATTAAAATCAAAAAGACACAGCCACCCCAAAGTTTGGGACGGCTCTGTTTACAAGAACCTTGTTTACGGTACAAGTTCAACAGCGCAGAAAGTGAAAAATGGATAAAGAAGTTGTGGTACTTACGTACAATGCAATATCACTCAGCAGTGAAATCTATGTCATCAGGCACATAGCAGCATAATGAGTGGATTCAGGTATGATGATTCTAACTGAAATAAGTCATACAGAAAAAGAAACATCATAAAATATCACTAATATACGGAATGTAAACTTGGCTACACAGGAACTGGATTACAAAACAGAACAGGGTCTCAAATTTAGAAAACCAACTTATGCTTGCTTAAGGGGAAAGGTGAGTTGGGGTGCTGCATAAAACCAGAGATTGAAATGAGCACAGATAAAGTTCCTTAAGCCAAATATGGAATAGACAAGAACTACTCCTTGCTCAACGAAATGGACTCAACACCCCATATTAAACGCCTAAGAATGTACCTGACTAGTAAGTATCTTAAAACCTATGGATTGCTAGGTCTCTGAAAGAAAATCAAGCGTGTGTACAGGGGCATAAACGCAGCAGTGATAGGATTGGAGAGGTTCGGTGAGCAAATGAAGACCCTTTGAAGTCATATTGCATGGTACCCATTCCACGGGTCTCAACTCTCCAGGTTTAAGGGATTCTTCCTTCAGCTAAAACATGCACGTGGAACCCAGAGTATGATCAACCGTGTGATCGGGAGACGTGTTCCAATATGTCTCAGTTCTCGTCCCCTGGTACTCGGGTGCAACATTCCAGACGCTTTACTAACACTCTCCCGACTTGGAGAGTCAGTGCCTTTAACCTCCTGTTTGGCTCAGTTTGCAATTTCTGCGGAAGATGAACAGGAATAGGGAGAACCAATGAGAGACTAGCTGGAGGTGTCTGGACGGGCAAATTTAACTCTCATTTCCCACCAGGAAGAGGAATTAACCAAAGGCTCAGCATGCCGTGCCGGAACCAGATTAGGGCCTGAAGCAATGCTGCGGTGTTCCAGCCAGCTCCCAAGAAAGCGAGTTGAAGAAAGGAGCTCAGGGGCACTGTAATTCACAAACCTGCAGAGTTATAAATGACAGCTATCGTCCAAAACTATACTGAAGTAAGGCTGCCAAGAGGACTTGAAAGCGGGGCAGAATTGCAGGAAACCGATTTCAGGAGGTAGACTGGAATTGCATTTAAAGCATAGGAAAAGAGGCAGAACGTCCACAATGATGCACTTGGCCAAAAAGGGCGTATGCGTTTTTTCCTGAATATATTCAGGAAAAAACGCATACGCCCTTTTTGGCCAACCAAGCAAGCTTGCAAAGGAAATCTGCACTACAATGAAGTCTCACTTCCCCCCGGTCAAAAGGGCCATCTGAAAAAAGTGTAAAATCCAGAAAGGCAGGACAGGCCATGGAGAACTGGGAGCCTTGTTATGCTGATGGGCGGGATGTAAATTGCCAACAGCCACTCGGGAGAAGTGTATGGTGATTCCTGAAACATCTAAAAAACAAAGCAACAGAGCCTAGGGCACTTCCACTTATGGTCCTATAGCTTAGGGGAATTAAAATCAAAAAGACACAGCCACCCCAAAGTTTGGGACGGCTCTGTTTACAAGAACCTCGTTTACGGTATAAGTTCAATATCACAGAAAGTGAAAAATGGATAAAGAAGTTGTGGTACTTACGTACAATGCAATATCACTCAGCAATGAAATCTATGTCATCAGGCCCATAGCACCATATTGAGTGGATTCAGGTATGATGATTCTAACTGAAATAAGTCATACAGAAAAAGAAACATCATAAGATATCACTAATACACGGAATGTAAACTTGGCTACACAGGAACTGGATTACAAAACAGAACAGGGTCTCAAATTTAGAAAACCAACTTATGCTTGCTTAAGGGGAAAGGTGAGTTGGGGTGCTGCATAAAACCAGAGATTGAAATGAGCACAGATAAAGTTCCTTAAGCCAAATATGGAATAGACAAGAACTACTCCTTGCTCAACGAAATGGACTCAACAGCCCATATTAAACGCCTAAGAATGTACCTGACTAGTAAGTATCTTAAAACCTATGGATTGCTATGTCTCTGAAAGAAAATCAAGCGTGTGTACAGGGGCATAAACGCAGCAGTGATAGGATTGGAGAGGTTCGGTGAGCAAATGAAGACCCTTTGAAGTCATATTGCATGGTACCCATTCCACGGGTCTCAATTCTCCAGGTTTAAGGGATTCTTCCTTCAGCTAAAACATGCACGTGGAACCCAGAGTATGATCAACCGTGTGATCGGGAGACGTGTTCCAATATGTCTCAGTTCTCGTCCCCTGGTACTCGGGTGCAACATTCCAGATGCTTTACTAACACTCTCCCGACTTGGAGAGTCAGTGCCTTTAACCTCCTGTTTGGCTCAGTTTGCAATTTCTGCGGAAGATGAACAGGAATAGGGAGAACCAATGAGAGACTAGCTGGAGGTGTCTGGACGGGCAAATTTAACTCTCATTTCCCACCAGGAAGAGGAATTAACCAAAGGCTCAGCGTGCCGTGCCGGAACCAGATTAGGGCCTGAAGCAATGCTGCGGTGTTCCGGCCAGCTCCCAAGAAAGCGAGTTGAAGAAAGGAGCTCAGGGGCACTGTAATTCACAAACCTGCAGAGTTATAAATGACAGCTATCGTCCAAAACTATACTGAAGTAAGGCTGCCAAGAGGACTTGAAAGCGGGGCAGAATTGCAGGAAACCGATTTCAGGAGGTAGACTGGAATTGCATTTAAAGCATAGGAAAAGAGGCAGAACGTCCACAATGATGCACTTGGCCAAAAAGGGCGTATGCGTTTTTTCCTGAATATATTCAGGAAAAAACGCATACGCCCTTTTTGGCCAACCAAGCAAGCTTGCAAAGGAAATCTGCACTACAATGAAGTCTCACTTCCCCCCGGTCAAAAGGGCCATCTGAAAAAAGTGTAAAATCCAGAAAGGCAGGACAGGCCATGGAGAACTGGGAGCCTTGTTATGCTGATGGGCGGGATGTAAATTGCCAACAGCCACTCGGGAGAGGTGTATGGTGTTTCCTGAAACATCTAAAAAACAAAGCAACAGAGCCTAGGGCACTTCCACTTATGGTCCTATAGCTTAGGGAAATTAAAATCAAAAAGACACAGCCACCCCAAAGTTTGGGACGGCTCTGTTTACAAGAACGTCGTTTATGGTACAAGTTTAATATCACAGAAAGTGAAAAATGGATAAAGAAGTTGTGGTACTTACGTTCAATGCAATATCACTCAGCAATGAAATCTATGTCATCAGGCCCGTAGCAGCATAATGAGTGGATTCAGGTATGATGATTCTAACTGAAATAAGTCACACAGAAAAAGAAACATCATAAGATATCACTAATACACGGAATGTAAACTTGGCTACACAGGAACTGGATTACAAAACAGAACAGGGTCTCAAATTTAGAAAACCAACTTATGCTTGCTTAAGGGGAAAGGTGAGTTGGGGTGCTGCATAAAACCAGAGATTGAAATGAGCACAGATAAAGTTCCTTAAGCCAAATATGGAATAGACAAGAACTACTCCTTGCTCAACGAGATGGACTCAACACCCCATATTAAACGCCTACGAATGTACCTGACTTGTAAGTATCTTAAAACCTATGGATTGCTATGTCTCTGGAAGAAAATCAAGCGTGTGTACAGGGGCATAAACGCAGCAGTGATAGGATTGGAGAGGTTCGGTGAGCAAATGAAGACCCTTTGATGTCATATTGCATGGTACCCATTCCACGGGTCTCAACTCTCCAGGTTTAAGGGATTCTTCCTTCAGCTAAAACATGCACGTGGAACCCAGAGTATGATCAACCGTGTGATCGGGAGACGTGTTCCAATATGTCTCAGTTCTCGTCCCCTGGTACTCGGGTGCAACATTCCAGACGCTTTACTAACACTCTCCCGACTTGGAGAGTCAGTGCCTTTAACCTCCTGTTTGGCCCATTTGCAATTTCTGAGGAAGATGAACAGGAATAGGGAGAACCAATGAGAGACTAGCTGGAGGTGTCTGGACGGGCAAATTTAACTCTCATTTCCCACCAGGAAGAGGAATTAACCAAAGGCTCAGCGTGCCGTGCCGGAACCAGATTAGGGCCTGAAGCAATCCTGCGGTGTTGCGGCCAGCTCACAAGAAAGCGAGTTGAAGAAAGGAGCTCAGGGGCACTGTAATTCACAAACCTGCAGAGTTATAAATGACAGCTATCGTCCAAAACTATACTGAAGTAAGGCTGCCAAGAGGACTGAAAGCGGGGCAGAATTGCAGGAAACCGATTTCAGGAGGTAGACTGGAATTGCATTTAAAGCATAGGAAAAGAGGCAGAACGTCCACAATGATGCACTTGGCCAAAAAGGGCGTATGCGTTTTTTCCTGAATATATTCAGGAAAAAACGCATACGCCCTTTTTGGCCAACCAAGCAAGCTTGCAAAGGAAATCTGCACTACAATGAAGTCTCACTTCCCCCCGGTCAAAAGGGCCATCTGAAAAAAGTGTAAAATCCAGAAAGGCAGGACAGGCCATGGAGAACTGGGAGCCTTGTTATGCTGATGGGCGGGATGTAAATTGCCAACAGCCACTCGGGAGAAGTGTATGGTGATTCCTGAAACATCTAAAAAACAAAGCAACAGAGCCTAGGGCACTTCCACTTATGGTCCTATAGCTTAGGGGAATTAAAATCAAAAAGACACAGCCACCCCAAAGTTTGGGACGGCTCTGTTTACAAGAACCTCGTTTACGGTATAAGTTCAATATCACAGAAAGTGAAAAATGGATAAAGAAGTTGTGGTACTTACGTACAATGCAATATCACTCAGCAATGAAATCTATGTCATCAGGCCCATAGCACCATATTGAGTGGATTCAGTTATGATGATTCTAACTGAAATAAGTCATACAGAAAAAGAAACATCATAAGATATCACTAATACACGGAATGTAAACTTGGCTACACAGGAACTGGATTACAAAACAGAACAGGGTCTCAAATTTAGAAAACCAACTTATGCTTGCTTAAGGGGAAAGGTGAGTTGGGGTGCTGCATAAAACCAGAGATTGAAATGAGCACAGATAAAGTTCCTTAAGCCAAATATGGAATAGACAAGAACTACTCCTTGCTCAACGAAATGGACTCAACAGCCCATATTAAACGCCTAAGAATGTACCTGACTAGTAAGTATCTTAAAACCTATGGATTGCTATGTCTCTGAAAGAAAATCAAGCGTGTGTACAGGGGCATAAACGCAGCAGTGATAGGATTGGAGAGGTTCGGTGAGCAAATGAAGACCCTTTGAAGTCATATTGCATGGTACCCATTCCACGGGTCTCAATTCTCCAGGTTTAAGGGATTCTTCCTTCAGCTAAAACATGCACGTGGAACCCAGAGTATGATCAACCGTGTGATTGGGAGACGTGTTCCAATATGTCTCAGTTCTCGTCCCCTGGTACTCGGGTGCAACATTCCAGATGCTTTACTAACACTCTCCCGACTTGGAGAGTCAGTGCCTTTAACCTCCTGTTTGGCTCAGTTTGCAATTTCTGCGGAAGATGAACAGGAATAGGGAGAACCAATGAGAGACTAGCTGGAGGTGTCTGGACGGGCAAATTTAACTCTCATTTCCCACCAGGAAGAGGAATTAACCAAAGGCTCAGCGTGCCGTGCCGGAACCAGATTAGGGCCTGAAGCAATGCTGCGGTGTTCCGGCCAGCTCCCAAGAAAGCGAGTTGAAGAAAGGAGCTCAGGGGCACTGTAATTCACAAACCTGCAGAGTTATAAATGACAGCTATCGTCCAAAACTATACTGAAGTAAGGCTGCCAAGAGGACTTGAAAGCGGGGCAGAATTGCAGGAAACCGATTTCAGGAGGTAGACTGGAATTGCATTTAAAGCATAGGAAAAGAGGCAGAACGTCCACAATGATGCACTTGGCCAAAAAGGGCGTATGCGTTTTTTCCTGAATATATTCAGGAAAAAACGCATACGCCCTTTTTGGCCAACCAAGCAAGCTTGCAAAGGAAATCTGCACTACAATGAAGTCTCACTTCCCCCCGGTCAAAAGGGCCATCTGAAAAAAGTGTAAAATCCAGAAAGGCAGGACAGGCCATGGAGAACTGGGAGCCTTGTTATGCTGATGGGCGGGATGTAAATTGCCAACAGCCACTCGGGAGAGGTGTATGGTGTTTCCTGAAACATCTAAAAAACAAAGCAACAGAGCTTAGGGCACTTCCACTTATGGTCCTATAGCTTAGGGAAATTAAAATCAAAAAGACACAGCCACCCCAAAGTTTGGGACGGCTCTGTTTACAAGAACGTCGTTTATGGTACAATTTTAATATCACAGAAAGTGAAAAATGGATAAAGAAGTTGTGGTACTTACGTTCAATGCAATATCACTCAGCAATGAAATCTATGTCATCAGGCCCGTAGCAGCATAATGAGTGGATTCAGGTATGATGATTCTAACTGAAATAAGTCACACAGAAAAAGAAACATCATAAGATATCACTAATACACGGAATGTAAACTTGGCTACACAGGAACTGGATTACAAAACAGCACAGGGTCTCAAATTTAGAAAACCAACTTATGCTTGCTTAAGGGGAAAGGTGAGTTGGGGTGCTGCATAAAACCAGAGATTGAAATGAGCACAGATAAAGTTCCTTAAGCCAAATATGGAATAGACAAGAACTACTCCTTGCTCAACGAAATGGACTCAACAGCCCATATTAAACGCCTAAGAATGTACCTGACTAGTAAGTATCTTAAAACCTATGGATTGCTATGTCTCTGAAAGAAAATCAAGCGTGTGTACAGGGGCATAAACGCAGCAGTGATAGGATTGGAGAGGTTCGGTGAGCAAATGAAGACCCTTTGAAGTCATATTGCATGGTACCCATTCCACGGGTCTCAATTCTCCAGGTTTAAGGGATTCTTCCTTCAGCTAAAACATGCACGTGGAACCCAGAGTATGATCAACCGTGTGATCGGGAGACGTGTTCCAATATGTCTCAGTTCTCGTCCCCTGGTACTCGGGTGCAACATTCCAGACGCTTTACTAACACTCTCCTGACTTGGAGAGTCAGTGCCTTTAACCTCCTGTTTGGCTCAGTTTGCAATTTCTGCGGAAGATGAACAGGAATAGGGAGAACCAATGAGAGACTAGCTGGAGGTGTCTGGACGGGCAAATTTAACTCTCATTTCCCACCAGGAAGAGGAATTAACCAAAGGCTCAGCGTGCCGTGCCGGAACCAGATTAGGGCCTGAAGCAATCCTGCGGTGTTGCGGCCAGCTCCCAAGAAAGCGAGTTGAAGAAAGGAGCTCAGGGGCACTGTAATTCACAAACCTGCAGAGTTATAAATGACAGCTATCGTCCAAAACTATACTGAAGTAAGGCTGCCAAGAGGACTTGAAAGCGGGGCAGAATTGCAGGAAACCGATTTCAGGAGGTAGACTGGAATTGCATTTAAAGCATAGGAAAAGAGGCAGAACGTCCACAATGATGCACTTGGCCAAAAAGGGCGTATGCGTTTTTTCCTGAATATATTCAGGAAAAAACGCATACGCCCTTTTTGGCCAACCAAGCAAGCTTGCAAAGGAAATCTGCACTACAATGAAGTCTCACTTCCCCCCGGTCAAAAGGGCCATCTGAAAAAAGTGTAAAATCCAGAAAGGCAGGACAGGCCATGGAGAACTGGGAGCCTTGTTATGCTGATGGGCGGGATGTAAATTGCCAAGAGCCACTCGGGAGAGGTGTATGGTGTTTCCTGAAACATCTAAAAAACAAAGCATCAGAGCCTAGGGCACTTCCACTTATGGTCCTATACCTTAGGGAAATTAAAATCAAAAAGACACAGCCACCCCAAAGTTTGGGACGGCTCTGTTTACAAGAACGTCGTTTATGGTACAAGTTCAATATCACAGAAAGTGAAAAATGGATAAAGAAGTTGTGGTACTTACGTACAATGCAATATCACTCAGCAATGAAATCTATGTCATCAGGCCCATAGCACCATATTGAGTGGATTCAGGTATGATGATTCTAACTGAAATAAGTCACACAGAAAAAGAAACATCATAAGATATCACTAATACACGGAATGTAAACTTGGCTACACAGGAACTGGATTACAAAACAGAACAGGGTCTCAAATTTAGAAAACCAACTTATGCTTGCTTAAGGGGAAAGGTGAGTTGGGGTGCTGCATAAAACCAGAGATTGAAATGAGCACAGATAAAGTTCCTTAAGCCAAATATGGAATAGACAAGAACTACTCCTTGCTCAACGAAATGGACTCAACACCCCATATTAAACGCCTAAGAATGTACCTGACTAGTAAGTATCTTAAAACCTATGGATTGCTATGTCTCTGAAAGAAAATCAAGCGTGTGTACAGGGGCATAAACGCAGCAGTGATAGGATTGGAGAGGTTCGGTGAGCAAATGAAGACCCTTTGAAGTCATATTGCATGGTACCCATTCCACGGGTCTCAATTCTCCAGGTTTAAGGGATTCTTCCTTCAGCTAAAACATGCACGTGGAACCCAGAGTATGATCAACCGTGTGATCGGGAGACGTGTTCCAATATGTCTCAGTTCTCGTCCCCTGGTACTCGGGTGCAACATTCCAGATGCTTTACTAACACTCTCCCGACTTGGAGAGTCAGTGCCTTTAACCTCCTGTTTGGCTCAGTTTGCAATTTCTGCGGAAGATGAACAGGAATAGGGAGAACCAATGAGAGACTAGCTGGAGGTGTCTGGACGGGCAAATTTAACTCTCATTTCCCACCAGGAAGAGGAATTAACCAAAGGCTCAGCGTGCCGTGCCGGAACCAGATTAGGGCCTGAAGCAGTGCTGCGGTGTTCCGGCCAGCTCCCAAGAAAGCGAGTTGAAGAAAGGAGCTCAGGGGCACTGTAATTCACAAACCTGCAGAGTTATAAATGACAGCTATCGTCCAAAAATATACTGAAGTAAGGCTGCCAAGAGGACTGAAAGCGGGGCAGAATTGCAGGAAACCGATTTCAGGAGGTAGACTGGAATTGCATTTAAAGCATAGGAAAAGAGGCAGAACGTCCACAATGATGCACTTGGCCAAAAAGGGCGTATGCGTTTTTTCCTGAATATATTCAGGAAAAAACGCATACGCCCTTTTTGGCCAACCAAGCAAGCTTGCAAAGGAAATCTGCACTACAATGAAGTCTCACTTCCCCCCGGTCAAAAGGGCCATCTGAAAAAAGTGTAAAATCCAGAAAGGCAGGACAGGCCATGGAGAACTGGGAGCCTTGTTATGCTGATGGGCGGGATGTAAATTGCCAACAGCCACTCGGGAGAAGTGTATGGTGATTCCTGAAACATCTAAAAAACAAAGCAACAGAGCCTAGGGCACTTCCACTTATGGTCCTATAGCTTAGGGGAATTAAAATCAAAAAGACACAGCCACCCCAAAGTTTGGGACGGCTCTGTTTACAAGAACCTCGTTTACGGTACAAGTTCAACAGCGCAGAAAGTGAAAAATGGATAAAGAAGTTGTGGTACTTACGTACAATGCAATATCACTCAGCAGTGAAATCTATGTCATCAGGCCCATAGCAGCATAATGAGTGGATTCAGGTATGATGATTCTAACTGAAATAAGTCATACAGAAAAAGAAACATCATAAGATATCACTAATACACGGAATGTAAACTTGGCTACACAGGAACTGGATTACAAAACAGAACAGGGTCTCAAATTTAGAAAACCAACTTATGCTTGCTTAAGGGGAAAGGTGAGTTGGGGTGCTGCATAAAACCAGAGATTGAAATGAGCACAGATAAAGTTCCTTAAGCCAAATATGGAATAGACAAGAACTACTCCTTGCTCAACGAAATGGACTCAACAGCCCATATTAAACGCCTAAGAATGTACCTGACTAGTAAGTATCTTAAAACCTATGGATTGCTATGTCTCTGAAAGAAAATCAAGCGTGTGTACAGGGGCATAAACGCAGCAGTGATAGGATTGGAGAGGTTCGGTGAGCAAATGAAGACCCTTTGAAGTCATATTGCATGGTACCCATTCCACGGGTCTCAACTTTCCAGGTTTAAGGGATTCTTCCTTCAGCTAAAACATGCACGTGGAACCCAGAGTATGATCAACCGTGTGATCGGGAGATGTGTTCCAATATGTCTCAGTTCTCGTCCCCTGGTACTCGGGTGCAACATTCCAGACGCTTTACTAACACTCTCCTGACTTGGAGAGTCAGTGCCTTTAACCTCCTGTTTGGCCCATTTGCAATTTCTGAGGAAGATGAACAGGAATAGGGAGAACCAATGAGAGACTAGCTGGAGGTGTCTGGACGGGCAAATTTAACTCTCATTTCCCACCAGGAAGAGGAATTAACCAAAGGCTCAGCATGCCGTGCTGGAACCAGATTAGGGCCTGAAGCAATCCTGCGGTGTTGCGGCCAGCTCACAAGAAAGCGAGTTGAAGAAAGGAGCTCAGGGGCACTGTAATTCACAAACCTGCAGAGTTATAAATGACAGCTATCGTCCAAAACTATACTGAAGTAAGGCTGCCAAGAGGACTTGAAAGCGGGGCAGAATTGCAGGAAACCGATTTCAGGAGGTAGACTGGAATTGCATTTAAAGCATAGGAAAAGAGGCAGAACGTCCACAATGATGCACTTGGCCAAAAAGGGCGTATGCGTTTTTTCCTGAATATATTCAGGAAAAAACGCATACGCCCTTTTTGGCCAACCAAGCAAGCTTGCAAAGGAAATCTGCACTACAATGAAGTCTCACTTCCCCCCGGTCAAAAGGGCCATCTGAAAAAAGTGTAAAATCCAGAAAGGCAGGACAGGCCATGGAGAACTGGGAGCCTTGTTATGCTGATGGGCGGGATGTAAATTGCCAAGAGCCACTCGGGAGAGGTGTATGGTGTTTCCTGAAACATCTAAAAAACAAAGCATCAGAGCCTTGGGCACTTCCACTTATGGTCCTATACCTTAGGGAAATTAAAATCAAAAAGACACAGCCACCCCAAAGTTTGGGACGGCTCTGTTTACAAGAACGTTGTTTATGGTACAAGTTCAATATCACAGAAAGTGAAAAATGGATAAAGAAGTTGTGGTACTTACGTACAATGCAATATCACTCAGCAATGAAATCTATGTCATCAGGCCCATAGCACCATATTGAGTGGATTCAGGTATGATGATTCTAACTGAAATAAGTCACACAGAAAAAGAAACATCATAAGATATCACTAATACACGGAATGTAAACTTGGCTACACAGGAACTGGATTACAAAACAGAACAGGGTCTCAAATTTAGAAAACCAACTTATGCTTGCTTAAGGGGAAAGGTGAGTTGGGGTGCTGCATAAAACCAGAGATTGAAATGAGCACAGATAAAGTTCCTTAAGCCAAATATGGAATAGACAAGAACTACTCCTTGCTCAACGAAATGGACTCAACACCCCATATTAAACGCCTAAGAATGTACCTGACTAGTAAGTATCTTAAAACCTATGGATTGCTATGTCTCTGAAAGAAAATCAAGCGTGTGTACAGGGGCATAAACGCAGCAGTGATAGGATTGGAGAGGTTCGGTGAGCAAATGAAGACCCTTTGAAGTCATATTGCATGGTACCCATTCCACGGGTCTCAATTCTCCAGGTTTAAGGGATTCTTCCTTCAGCTAAAACATGCACGTGGAACCCAGAGTATGATCAACCGTGTGATCGGGAGACGTGTTCCAATATGTCTCAGTTCTCGTCCCCTGGTACTCGGGTGCAACATTCCAGATGCTTTACTAACACTCTCCCGACTTGGAGAGTCAGTGCCTTTAACCTCCTGTTTGGCTCAGTTTGCAATTTCTGCGGAAGATGAACAGGAATAGGGAGAACCAATGAGAGACTAGCTGGAGGTGTCTGGACGGGCAAATTTAACTCTCATTTCCCACCAGGAAGAGGAATTAACCAAAGGCTCAGCGTGCCGTGCCGGAACCAGATTAGGGCCTGAAGCAATGCTGCGGTGTTCCGGCCAGCTCCCAAGAAAGCGAGTTGAAGAAAGGAGCTCAGGGGCACTGTAATTCACAAACCTGCAGAGTTATAAATGACAGCTATCGTCCAAAAATATACTGAAGTAAGGCTGCCAAGAGGACTGAAAGCGGGGCAGAATTGCAGGAAACCGATTTCAGGAGGTAGACTGGAATTGCATTTAAAGCATAGGAAAAGAGGCAGAACGTCCACAATGATGCACTTGGCCAAAAAGGGCGTATGCATTTTTCCTGAATATATTCAGGAAAAAACGCATACGCCCTTTTTGGCCAACCAAGCAAGCTTGCAAAGGAAATCTGCACTACAATGAAGTCTCACTTCCCCCCGGTCAAAAGGGCCATCTGAAAAAAGTGTAAAATCCAGAAAGGCAGGACAGGCCATGGAGAACTGGGAGCCTTGTTATGCTGATGGGCGGGATGTAAATTGCCAATAGCCACTTGGCAGAAGTGTATGGTGTTTCCTGAAACATCTAAAAACAAAGCAACAGAGCCTAGGGCACTTCCACTTATGGTCCTATAGCTTAGGGAAATTAAAATCAAAAAGACACAGCCACCCCAAAGTTTGGGACGGCTCTGTTTACAAGAACGTTGTTTACGGTACAAGTTCAATATCGCAGAAAGTGAAAAATGGATAAAGAAGTTGTGGTGCTTACGTACAATGCAATATCACTCAGCAATGAAATCTATGTCATCAGGCCCGTAGCAGCATAATGAGTGGATTCAGGTATGATGATTCTAACTGAAATAAGTCACACAGAAAAAGAAACATCATAAGATATCACTAATACACGGAATGTAAACTTGGCTACACAGGAACTGAATTACAAAACAGAACAGGGTCTCAAATTTAGAAAACCGACTTATGCTTGCTTAAGGGGAAAGGTGAGTTGGGGTGCTGCATAAAACCAGAGATTGAAATGAGCACAGATAAAGTTCCTTAAGCCAAATATGGAATAGACAAGAGCTACTCCTTGCTCAACGAGTTGGACTCAACACCCCATATTAAACGCCTAAGAATGTACCTGATTAGTAAATATCTTAAAACCTATGGATTGCTATGTCTCCGAAAGAGAATCAAGCGTGTGTAAAGGGCAATAAACGAAGCAGTGATAGGATTGGAGAGGTTCGGTGAGCAAATGAAGACCCTTTGAAGTCATATTGCATGGTACCCATTCCACGGGTCTCAACTCTCCAGGTTTAAGGAATTCTTCCTTCAGCTAAAACATGCATGTGGAACCCAGAGTATGATCAACCTTGTGATCGGGATATGTGTTCCAATATGTCTCAGTTCTCGTCCCCTGGTACTCGGGTGCAACATTCCAGACGCTTTACTAACACTCTCCCGACTTGGAGAGTCAGTGCCTTTAACCTCCTGTTTGGCCCAGTTTGCCATTTCTGCGGAAGATGAACAGGAATAGGGAGGACCAATGAGAGACTAGCTGGAGGTGTCTGGACGGGCAAATTTAACTCTCATTTCCCACCAGGAAGAGGAATTAACCAAAGGCTCAGCGTGCCGTGCCGGAACCAGATTAGGGCCTGAAGCAATCCTGCGGTGTTGCGGCCAGCTCACAAGAAAGCGAGTTGAAGAAAGGAGCTCAGAGGCACTGTAATTCACAAACCTGCAGAGTTATAAATGACAGCTATCGTCCAAAATATACTGAAGTAAGGCTGCCAAGAGGACTTGAAAGCGGGACAGAATTGCAGGAAACTGATTTCAGTAGGTGGACTGGAATTGCAATTAAAGCATACGAAAAGAGGCAGAACGTCCACAATGATGCACTTGGCCAAAAAGAGCGTATGCATTTTTTCCTGAATATATTCAGGAAAAAACGCATACGCCCTTTTTGGAAAACCAAGCAAGCTTGCAAAGGAAATCTGCACTACAATGAAGTCTCACTTGTCCCCGGTCAGAAGGGTCATCTGTTAAAAGTGTAAAATCCAGAAATGCAGGACAGGCCATGGAGAACTGGGAGCCTTGTTATGCTGATGGGCGGGATGTAAATTGCCAACAACCACTTGGCAGAAGTGTATTGTGTTTCCTGAAACATCTAAAAACAAAGCAACAGAGTCTAGGGCACTTCCACTTATGGTCCTATAGCTTAGGGAAATTAAAATCAAAAAGACACAGCTAACCCAAAGTTTGGGACGGCTCTGTTTACAAGAACCTCGTTTACGGGACAAGTTCAATATCGCAGAAAGTGAAAAATGGATAAAGAAGTTGTGGTACTTACGTACAATGCAATATCACTCAGCAATGAAATCTATGTCATCAGGCCCGTAGCAGCATAATGAGTGGATTCAGGTATGATGATTCTAACTGAAATAAGTCACACAGAAAAAGAAATATCATAAGATATCACTAATACACGGAATGTAAACTTGGCTACACAGGAACTGGATTACAAAACAGAACAGGGTCTCAAATTTAGAAAACCAACTTATGCTTGCTTAAGGGGAAAGGTGAGTTGGGGTGCTGCATAAAACCAGAGATTGAAATGAGCACAGATAAAGTTCCTTAAGCCAAATATGGAATAGACAAGAACTACTCCTTGCTCAACGAAATGGACTCAACAGCACATATTAAACGCCTAGGAATGTACCTGACTAGTAAATATCTTAAAACCTATGGATTGCTATGTCTCTGAAAGAAAATCAAGCGTGTGTACAGGGGCATAAACACAGCAGTGATAGGATTGGAGAGGTTCGGTGAGCAAATGAAGACCCTTTGAAGTCATATTGCATGGTACCCATTCCTCGGGTCTCAACTCTCCAGTTTTAAGGGATTCTTCCTTCAGTTAAAACATGCACGTGGAACCCAGAGTATGATCAACCGTGTGATCGGGAGACGTGTTCCAATATGTCTCAGTTCTCGTCCCCTGGTACTCGGGTGCAACATTCCAGACGCTTTACTAACACTCTCCCGACTTGGAGAGTCAGTGCCTTTAACCTCCTGTTTGGCCCAGTTTGCAATTTCTCCGGAAGATGAACAGGAATAGGGAGAACCAATGAGAGACTAGCTGGAGGTGTCTGGACGGGCAAATTTAACTCTCATTTCCCACCAGGAAGAGGAATTAACCAAAGGTTCAGCGTGCCGTGCCGGAACCAGATTAGGGCCTGAAGCAATCCTGCGGTGTTGCGGCCAGCTCACAAGAAAGCGAGTTGAAGAAAGGAGCTCAGGGGCACTGTAATTCACAAACCTGCAGAGTTATAAATGACAGCTATCATCCAAAAATATACTGAAGTAAGGCTGCCAAGAGGATTGAAAGCGGGGCAGAATTGCAGGAAATCGATTTCAGGATGTAGACTGGAATTGCATTTAAAGCATAGGAAAAGAGGCAGAACGTCCACAATGATGCACTTGGCCAAAAAGGGCGTATGCGTTTTTTCCTGAATATATTCAGGAAAAAACGCATACGCCCTTTTTGGCCAACCAAGCAAGCTTGCAAAGGAAATCTGCACTACAATGAAGTCTCACTTCCCCGGTCAAAAGGGCCACCTGAAAAAAGTGTAAAATCCAGAAAGGCAGGACAGGCCATGGAGAACTGGGAGCCTTGTTATGCTGATGGGCGGGATGTAAATTGCCAAGAGCCACTCGGGAGAGGTGAATGGTGTTTCCTGAAACATCTAAAGAACAAAGCAACAGAGTCTAGGGCACTTCCACTTATGGTCCTATAGCTTAGGGAAATTGAAGTCAAAAAGACACAGCCACCCCAAAGTTTGGGACGGCTCTGTTTACAAGAACCTCATTTACGGGACAAGTTCAATATCGCAGAAAGTGAAAAATGGATAAAGAAGTTGTGGTACTTATGTACAATACAATATCACTCAGCAATGAAATCTATGTCATCAGGCCCGTAGCAGCATAATGAGTGGATTCAGGTATGATGATTCTAACTGAAATAAGTCACACAGAAAAAGAAATATCATAAGATATCACTAATACACGGAATGTAAACTTGGCTACACAGGAACTGGATTACAAAACAGAACAGGGTCTCAAATTTAGAAAACCAACTTATGCTTGCTTAAGGGGAAAGGTGAGTTGGGGTGCGGCATAAAGCCAGAGATTGAAATGAGCACAGATAGAGTTCCTTAAGCCAAATATGGAATAGAGAAGAACTACTCCTTGCTCAACGAAATGGACTCAACACCCCATATTAAACGCCTAAGAATGTACCTGACTAGTAAGTATCTTAAAACCTATGGATTGCTATGTCTCTGAAAGAAAATCAAGCGTGTGTACAGGGGCATAAACACAGCAGTGATAGGACTGGAGAGGTTCGGTGAGCAAATGAAGACCCTTTGAAATCATATTGCATGGTACCCATTCCACGGGTCTCAACTCTCCAGGTTTAAGGGATTCTTCCTTCAGCTAAAACATGCACGTGGAACCCAGAGTATGATCAACCGTGTGATCGGGAGACGTGTTCCAATATGTCTCAGTTCTCGTCCCCTGGTACTCGGGTGCAACATTCCAGACGCTTTACTAACCCTCTCCCGACTTGGAGAGTCAGTGCCTTTAACCTCCTGTTTGGCCCAGTTTGCCATTTCTGCAGAAGATGAACAGGAATAGGGAGGACCAATGAGAGACTAGCTGGAGGTGTCTGGACGGGCAAATTTAACTCTCATTTCCCACCAGGAAGAGGAATTAACCAAAGGCTCAGCGTGCCGTGCCGGAACCAGATTAGGGCCTGAAGCAATCCTGCAGTGTTGCGGCCAGCTCACAAGAAAGCGAGTTGAAGAAAGGAGCTCAGGGGCACTGTAATTCACAAACCTGCAGAGTTATAAATGACAGCTATCGTCCAAAAATATACTGAAGGAAGGCTGCCAAGAGGACTTGAAAGCGGGGCAGAATTGCAGGAAACCGATTTCAGGAGGTAGACTGGAATTGCATTTAAAGCATAGGAAAAGAGGCAGAACGTCCACAATGATGCACTTGGCCAAAAAGGGCGTATGCGTTTTTTCCTGAATATATTCAGGAAAAAACGCATACGCCCTTTTTGGCCAACCAAGCAAGCTTGCAAAGGAAATCTGCACTACAATGAAGTCTCACTTCCCCCAGGTCAAAAGGGCCATCTGAAAAAAGTGTAAAATCCAGAAAGGCAGGACAGGCCATGGAGAACTGGGAGCCTTGTCATGCTGATGTGCGGGATGTAAATTGCCAACAGCCACTAGGGAGAAGTGTATGGTGATTCCTGAAACATCTAAAAAACAAAGCAACAGAGCCTAGGGCACTTCCACTTATGGTCCTATAGCTTAGGGGAATTAAAATCAAAAAGACACAGCCACCCCAAAGTTTGGGACGGCTCTGTTTACAAGAACCTCGTTTACGGTACAAGTTCAACAGCGCAGAAAGTGAAAAATGGATAAAGAAGTTGTGGTACTTACGTACAATGCAATATCACTCAGCAGTGAAATCTATGTCATCAGGCCCATAGCAGCATAATGAGTGGATTCAGGTATGATGATTCTAACTGAAATAAGTCACACAGAAAAAGAAATATCATAAGATATCACTAATACACGGGATGTAAACTTGGCTACACAGGAACTGGATTACAAAACAGAACAGGGTCTCAAATTTAGAAAACCAACTTATGCTTGCTTAAGGGGAAAGGTGAGTTGGGGTGCTGCATAAAACCAGAGATTGAAATGAGCACAGATAAAGTTCCTTAAGCCAAATATGGAATAGACAAGAACTACTCCTTGCTCAACGAAATGGACTCAACAGCCCATATTAAACGCCTAAGAATGTACCTGACTAGTAAGTATCTTAAAACCTATGGATTGCTATGTCTCTGGAAGAAAATCAAGCGTGTGTACAGGGGCATAAACGCAGCAGTGATAGGATTGGAGAGGGTCGGTGAGCAAATGAAGACCCTTTGAAGTCATATTGCATGGTACCCATTCCACGGGTCTCAACTCTCCAGGTTTAAGGGATTCTTCCTTCAGCTAAAACATGCACGTGGAACCCAGAGTATGATCAACCGTGTGATCGGGAGACGTGTTCCAATATGTCTCAGTTCTCGTCCCCTGGTACTCGGGTGCAACATTCCAGACGCTTTACTAACACTCTCCCGACTTGGAGAGTCAGTGCCTTTAACCTCCTGTTTGGCCCATTTGCAATTTCTGAGGAAGATGAACAGGAATAGGGAGAACCAATGAGAGACTAGCTGGAGGTGTATGGACGGGCAAATTTAACTCTCATTTCCCACCAGGAAGAGGAATTAACCAAAGGCTCAGCATGCCGTGCCGGAACCAGATTAGGGCCTGAAGCAATCCTGCGGTGTTGCGGCCAGCTCACAAGAAAGCGAGTTGAAGAAAGGAGCTCAGGGGCACTGTAATTCACAAACCTGCAGAGTTATAAATGACAGCTATCGTCCAAAACTATACTGAAGTAAGGCTGCCAAGAGGACTTGAAAGCGGGGCAGAATTGCAGGAAACCGATTTCAGGAGGTAGACTGGAATTGCATTTAAAGCATAGGAAAAGAGGCAGAACGTCCACAATGATGCACTTGGCCAAAAAGGGCGTATGCGTTTTTTCCTCAGGAAAAAACGCATACGCCCTTTTTGGCCAACCAAGCAAGCTTGCAAAGGAAATCTGCACTACAATGAAGTCTCACTTCCCCCAGGTCAAAAGGGCCATCTGAAAAAAGTGTAAAATCCAGAAAGGCAGGACAGGCCATGGAGAACTGGGAGCCTTGTTATGCTGATGGGCGGGATGTAAATTGCCAACAGCCACTCGGGAGAAGTGTATGGTGATTCCTGAAACATCTAAAAAACAAAGCAACATAGCCTAGGGCACTTCCACTTATGGTCCTATAGCTTAGGGGAATTAAAATCAAAAAGACACAGCCACCCCAAAGTTTGGGACGGCTCTGTTTACAAGAACCTGGTTTACGCTACAAGTTCAACAGTGCAGAAAGTGAAAAATGGATAAAGAAGTTGTGGTACTTACGTACAATGCAATATCACTCAGCAATGAAATCTATGTCATCAGGCCCATAGCAGCATAATGAGTGGATTCAGGTATGATGATTCTAACTGAAATAAGTCATACAGAAAAAGAAACATCATAAGATATCACTAATACACGGAATGTAAACTTGGCTACACAGGAACTGGATTACAAAACAGAACAGGGTCTCAAATTTAGAAAACCAACTTATGCTTGCTTAAGGGGAAAGGTGAGTTAGGGTGCTGCATAAAACCAGAGATTGAAATGAGCACAGATAAAGTTCCTTAAGCCAAATATGGAATAGACAAGAACTACTCCTTGCTCAACGAAATGGACTCAACAGCCCATATTAAACGCCTAAGAATGTACCTGACCAGTAGGTATCTTAGAACCTATGGATTGCTATGTCTCTGAAAGAAAATCAAGCGTGTGTACAGGGGCATAAACGCAGCAGTGATAGGATTGGAGAGGTTCGGTGAGCAAATGAAGACCCTTTGAAGTCATATTGCATGGTACCCATTCCACGGGTCTCAACTCTCCAGGTTTAAGGGATTCTTCCTTCAGCTAAAACATGCACGTGGAACCCAGAGTATGATCAACCGTGTGATCGGGAGACGTGTTCCAATATGTCTCAGTTCTCGTCCCCTGGTACTCGGGTGCAACATTCCAGACGCTTTACTAACCCTCTCCCGACTTGGAGAGTCAGTGCCTTTAACCTCCTGTTTGGCCCAGTTTGCCATTTCTGCAGAAGATGAACAGGAATAGGGAGGACCAATGAGAGACTAGCTGGAGGTGTCTGGACGGGCAAATTTAACTCTCATTTCCCACCAGGAAGAGGAATTAACCAAAGGCTCAGCGTGCCGTGCCGGAACCAGATTAGGGCCTGAAGCAATCCTGCGGTGTTGCGGCCAGCTCACAAGAAAGCGAGTTGAAGAAAGGAGCTCAGGGACACTGTAATTCACAAACCTGCAGAGTTATAAATGACAGCTATTGTCCAAAAATATACTGAAGGAAGGCTGCCAAGAGGACTTGAAAGCGGGGCAGAATTGCAGGAAACCGATTTCAGGAGGTAGACTGGAATTGCATTTAAAGCATAGGAAAAGAGGCAGAACGTCCACAATGATGCACTTGGCCAAAAAGGGCGTATGCGTTTTTTCCTGAATATATTCAGGAAAAAACGCATACGCCCTTTTTGGCCAACCAAGCAAGCTTGCAAAGGAAATCTGCACTACAATGAAGTCTCACTTCCCCCCGGTCAAAAGGGCCATCTGAAAAAAGTGTAAAATCCAGAAAGGCAGGACAGGCCATGGAGAACTGGGAGACTTGTTATGCTGATGGGCGGGATGTAAATTGCCAAGAGCCACTCGGGAGAGGTGTATGGTGTTTCCTGAAACATCTAAAAAACAAAGCATCAGAGCCTAGGGCACTTCCACTTATGGTCCTATAGCTTAGGGAAATTGAAATCAAAAAGACACAGCCACCCCAAAGTTTGGGACGGCTCTGTTTACAAGAACGTCGTTTACGGTACAAGTTCAATATCACAGAAAGTGAAAAATGGATAAAGAAGTTGTGGTACTTACGTACAATGCAATATCACTCAGCAGTGAAATCTATGTCATCAGGCCCATAGCAGCATAATGAGTGGATTCAGGTATGATGATTCTAACTGAAATAAGTCATACAGAAAAAGAAACATCATAAGATATCACTAATACACGGAATGTAAACTTGGCTACACAGGAACTGGATTACAAAACAGAACAGGGTCTCAAATTTAGAAAACCAACTTATGCTTGCTTAAGGGGAAAGGTGAGTTGGGGTGCTGCATAAAACCAGAGATTGAAATGAGCACAGATAAAGTTCCTTAAGCCAAATATGGAATAGACAAGAGCTACTCCTTGCTCAACGAGATGGACTCAACACCCCATATTAAACGCCTAAGAATGTACCTGATTAGTAAATATCTTAAAACCTATGGATTGCTATGTCTCCGAAAGAGAATCAAGCGTGTGTAAAGGGCAATAAACGAAGCAGTGATAGGATTGGAGAGGTTCGGTGAGCAAATGAAGACCCTTTGAAGTCATATTGCATGGTACCCATTCCACGGGTCTCAACTCTCCAGGTTTAAGGAATTCTTCCTTCAGCTAAAACATGCACGTGGAACCCAGAGTATGATCAACCGTGTGATCGGGAGACGTGTTCCAATATGTCTCAGTTCTCGTCCCCTGGTACTCGGGTGCAACATTCCAGATGCTTTACTAACACTCTCCCGACTTGGAGAGTCAGTGCCTTTAACCTCCTGTTTGGCCCATTTGCAATTTCTGAGGAAGATGAACAGGAATAGGGAGAACCAATGAGAGACTAGCTGGAGGTGTCTGGACGGGCAAATTTAACTCTCATTTCCCACCAGGAAGAGGAATTAACCAAAGGCTCAGCATGCCGTGCCGGAACCAGATTAGGGCCTGAAGCAATCCTGCGGTGTTGCGGCCAGCTCACAAGAAAGCGAGTTGAAGAAAGGAGCTCAGGGGCACTGTAATTCACAAACCTGCAGAGTTATAAATGACAGCTATCGTCCAAAACTATACTGAAGTAAGGCTGCCAAGAGGACTTGAAAGCGGGGCAGAATTGCAGGAAACCGATTTCAGGAGGTAGACTGGAATTGCATTTAAAGCATAGGAAAAGAGGCAGAACGTCCACAATGATGCACTTGGCCAAAAAGGGCGTATGCGTTTTTTCCTGAATATATTCAGGAAAAAACGCATACGCACTTTTTGGCCAACCAAGCAAGCTTGCAAAGGAAATCTGCACTACAATGAAGTCTCACTTCCCCCAGGTCAAAAGGGCCATCTGAAAAAAATGTAAAATCCAGAAAGGCAGGACAGGCCATGGAGAACTGGGAGCCTTGTTATGCTGATGGGCGGGATGTAAATTGCCAATAGCCACTCGGGAGAAGTGTATGGTGATTCCTGAAACATCTAAAAAACAAAGCAACATAGCCTAGGGCACTTCCACTTATGGTCCTATAGCTTAGGGGAATTAAAATCAAAAAGACACAGCCACCCCAAAGTTTGGGACGGCTCTGTTTACAAGAACCTGGTTTACGCTACAAGTTCAACAGTGCAGAAAGTGAAAAATGGATAAAGAAGTTGTGGTACTTACGTACAATGCAATATCACTCAGCAATGAAATCTATGTCATCAGGCCCATAGCAGCATAATGAGTGGATTCAGGTATGATGATTCTAACTGAAATAAGTCATACAGAAAAAGAAACATCATAAGATATCACTAATACACGGAATGTAAACTTGGCTACACAGGAACTGGATTACAAAACAGAACAGGGTCTCAAATTTAGAAAACCAACTTATGCTTGCTTAAGGGGAAAGGTGAGTTAGGGTGCTGCATAAAACCAGAGATTGAAATGAGCACAGATAAAGTTCCTTAAGCCAAATATGGAATAGACAAGAACTACTCCTTGCTCAACGAAATGGACTCAATAGCCCATATTAAACGCCTAAGAATGTACCTGACCAGTAGGTATCTTAGAACCTATGGATTGCTATGTCTCTGAAAGAAAATCAAGCGTGTGTACAGGGGCATAAACGCAGCAGTGATAGGATTGGAGAGGTTCGGTGAGCAAATGAAGACCCTTTGAAGTCATATTGCATGGTACCCATTCCACGGGTCTCAACTCTCCAGGTTTAAGGGATTCTTCCTTCAGCTAAAACATGCACGTGGAACCCAGAGTATGATCAACCGTGTGATCGGGAGACGTGTTCCAATATGTCTCAGTTCTCGTCCCCTGGTACTCGGGTGCAACATTCCAGACGCTTTACTAACCCTCTCCCGACTTGGAGAGTCAGTGCCTTTAACCTCCTGTTTGGCCCAGTTTGCCATTTCTGCAGAAGATGAACAGGAATAGGGAGGACCAATGAGAGACTAGCTGGAGGTGTCTGGACGGGCAAATTTAACTCTCATTTCCCACCAGGAAGAGGAATTAACCAAAGGCTCAGCGTGCCGTGCCGGAACCAGATTAGGGCCTGAAGCAATCCTGCGGTGTTGCGGCCAGCTCACAAGAAAGCGAGTTGAAGAAAGGAGCTCAGGGACACTGTAATTCACAAACCTGCAGAGTTATAAATGACAGCTATCGTCCAAAAATATACTGAAGGAAGGCTGCCAAGAGGACTTGAAAGCGGGGCAGAATTGCAGGAAACCGATTTCAGGAGGTAGACTGGAATTGCATTTAAAGCATAGGAAAAGAGGCAGAACGTCCACAATGATGCACTTGGCCAAAAAGGGCGTATGCGTTTTTTCCTGAATATATTCAGGAAAAAACGCATACGCCCTTTTTGGCCAACCAAGCAAGCTTGCAAAGGAAATCTGCACTACAATGAAGTCTCACTTCCCCCCGGTCAAAAGGGCCATCTGAAAAAAGTGTAAAATCCAGAAAGGCAGGACAGGCCATGGAGAACTGGGAGACTTGTTATGCTGATGGGCGGGATGTAAATTGCCAAGAGCCACTCGGGAGAGGTGTATGGTGTTTCCTGAAACATCTAAAAAACAAAGCATCAGAGCCTAGGGCACTTCCACTTATGGTCCTATAGCTTAGGGAAATTGAAATCAAAAAGACACAGCCACCCCAAAGTTTGGGACGGCTCTGTTTACAAGAACGTCGTTTACGGTACAAGTTCAATATCACAGAAAGTGAAAAATGGATAAAGAAGTTGTGGTACTTACGTACAATGCAATATCACTCAGCAGTGAAATCTATGTCATCAGGCCCATAGCAGCATAATGAGTGGATTCAGGTATGATGATTCTAACTGAAATAAGTCATACAGAAAAAGAAACATCATAAGATATCACTAATACACGGAATGTAAACTTGGCTACACAGGAACTGGATTACAAAACAGAACAGGGTCTCAAATTTACAAAACCAACTTATGCTTGCTTAAGGGGAAAGGTGAGTTGGGGTGCTGCATAAAACCAGAGATTGAAATGAGCACAGATAAAGTTCCTTAAGCCAAATATGGAATAGACAAGAGCTACTCCTTGCTCAACGAGATGGACTCAACACCCCATATTAAACGCCTAAGAATGTACCTGATTAGTAAATATCTTAAAACCTATGGATTGCTATGTCTCCGAAAGAGAATCAAGCGTGTGTAAAGGGCAATAAACGAAGCAGTAATAGGATTGGAGAGGTTCGGTGAGCAAATGAAGACCCTTTGAAGTCATATTGCATGGTACCCATTCCACGGGTCTCAACTCTCCAGGTTTAAGGAATTCTTCCTTCAGCTAAAACATGCATGTGGAACCCAGAGTATGATCAACCTTGTGATCGGGATATGTGTTCCAATATGTCTCAGTTCTCGTCCCCTGGTACTCGGGTGCAACATTCCAGACGCTTTACTAACACTCTCCCGACTTGGAGAGTCAGTGCCTTTAACCTCCTGTTTGGCCCAGTTTGCCATTTCTGCGGAAGATGAACAGGAATAGGGAGGACCAATGAGAGACTAGCTGGAGGTGTCTGGACGGGCAAATTTAACTCTCATTTCCCACCAGGAAGAGGAATTAACCAAAGGCTCAGCGTGCCGTGCCGGAACCAGATTAGGGCCTGAAGCAATCCTGCGGTGTTGCGGCCAGCTCACAAGAAAGCGAGTTGAAGAAAGGAGCTCAGGGGCACTGTAATTCACAAACCTGCAGAGTTATAAATGACAGCTATCGTCCAAAATATACTGAAGTAAGGCTGCCAAGAGGACTTGAAAGCGGGACAGAATTGCAGGAAACTGATTTCAGTAGGTGGACTGGAATTGCAATTAAAGCATAGGAAAAGAGGCAGAACGTCCACAATGATGCACTTGGCCAAAAAGGGCGTATGCGTTTTTTCCTGAATATATTCAGGAAAAAACGCATACGCCCTTTTTGGAAAACCAAGCAAGCTTGCAAAGGAAACCTGCACTACAATGAAGTCTCACTTGTCCCCGGTCAGAAGAGTCATCTGTTAAAAGTGTAAAATCCAGAAATGCAGGACAGGCCATGGAGAACTGGGAGCCTTGTTATGCTGATGGGCGGGATGTAAATTGCCAACAACCACTTGGCAGAAGTGTATTGTGTTTCCTGAAACATCTAAAAACAAAGCAACAGAGTCTAGGGCACTTCCACTTATGGTCCTATAGCTTAGGGAAATTAAAATCAAAAAGACACAGCCAACCCAAAGTTTGGGACGGCTCTGTTTACAAGAACCTCGTTTACGGGACAAGTTCAATATCGCAGAAAGTGAAAAATGGATAAAGAAGTTGTGGTACTTACGTACAATGCAATATCACTCAGCAATGAAATCTATGTCATCAGGCCCGTAGCAGCATAATGAGTGGATTCAGGTATGATGATTCTAACTGAAATAAGTCACACAGAAAAAGAAATATCATAAGATATCACTAATACACGGAATGTAAACTTGGCTACACAGGAACTGGATTACAAAACAGAACAGGGTCTCAAATTTAGAAAACCAACTTATGCTTGCTTAAGGGGAAAGGTGAGTTGGGGTGCTGCATAAAACCAGAGATTGAAATGAGCACAGATAAAGTTCCTTAAGCCAAATATGGAATAGACAAGAACTACTCCTTGCTCAACGAAATGGACTCAACAGCCCATATTAAACGCCTAAGAATGTACCTGACCAGTAGGTATCTTAGAACCTATGGATTGCTATGTCTCTGAAAGAAAATCAAGCGTGTGTACAGGGGCATAAACGCAGCAGTGATAGGATTGGAGAGGTTCGGTGAGCAAATGAAGACCCTTTGAAGTCATATTGCATGGTACCCATTCCACGGGTCTCAACTGTCCAGGTTTAAGGGATTCTTCCTTCAGCTAAAACATGCACGTGGAACCCAGAGTATGATCAACCGTGTGATCGGGAGACGTGTTCCAATATGTCTCAGTTCTCGTCCCCTGGTACTCGGGTGCAACATTCCAGACGCTTTACTAACACTCTCCCGACTTGGAGAGTCAGTGCCTTTAACCTCCTGTTTGGCCCAGTTTGCCATTTCTGCAGAAGATGAACAGGAATAGGGAGGACCAATGAGAGACTAGCTGGAGGTGTCTGGACGGGCAAATTTAACTCTCATTTCCCACCAGGAAGAGGAATTAACCAAAGGCTCAGCGTGCCGTGCCGGAACCAGATTAGGGCCTGAAGCAATCCTGCGGTGTTGCGGCCAGCTCACAAGAAAGCGAGTTGAAGAAAGGAGCTCAGGGGCACTGTAATTCACAAACCTGCAGAGTTATAAATGACAGCTATCGTCCAAAAATATACTGAAGTAAGGCTGCCAAGAGGACTTGAAAGCGGGGCAGAATTGCAGGAAACCGATTTCAGGAGGTAGACTGGAATTGCATTTAAAGCATAGGAAAAGAGGCAGAACGTCCACAATGATGCACTTGGCCAAAAAGGGCGTATGCGTTTTTTCCTGAATATATTCAGGAAAAAACGCATACGCCCTTTTTGGCCAACCAAGCAAGCTTGCAAAGGAAATCTGCACTACAATGAAGTCTCACTTCCCCCCGGTCAAAAGGGCCATCTGAAAAAAGTGTAAAATCCAGAAAGGCAGGACAGGCCATGGAGAACTGGGAGACTTGTTATGCTGATGGGCGGGATGTAAATTGCCAAGAGCCACTCGGGAGAGGTGTATGGTGTTTCCTGAAACATCTAAAAAACAAAGCATCAGAGCCTAGGGCACTTCCACTTATGGTCCTATAGCTTAGGGAAATTAAAATCAAAAAGACACAGCCAACCCAAAGTTTGGGACGGCTCTGTTTACAAGAACGTCGTTTACGGTACAAGTTCAATATCACAGAAAGTGAAAAATGGATAAAGAAGTTGTGGTACTTACGTACAATGCAATATCACTCAGCAGTGAAATCTATGTCATCAGGCCCATAGCAGCATAATGAGTGGATTCAGGTATGATGATTCTAACTGAAATAAGTCATACAGAAAAAGAAACATCATAAGATATCACTAATACACGGAATGTAAACTTGGCTACACAGGAACTGGATTACAAAACAGAACAGGGTCTCAAATTTAGAAAACCAACTTATGCTTGCTTAAGGGGAAAGGTGAGTTGGGGTGCTGCATAAAACCAGAGATTGAAATGAGCACAGATAAAGTTCCTTAAGCCAAATATGGAATAGACAAGAACTACTCCTTGCTCAACGAAATGGACTCAACAGCCCATATTAAACGCCTAAGAATGTACCTGACTAGTAAGTACCTTAAAACCTATGGATTGCTATGTCTCTGAAAGAAAATCAAGCGTGTGTACAGGGGCATAAACGCAGCAGTGATAGGATTGGAGAGGTTCGGTGAGCAAATGAAGACCCTTTGAAGTCATATTGCATGGTACCCATTCCACGGGTCTCAACTCTCCAGGTTTAAGGGATTCTTCCTTCAGCTAAAACATGCACGTGGAACCCAGAGTATGATCAACCGTGTGATCGGGAGACGTGTTCCAATATGTCTCAGTTCTCGTCCCCTGGTACTCGGGTGCAACATTCCAGATGCTTTACTAACACTCTCCCGACTTGGAGAGTCAGTGCCTTTAACCTCCTGTTTGGCCCATTTGCAATTTCTGAGGAAGATGAACAGGAATAGGGAGAACCAATGAGAGACTAGCTGGAGGTGTCTGGACGGGCAAATTTAACTCTCATTTCCCACCAGGAAGAGGAATTAACCAAAGGCTCAGCATGCCGTGCCGGAACCAGATTAGGGCCTGAAGCAATCCTGCGGTGTTGCGGCCAGCTCACAAGAAAGCGAGTTGAAGAAAGGAGCTCAGGGGCACTGTAATTCACAAACCTGCAGAGTTATAAATGACAGCTATCGTCCAAAAATATACTGAAGTAAGGCTGCCAAGAGGACTTGAAAGCGGGGCAGAATTGCAGGAAACCGATTTCAGGAGGTAGACTGGAATTGCATTTAAAGCATAGGAAAAGAGGCAGAACGTCCACAATGATGCACTTGGCCAAAAAGGGCGTATGCGTTTTTTCCTGAATATATTCAGGAAAAAACGCATACGCCCTTTTTGGCCAACCAAGCAAGCTTGCAAAGGAAATCTGCACTACAATGAAGTCTCACTTCCCCCCGGTCAAAAGGGCCATCTGAAAAAAGTGTAAAATCCAGAAAGGCAGGACAGGCCATGGAGAACTGGGAGCCTTGTTATGCTGATGGGCGGGATGTAAATTGCCAATAGCCACTTGGCAGAAGTGTATGGTGTTTCCTGAAACATCTAAAAACAAAGCAACAGAGCCTAGGGCACTTCCACTTATGGTCCTATAGCTTAGGGAAATTAAAATCAAAAAGACACAGCCACCCCAAAGTTTGGGACGGCTCTGTTTACAAGAACGTCGTTTACAGTACAAGTTCAATATCGCAGAAAGTGAAAAATGGATAAAGAAGTTGTGGTGCTTACGTACAATGCAATATCACTCAGCAATGAAATCTATGTCATCAGGCCCGTAGCAGCATAATGAGTGGATTCAGGTATGATGATTCTAACTGAAATAAGTCACACAGAAAAAGAAATATCATAAGATATCACTAATACACGGAATGTAAACTTGGCTACACAGGAACTGAATTACAAAACAGAACAGGGTCTCAAATTTAGAAAACCGACTTATGCTTGCTTAAGGGGAAAGGTGAGTTGGGGTGCTGCATAAAACCAGAGATTGAAATGAGCACAGATAAAGTTCCTTAAGCCAAATATGGAATAGACAAGAGCTACTCCTTGCTCAACGAGATGGACTCAACACCCCATATTAAACGCCTAAGAATGTACCTGATTAGTAAATATCTTAAAACCTATGGATTGCTATGTCTCCGAAAGAGAATCAAGCGTGTGTAAAGGGCAATAAACGAAGCAGTGATAGGATTGGAGAGGTTCGGTGAGCAAATGAAGACCCTT
Source organism: Leucopleurus acutus (assembly GCF_964270905.1). Lineage (NCBI taxonomy): Eukaryota > Metazoa > Chordata > Mammalia > Artiodactyla > Delphinidae > Leucopleurus > Leucopleurus acutus. Next base: position 341,843 of record NW_028139134.1, on the reverse strand, counting down.
TGAAGTCATATTGCATGGTACCCATTCCACGGGTCTCAACTCTCCAGGTTTAAGGAATTCTTCCTTCAGCTAAAACATGCATGTGGAACCCAGAGTATGATCAACCTTGTGATCGGGATATGTGTTCCAATATGTCTCAGTTCTCGTCCCCTGGTACTCGGGTGCAACATTCCAGACGCTTTACTAACACTCTCCCGACTTGGAGAGTCAGTGCCTTTAACCTCCTGTTTGGCCCAGTTTGCCATTTCTGCGGAAGATGAACAGGAATAGGGAGGACCAATGAGAGACTAGCTGGAGGTGTCTGGACGGGCAAATTTAACTCTCATTTCCCACCAGGAAGAGGAATTAACCAAAGGCTCAGCGTGCCGTGCCGGAACCAGATTAAGGCCTGAAGCAATCCTGCAGTGTTGCGGCCAGCTCACAAGAAAGCGAGTTGAAGAAAGGAGCTCAGGGGCACTGTAATTCACAAACCTGCAGAGTTATAAATGACAGCTATCGTCCAAAAATATACTGAAGGAAGGCTGCCAAGAGGACTTGAAAGCGGGGCAGAATTGCAGGAAACCGATTTCAGGAGGTAGACTGGAATTGCATTTAAAGCATAGGAAAAGAGGCAGAACGTCCACAATGATGCACTTGGCCAAAAAGGGCGTATGCGTTTTTTCCTGAATATATTCAGGAAAAAACGCATACGCCCTTTTTGGCCAACCAAGCAAGCTTGCAAAGGAAATCTGCACTACAATGAAGTCTCACTTCCCCCAGGTCAAAAGGGCCATCTGAAAAAAGTGTAAAATCCAGAAAGGCAGGACAGGCCATGGAGAACTGGGAGCCTTGTTATGCTGATGGGCGGGATGTAAATTGCCAACAACCACTTGGCAGAAGTGTATTGTGTTTCCTGAAACATCTAAAAACAAAGCAACAGAGTCTAGGGCACTTCCACTTATGGTCCTATAGCTTAGGGAAATTAAAATCAAAAAGACACAGCCAACCCAAAGTTTGGGACGGCTCTGTTTACAAGAACCTCGTTTACGGGACAAGTTCAATATCGCAGAAAGTGAAAAATGGATAAAGAAGTTGTGGTACTTACGTACAATGCAATATCACTCAGCAATGAAATCTATGTCATCAGGCCCGTAGCAGCATAATGAGTGGATTCAGGTATGATGATTCTAACTGAAATAAGTCACACAGAAAAAGAAATATCATAAGATATCACTAATACACGGAATGTAAACTTGGCTACACAGGAACTGGATTACAAAACAGAACAGGGTCTCAAATTTAGAAAACCAACTTATGCTTGCTTAAGGGGAAAGGTGAGTTGGGGTGCTGCATAAAACCAGAGATTGAAATGAGCACAGATAAAGTTCCTTAAGCCAAATATGGAATAGACAAGAACTACTCCTTGCTCAACGAAATGGACTCAACAGCCCATATTAAACGCCTAAGAATGTACCTGACCAGTAGGTATCTTAGAACCTATGGATTGCTATGTCTCTGAAAGAAAATCAAGCGTGTGTACAGGGGCATAAACGCAGCAGTGATAGGATTGGAGAGGTTCGGTGAGCAAATGAAGACCCTTTGAAGTCATATTGCATGGTACCCATTCCACGGGTCTCAACTGTCCAGGTTTAAGGGATTCTTCCTTCAGCTAAAACATGCACGTGGAACCCAGAGTATGATCAACCGTGTGATCGGGAGACGTGTTCCAATATGTCTCAGTTCTCGTCCCCTGGTACTCGGGTGCAACATTCCAGACGCTTTACTAACACTCTCCCGACTTGGAGAGTCAGTGCCTTTAACCTCCTGTTTGGCCCAGTTTGCCATTTCTGCAGAAGATGAACAGGAATAGGGAGGACCAATGAGAGACTAGCTGGAGGTGTCTGGACGGGCAAATTTAACTCTCATTTCCCACCAGGAAGAGGAATTAACCAAAGGCTCAGCGTGCCGTGCCGGAACCAGATTAGGGCCTGAAGCAATCCTGCGGTGTTGCGGCCAGCTCACAAGAAAGCGAGTTGAAGAAAGGAGCTCAGGGGCACTGTAATTCACAAACCTGCAGAGTTATAAATGACAGCTATCGTCCAAAAATATACTGAAATAAGGCTGCCAAGAGGACTTGAAAGCGGGGCAGAATTGCAGGAAACCGATTTCAGGAGGTAGACTGGAATTGCATTTAAAGCATAGGAAAAGAGGCAGAACGTCCACAATGATGCACTTGGCCAAAAAGGGCGTATGCGTTTTTTCCTGAATATATTCAGGAAAAAACGCATACGCCCTTTTTGGCCAACCAAGCAAGCTTGCAAAGGAAATCTGCACTACAATGAAGTCTCACTTCCCCCCGGTCAAAAGGGCCATCTGAAAAAAGTGTAAAATCCAGAAAGGCAGGACAGGCCATGGAGAACTGGGAGACTTGTTATGCTGATGGGCGGGATGTAAATTGCCAAGAGCCACTCGGGAGAGGTGTATGGTGTTTCCTGAAACATCTAAAAAACAAAGCATCAGAGCCTAGGGCACTTCCACTTATGGTCCTATAGCTTAGGGAAATTAAAATCAAAAAGACACAGCCAACCCAAAGTTTGGGACGGCTCTGTTTACAAGAACGTCGTTTACGGTACAAGTTCAATATCACAGAAAGTGAAAAATGGATAAAGAAGTTGTGGTACTTACGTACAATGCAATATCACTCAGCAGTGAAATCTATGTCATCAGGCCCATAGCAGCATAATGAGTGGATTCAGGTATGATGATTCTAACTGAAATAAGTCATACAGAAAAAGAAACATCATAAGATATCACTAATACACGGAATGTAAACTTGGCTACACAGGAACTGGATTACAAAACAGAACAGGGTCTCAAATTTAGAAAACCAACTTATGCTTGCTTAAGGGGAAAGGTGAGTTGGGGTGCTGCATAAAACCAGAGATTGAAATGAGCACAGATAAAGTTCCTTAAGCCAAATATGGAATAGACAAGAACTACTCCTTGCTCAACGAAATGGACTCAACAGCCCATATTAAACGCCTAAGAATGTACCTGACTAGTAAGTACCTTAAAACCTATGGATTGCTATGTCTCTGAAAGAAAATCAAGCGTGTGTACAGGGGCATAAACGCAGCAGTGATAGGATTGGAGAGGTTCGGTGAGCAAATGAAGACCCTTTGAAGTCATATTGCATGGTACCCATTCCACGGGTCTCAACTCTCCAGGTTTAAGGGATTCTTCCTTCAGCTAAAACATGCACGTGGAACCCAGAGTATGATCAACCGTGTGATCGGGAGACGTGTTCCAATATGTCTCAGTTCTCGTCCCCTGGTACTCGGGTGCAACATTCCAGATGCTTTACTAACACTCTCCCGACTTGGAGAGTCAGTGCCTTTAACCTCCTGTTTGGCCCATTTGCAATTTCTGAGGAAGATGAACAGGAATAGGGAGAACCAATGAGAGACTAGCTGGAGGTGTCTGGACGGGCAAATTTAACTCTCATTTCCCACCAGGAAGAGGAATTAACCAAAGGCTCAGCATGCCGTGCCGGAACCAGATTAGGGCCTGAAGCAATCCTGCGGTGTTGCGGCCAGCTCACAAGAAAGCGAGTTGAAGAAAGGAGCTCAGGGGCACTGTAATTCACAAACCTGCAGAGTTATAAATGACAGCTATCGTCCAAAAATATACTGAAGTAAGGCTGCCAAGAGGACTTGAAAGCGGGGCAGAATTGCAGGAAACCGATTTCAGGAGGTAGACTGGAATTGCATTTAAAGCATAGGAAAAGAGGCAGAACGTCCACAATGATGCACTTGGCCAAAAAGGGCGTATGCGTTTTTTCCTGAATATATTCAGGAAAAAACGCATACGCCCTTTTTGGCCAACCAAGCAAGCTTGCAAAGGAAATCTGCACTACAATGAAGTCTCACTTCCCCCCGGTCAAAAGGGCCATCTGAAAAAAGTGTAAAATCCAGAAAGGCAGGACAGGCCATGGAGAACTGGGAGCCTTGTTATGCTGATGGGCGGGATGTAAATTGCCAATAGCCACTTGGCAGAAGTGTATGGTGTTTCCTGAAACATCTAAAAACAAAGCAACAGAGCCTAGGGCACTTCCACTTATGGTCCTATAGCTTAGGGAAATTAAAATCAAAAAGACACAGCCACCCCAAAGTTTGGGACGGCTCTGTTTACAAGAACGTCGTTTACAGTACAAGTTCAATATCGCAGAAAGTGAAAAATGGATAAAGAAGTTGTGGTGCTTACGTACAATGCAATATCACTCAGCAATGAAATCTATGTCATCAGGCCCGTAGCAGCATAATGAGTGGATTCAGGTATGATGATTCTAACTGAAATAAGTCACACAGAAAAAGAAATATCATAAGATATCACTAATACACGGAATGTAAACTTGGCTACACAGGAACTGAATTACAAAACAGAACAGGGTCTCAAATTTAGAAAACCGACTTATGCTTGCTTAAGGGGAAAGGTGAGTTGGGGTGCTGCATAAAACCAGAGATTGAAATGAGCACAGATAAAGTTCCTTAAGCCAAATATGGAATAGACAAGAGCTACTCCTTGCTCAACGAGATGGACTCAACACCCCATATTAAACGCCTAAGAATGTACCTGATTAGTAAATATCTTAAAACCTATGGATTGCTATGTCTCCGAAAGAGAATCAAGCATGTGTAAAGGGCAATAAACGAAGCAGTGATAGGATTGGAGAGGTTCGGTGAGCAAATGAAGACCCTTTGAAGTCATATTGCATGGTACCCATTCCACGGGTCTCAACTCTCCAGGTTTAAGGAATTCTTCCTTCAGCTAAAACATGCATGTGGAACCCAGAGTATGATCAACCTTGTGATCGGGATATGTGTTCCAATATGTCTCAGTTCTCGTCCCCTGGTACTCGGGTGCAACATTCCAGACGCTTTACTAACACTCTCCCGACTTGGAGAGTCAGTGCCTTTAACCTCCTGTTTGGCCCAGTTTGCCATTTCTGCGGAAGATGAACAGGAATAGGGAGGACCAATGAGAGACTAGCTGGAGGTGTCTGGACAGGCAAATTTAACTCTCATTTCCCACCAGGAAGAGGAATTAACCAAAGGCTCAGCGTGCCGTGCCGGAACCAGATTAAGGCCTGAAGCAATCCTGCAGTGTTGCGGCCAGCTCACAAGAAAGCGAGTTGAAGAAAGGAGCTCAGGGGCACTGTAATTCACAAACCTGCAGAGTTATAAATGACAGCTATCGTCCAAAAATATACTGAAGGAAGGCTGCCAAGAGGACTTGAAAGCGGGGCAGAATTGCAGGAAACCGATTTCAGGAGGTAGACTGGAATTGCATTTAAAGCATAGGAAAAGAGGCAGAACGTCCACAATGATGCACTTGGCCAAAAAGGGCGTATGCGTTTTTTCCTGAATATATTCAGGAAAAAACGCATACGCCCTTTTTGGCCAACCAAGCAAGCTTGCAAAGGAAATCTGCACTACAATGAAGTCTCACTTCCCCCAGGTCAAAAGGGCCATCTGAAAAAAGTGTAAAATCCAGAAAGGCAGGACAGGCCATGGAGAACTGGGAGCCTTGTTATGCTGATGGGCGGGATGTAAATTGCCAACAGCCACTCGGGAGAAGTGTATGGTGATTCCTGAAACATCTAAAAAACAAAGCAACAGAGCCTAGGGCACTTCCACTTATGGTCCTATAGCTTAGGGGAATTAAAATCAAAAAGACACAGCCACCCCAAAGTTTGGGACGGCTCTGTTTACAAGAACCTCGTTTACGGTACAAGTTCAACAGCGCAGAAAGTGAAAAATGGATAAAGAAGTTGTGGTACTTACGTACAATGCAATATCACTCAGCAGTGAAATCTATGTCATCAGGCCCATAGCAGCATAATGAGTGGATTCAGGTATGATGATTCTAACTGAAATAAGTCACACAGAAAAAGAAATATCATAAGATATCACTAATACACGGGATGTAAACTTGGCTACACAGGAACTGGATTACAAAACAGAACAGGGTCTCAAATTTAGAAAACCAACTTATGCTTGCTTAAGGGGAAAGGTGAGTTGGGGTGCTGCATAAAACCAGAGATTGAAATGAGCACAGATAAAGTTCCTTAAGCCAAATATGGAATAGACAAGAACTACTCCTTGCTCAACGAAATGGACTCAACAGCCCATATTAAACGCCTAAGAATGTACCTGACTAGTAAGTATCTTAAAACCTATGGATTGCTATGTCTCTGGAAGAAAATCAAGCGTGTGTACAGGGGCATAAACGCAGCAGTGATAGGATTGGAGAGGTTCGGTGAGCAAATGAAGACCCTTTGAAGTCATATTGCATGGTACCCATTCCACGGGTCTCAACTCTCCAGGTTTAAGGGATTCTTCCTTCAGCTAAAACATGCACGTGGAACCCAGAGTATGATCAACCGTGTGATCGGGAGACGTGTTCCAATATGTCTCAGTTCTCGTCCCCTGGTACTCGGGTGCAACATTCCAGACGCTTTACTAACACTCTCCCGACTTGGAGAGTCAGTGCCTTTAACCTCCTGTTTGGCCCATTTGCAATTTCTGAGGAAGATGAACAGGAATAGGGAGAACCAATGAGAGACTAGCTGGAGGTGTCTGGACGGGCAAATTTAACTCTCATTTCCCACCAGGAAGAGGAATTAACCAAAGGCTCAGCATGCCGTGCCGGAACCAGATTAGGGCCTGAAGCAATCCTGCGGTGTTGCGGCCAGCTCACAAGAAAGCGAGTTGAAGAAAGGAGCTCAGGGGCACTGTAATTCACAAACCTGCAGAGTTATAAATGACAGCTATCGTCCAAAAATATACTGAAGTAAGGCTGCCAAGAGGACTTGAAAGCGGGGCAGAATTGCAGGAAACCGATTTCAGGAGGTAGACTGGAATTGCATTTAAAGCATAGGAAAAGAGGCAGAACGTCCACAATGATGCACTTGGCCAAAAAGGGCGTATGCGTTTTTTCCTGAATATATTCAGGAAAAAACGCATACGCCCTTCTTGGCCAACCAAGCAAGCTTGCAAAGGAAATCTGCACTACAATGAAGTCTCACTTCCCCCAGGTCAAAAGGGCCATCTGAAAAAAGTGTAAAATCCAGAAATGCAGGACAGGCCATGGAGAACTGGGAGCCTTGTTATGCTGATGGGCAGGATGTAAATTGCCAACAGCCACTCGGGAGAAGTGTATGGTGATTCCTGAAACATCTAAAAAACAAAGCAACATAGCCTAGGGCACTTCCACTTATGGTCCTATAGCTTAGGGGAATTAAAATAAAAAAGACACAGCCACCCCAAAGTTTGGGACGGCTCTGTTAACAAGAACCTGGTTTACGCTACAAGTTCAACAGTGCAGAAAGTGAAAAATGGATATAGAAGTTGTGGTACTTACGTACAATGCAATATCACTCAGCAATGAAATCTATGTCATCAGGCCCATAGCAGCATAATGAGTGGATTCAGGTATGATGATTCTAACTGAAATAAGTCATACAGAAAAAGAAACATCATAAGATATCACTAATACACGGAATGTAAACTTGGCTACACAGGAACTGGATTACAAAACAGAACAGGGTCTCAAATTTAGAAAACCAACTTATGCTTGCTTAAGGGGAAAGGTGAGTTGGGGTGCTGCATAAAACCAGAGATTGAAATGAGCACAGATAAAGTTCCTTAAGCCAAATATGGAATAGACAAGAACTACTCCTTGCTCAACGAAATGGACTCAACAGCCCATATTAAACGCCTATGAATGTACCTGACCAGTAGGTATCTTAGAACCTATGGATTGCTATGTCTCTGAAAGAAAATCAAGCGTGTGTACAGGGGCATAAACGCAGCAGTGATAGGATTGGAGAGGTTCGGTGAGCAAATGAAGACCCTTTGAAGTCATATTGCATGGTACCCATTCCACGGGTCTCAACTCTCCAGGTTTAAGGGATTCTTCCTTCAGCTAAAACATGCACGTGGAACCCAGAGTATGATCAACCGTGTGATCGGGAGACGTGTTCCAATATGTCTCAGTTCTCGTCCCCTGGTACTCGGGTGCAACATTCCAGATGCTTTACTAACCCTCTCCCGACTTGGAGAGTCAGTGCCTTTAACCTCCTGTTTGGCCCAGTTTGCCATTTCTGCAGAAGATGAACAGGAATAGGGAGGACCAATGAGAGACTAGCTGGAGGTGTCTGGACGGGCAAATTTAACTCTCATTTCCCACCAGGAAGAGGAATTAACCAAAGGCTCAGCGTGCCGTGCCGGAACCAGATTAGGGCCTGAAGCAATCCTGCGGTGTTGCGGCCAGCTCACAAGAAAGCGAGTTGAAGAAAGGAGCTCAGGGGCACTGTAATTCACAAACCTGCAGAGTTATAAATGACAGCTATCGTCCAAAAATATACTGAAGTAAGGCTGCCAAGAGGACTTGAAAGCGGGGCAGAATTGCAGGAAACCGATTTCAGGAGGTAGACTGGAATTGCATTTAAAGCATAGGAAAAGAGGCAGAACGTCCACAATGATGCACTTGGCCAAAAAGGGCGTATGCGTTTTTTCCTGAATATATTCAGGAAAAAACGCATACGCCCTTTTTGGCCAACCAAGCAAGCTTGCAAAGGAAATCTGCACTACAATGAAGTCTCACTTCCCCCCGGTCAAAAGGGCCATCTGAAAAAAGTGTAAAATCCAGAAAGGCAGGACAGGCCATGGAGAACTGGGAGACTTGTTATGCTGATGGGCGGGATGTAAATTGCCAAGAGCCACTCGGGAGAGGTGTATGGTGTTTCCTGAAACATCTAAAAAACAAAGCATCAGAGCCTAGGGCACTTCCACTTATGGTCCTATAGCTTAGGGAAATTAAAATCAAAAAGACACAGCCACCCCAAAGTTTGGGACGGCTCTGTTTACAAGAACGTCGTTTACGGTACAAGTTCAATATCACAGAAAGTGAAAAATGGATAAAGAAGTTGTGGTACTTACGTACAATGCAATATCACTCAGCAGTGAAATCTATGTCATCAGGCCCATAGCAGCATAATGAGTGGATTCAGGTATGATGATTCTAACTGAAATAAGTCATACAGAAAAAGAAACATCATAAGATATCACTAATACACGGAATGTAAACTTGGCTACACAGGAACTGGATTACAAAACAGAACAGGGTCTCAAATTTAGAAAACCAACTTATGCTTGCTTAAGGGGAAAGGTGAGTTGGGGTGCTGCATAAAACCAGAGATTGAAATGAGCACAGATAAAGTTCCTTAAGCCAAATATGGAATAGACAAGAACTACTCCTTGCTCAACGAAATGGACTCAACAGCCCATATTAAACGCCTAAGAATGTACCTGACTAGTAAGTACCTTAAAACCTATGGATTGCTATGTCTCTGAAAGAAAATCAAGCGTGTGTACAGGGGCATAAACGCAGCAGTGATAGGATTGGAGAGGTTCGGTGAGCAAATGAAGACCCTTTGAAGTCATATTGCATGGTACCCATTCCACGGGTCTCAACTCTCCAGGTTTAAGGGATTCTTCCTTCAGCTAAAACATGCACGTGGAACCCAGAGTATGATCAACCGTGTGATCGGGAGACGTGTTCCAATATGTCTCAGTTCTCGTCCCCTGGTACTCGGGTGCAACATTCCAGATGCTTTACTAACACTCTCCCGACTTGGAGAGTCAGTGCCTTTAACCTCCTGTTTGGCCCATTTGCAATTTCTGAGGAAGATGAACAGGAATAGGGAGAACCAATGAGAGACTAGCTGGAGGTGTCTGGACGGGCAAATTTAACTCTCATTTCCCACCAGGAAGAGGAATTAACCAAAGGCTCAGCATGCCGTGCCGGAACCAGATTAGGGCCTGAAGCAATCCTGCGGTGTTGCGGCCAGCTCACAAGAAAGCGAGTTGAAGAAAGGAGCTCAGGGGCACTGTAATTCACAAACCTGCAGAGTTATAAATGACAGCTATCGTCCAAAAATATACTGAAGTAAGGCTGCCAAGAGGACTTGAAAGCGGGGCAGAATTGCAGGAAACCGATTTCAGGAGGTAGACTGGAATTGCATTTAAAGCATAGGAAAAGAGGCAGAACGTCCACAATGATGCACTTGGCCAAAAAGGGCGTATGCGTTTTTTCCTGAATATATTCAGGAAAAAACGCATACGCCCTTTTTGGCCAACCAAGCAAGCTTGCAAAGGAAATCTGCACTACAATGAAGTCTCACTTCCCCCCGGTCAAAAGGGCCATCTGAAAAAAGTGTAAAATCCAGAAAGGCAGGACAGGCCATGGAGAACTGGGAGCCTTGTTATGCTGATGGGCGGGATGTAAATTGCCAATAGCCACTTGGCAGAAGTGTATGGTGTTTCCTGAAACATCTAAAAACAAAGCAACAGAGCCTAGGGCACTTCCACTTATGGTCCTATAGCTTAGGGAAATTAAAATCAAAAAGACACAGCCACCCCAAAGTTTGGGACGGCTCTGTTTACAAGAACGTCGTTTACAGTACAAGTTCAATATCGCAGAAAGTGAAAAATGGATAAAGAAGTTGTGGTGCTTACGTACAATGCAATATCACTCAGCAATGAAATCTATGTCATCAGGCCCGTAGCAGCATAATGAGTGGATTCAGGTATGATGATTCTAACTGAAATAAGTCACACAGAAAAAGAAATATCATAAGATATCACTAATACACGGAATGTAAACTTGGCTACACAGGAACTGAATTACAAAACAGAACAGGGTCTCAAATTTAGAAAACCGACTTATGCTTGCTTAAGGGGAAAGGTGAGTTGGGGTGCTGCATAAAACCAGAGATTGAAATGAGCACAGATAAAGTTCCTTAAGCCAAATATGGAATAGACAAGAGCTACTCCTTGCTCAACGAGATGGACTCAACACCCCATATTAAACGCCTAAGAATGTACCTGATTAGTAAATATCTTAAAACCTATGGATTGCTATGTCTCCGAAAGAGAATCAAGCGTGTGTAAAGGGCAATAAACGAAGCAGTGATAGGATTGGAGAGGTTCGGTGAGCAAATGAAGACCCTTTGAAGTCATATTGCATGGTACCCATTCCACGGGTCTCAACTCTCCAGGTTTAAGGAATTCTTCCTTCAGCTAAAACATGCACGTGGAACCCAGAGTATGATCAACCTTGTGATCGGGATATGTGTTCCAATATGTCTCAGTTCTCGTCCCCTGGTACTCGGGTGCAACATTCCAGACGCTTTACTAACACTCTCCCGACTTGGAGAGTCAGTGCCTTTAACCTCCTGTTTGGCCCAGTTTGCCATTTCTGCGGAAGATGAACAGGAATAGGGAGGACCAATGAGAGACTAGCTGGAGGTGTCTGGACGGGCAAATTTAACTCTCATTTCCCACCAGGAAGAGGAATTAACCAAAGGCTCAGCGTGCCGTGCCGGAACCAGATTAAGGCCTGAAGCAATCCTGCAGTGTTGCGGCCAGCTCACAAGAAAGCGAGTTGAAGAAAGGAGCTCAGGGGCACTGTAATTCACAAACCTGCAGAGTTATAAATGACAGCTATCGTCCAAAAATATACTGAAGTAAGGCTGCCAAGAGGACTTGAAAGCGGGGCAGAATTGCAGGAAACCGATTTCAGGAGGTAGACTGGAATTGCATTTAAAGCATAGGAAAAGAGGCAGAACGTCCACAATGATGCACTTGGCCAAAAAGGGCGTATGCGTTTTTTCCTGAATATATTCAGGAAAAAACGCATACGCCCTTTTTGGCCAACCAAGCAAGCTTGCAAAGGAAATCTGCACTACAATGAAGTCTCACTTCCCCCAGGTCAAAAGGGCCATCTGAAAAAAGTGTAAAATCCAGAAAGGCAGGACAGGCCATGGAGAACTGGGAGCCTTGTTATGCTGATGGGCAGGATGTAAATTGCCAACAGCCACTCGGGAGAAGTGTATGGTGATTCCTGAAACATCTAAAAAACAAAGCAACATAGCCTAGGGCACTTCCACTTATGGTCCTATAGCTTAGGGGAATTAAAATAAAAAAGACACAGCCACCCCAAAGTTTGGGACGGCTCTGTTAACAAGAACCTGGTTTACGCTACAAGTTCAACAGTGCAGAAAGTGAAAAATGGATAAAGAAGTTGTAGTACTTACGTACAATGCAATATCACTCAGCAATGAAATCTATGTCATCAGGCCCATAGCAGCATAATGAGTGGATTCAGGTATGATGATTCTAACTGAAATAAGCCATACAGAAAAAGAAACATCATAAGATATCACTAATACACGGAATGTAAACTTGGCTACACAGGAACTGGATTACAAAACAGAACAGGGTCTCAAATTTAGAAAACCAACTTATGCTTGCTTAAGGGGAAAGGTGAGTTGGGGTGCTGCATAAAACCAGAGATTGAAATGAGCACAGATAAAGTTCCTTAAGCCAAATATGGAATAGACAAGAACTACTCCTTGCTCAACGAAATGGACTCAACAGCCCATATTAAACGCCTATGAATGTACCTGACCAGTAGGTATCTTAGAACCTATGGATTGCTATGTCTCTGAAAGAAAATCAAGCGTGTGTACAGGGGCATAAACGCAGCAGTGATAGGATTGGAGAGGTTCGGTGAGCAAATGAAGACCCTTTGAAGTCATATTGCATGGTACCCATTCCACGGGTCTCAACTCTCCAGGTTTAAGGGATTCTTCCTTCAGCTAAAACATGCACGTGGAACCCAGAGTATGATCAACCGTGTGATCGGGAGACGTGTTCCAATATGTCTCAGTTCTCGTCCCCTGGTACTCGGGTGCAACATTCCAGACGCTTTACTAACCCTCTCCCGACTTGGAGAGTCAGTGCCTTTAACCTCCTGTTTGGCCCAGTTTGCCATTTCTGCAGAAGATGAACAGGAATAGGGAGGACCAATGAGAGACTAGCTGGAGGTGTCTGGACGGGCAAATTTAACTCTCATTTCCCACCAGGAAGAGGAATTAACCAAAGGCTCAGCGTGCCGTGCTGGATCCAGATTAGGGCCTGAAGCAATCCTGCGGTGTTGCGGCCAGCTCACAAGAAAGCGAGTTGAAGAAAGGAGCTCAGGGGCACTGTAATTCACAAACCTGCAGAGTTATAAATGACAGCTATCGTCCAAAAATATACTGAAGGAAGGCTGCCAAGAGGACTTGAAAGCGGGGCAGAATTGCAGGAAACCGATTTCAGGAGGTAGACTGGAATTGCATTTAAAGCATAGGAAAAGAGGCAGAACGTCCACAATGATGCACTTGGCCAAAAAGGGCGTATGCGTTTTTTACTGAATATATTCAGGAAAAAACGCATACGCCCTTTTTGGCCAACCAAGCAAGCTTGCAAAGGAAATCTGCACTACAATGAAGTCTCACTTCCCCCGGTCAAAAGGGCCACCTGAAAAAAGTGTAAAATCCAGAAAGGCAGGACAGGCCATGGAGAACTGGGAGACTTGTTATGCTGATGGGCGGGATGTAAATTGCCAAGAGCCACTCGGGAGAGGTGTATGGTGTTTCCTGAAACATCTAAAAAACAAAGCATCAGAGCCTAGGGCACTTCCACTTATGGTCCTATAGCTTAGGGAAATTAAAATCAAAAAGACACAGCCACCCCAAAGTTTGGGACGGCTCTGTTTACAAGAACGTCGTTTACAGTACAAGTTCAATATCACAGAAAGTGAAAAATGGATAAAGAAGTTGTGGTACTTACGTACAATGCAATATCACTCAGCAGTGAAATCTATGTCATCAGGCCCATAGCAGCATAATGAGTGGATTCAGGTATGATGATTCTAACTGAAATAAGTCATACAGAAAAAGAAACATCATAAGATATCACTAATACACGGAATGTAAACTTGGCTACACAGGAACTGGATTACAAAACAGAACAGGGTCTCAAATTTAGAAAACCAACTTATGCTTGCTTAAGGGGAAAGGTGAGTTGGGGTGCTGCATAAAACCAGAGATTGAAATGAGCACAGATAAAGTTCCTTAAGCCAAATATGGAATAGACAAGAACTACTCCTTGCTCAACGAAATGGACTCAACAGCCCATATTAAACGCCTAAGAATGTACCTGACTAGTAAGTACCTTAAAACCTATGGATTGCTATGTCTCTGAAAGAAAATCAAGCGTGTGTACAGGGGCATAAACGCAGCAGTGATAGGATTGGAGAGGTTCGGTGAGCAAATGAAGACCCTTTGAAGTCATATTGCATGGTACCCATTCCACGGGTCTCAACTCTCCAGGTTTAAGGGATTCTTCCTTCAGCTAAAACATGCACGTGGAACCCAGAGTATGATCAACCGTGTGATCGGGAGACGTGTTCCAATATGTCTCAGTTCTCGTCCCCTGGTACTCGGGTGCAACATTCCAGACGCTTTACTAACACTCTCCCGACTTGGAGAGTCAGTGCCTTTAACCTCCTGTTTGGCCCATTTGCAATTTCTGAGGAAGATGAACAGGAATAGGAAGAACCAATGAGAGACTAGCTGGAGGTGTCTGGACGGGCAAATTTAACTCTCATTTCCCACCAGGAAGAGGAATTAACCAAAGGCTCAGCATGCCGTGCCGGAACCAGATTAGGGCCTGAAGCAATCCTGCGGTGTTGCGGCCAGCTCACAAGAAAGCGAGTTGAAGAAAGGAGCTCAGGGGCACTGTAATTCACAAACCTGCAGAGTTATAAATGACAGCTATCGTCCAAAAATATACTGAAGTAAGGCTGCCAAGAGGACTTGAAAGCGGGGCAGAATTGCAGGAAACCGATTTCAGGAGGTAGACTGGAATTGCATTTAAAGCATAGGAAAAGAGGCAGAACGTCCACAATGATGCACTTGGCCAAAAAGGGCGTATGCGTTTTTTCCTGAATATATTCAGGGAAAAACGCATACGCCCTTTTTGGCCAACCAAGCAAGCTTGCAAAGGAAATCTGCACTACAATGAAGTCTCACTTCCCCCCGGTCAAAAGGGCCATCTGAAAAAAGTGTAAAATCCAGAAAGGCAGGACAGGCCATGGAGAACTGGGAGCCTTGTTATGCTGATGGGCGGGATGTAAATTGCCAATAGCCACTTGGCAGAAGTGTATGGTGTTTCCTGAAACATCTAAAAACAAAGCAACAGAGCCTAGGGCACTTCCACTTATGGTCCTATAGCTTAGGGAAATTAAAATAAAAAAGACACAGCCACCCCAAAGTTTGGGACGGCTCTGTTTACAAGAACGTCGTTTACGGTACAAGTTCAATATCGCAGAAAGTGAAAAATGGATAAAGAAGTTGTAGTGCTTACGTACAATGCAATATCACTCAGCAATGAAATCTATGTCATCAGGCCCGTAGCAGCATAATGAGTGGATTCAGGTATGATGATTCTAACTGAAATAAGTCACACAGAAAAAGAAACATCATAAGATATCACTAATACACGGAATGTAAACTTGGCTACACAGGAACTGAATTACAAAACAGAACAGGGTCTCAAATTTAGAAAACCGACTTATGCTTGCTTAAGTGGAAAGGTGAGTTGGGGTGCTGCATAAAACCAGAGATTGAAATGAGCACAGATAAAGTTCCTTAAGCCAAATATGGAATAGACAAGAGCTACTCCTTGCTCAACGAGATGGACTCAACACCCCATATTAAACGCCTAAGAATGTACCTGATTAGTAAATATCTTAAAACCTATGGATTGCTATGTCTCCGAAAGAGAATCAAGCGTGTGTACAGGGGCATAAACGCAGCAGTGATAGGATTGGAGAGGTTCGGTGAGCAAATGAAGACCCTTTGAAGTCATATTGCATGGTACCCATTCCACGGGTCTCAACTCTCCAGGTTTAAGGGATTCTTCCTTCAGCTAAAACATGCACGTGGAACCCAGAGTATGATCAACCGTGTGATCGGGAGACGTGTTCCAATATGTCTCAGTTCTCGTCCCCTGGTACTCGGGTGCAACATTCCAGACGCTTTACTAACACTCTCCCGACTTGGAGAGTCAGTGCCTTTAACCTCCTGTTTGGCCCATTTGCAATTTCTGAGGAAGATGAACAGGAATAGGGAGAACCAATGAGAGACTAGCTGGAGGTGTCTGGACGGGCAAATTTAACTCTCATTTCCCACCAGGAAGAGGAATTAACCAAAGGCTCAGCATGCCGTGCCGGAACCAGATTAGGGCCTGAAGCAATCCTGCGGTGTTGCGGCCAGCTCACAAGAAAGCGAGTTGAAGAAAGGAGCTCAGGGGCACTGTAATTCACAAACCTGCAGAGTTATAAATGACAGCTATCGTCCAAAAATATACTGAAGTAAGGCTGCCAAGAGGACTTGAAAGCGGGGCAGAATTGCAGGAAACCGATTTCAGGAGGTAGACTGGAATTGCATTTAAAGCATAGGAAAAGAGGCAGAACGTCCACAATGATGCACTTGGCCAAAAAGGGCGTATGCGTTTTTTCCTGAATATATTCAGGAAAAAACGCATACGCCCTTTTTGGCCAACCAAGCAAGCTTGCAAAGGAAATCTGCACTACAATGAAGTCTCACTTCCCCCCGGTCAAAAGGGCCATCTGAAAAAAGTGTAAAATCCAGAAAGGCAGGACAGGCCATGGAGAACTGGGAGCCTTGTTATGCTGATGGGCGGGATGTAAATTGCCAATAGCCACTTGGCAGAAGTGTATGGTGTTTCCTGAAACATCTAAAAACAAAGCAACAGAGCCTAGGGCACTTCCACTTATGGTCCTATAGCTTAGGGAAATTAAAATAAAAAAGACACAGCCACCCCAAAGTTTGGGACGGCTCTGTTTACAAGAACGTCGTTTACGGTACAAGTTCAATATCGCAGAAAGTGAAAAATGGATAAAGAAGTTGTGGTGCTTACGTACAATGCAATATCACTCAGCAATGAAATCTATGTCATCAGGCCCGTAGCAGCATAATGAGTGGATTCAGGTATGATGATTCTAACTGAAATAAGTCACACAGAAAAAGAAACATCATAAGATATCACTAATACACGGAATGTAAACTTGGCTACACAGGAACTGAATTACAAAACAGAACAGGGTCTCAAATTTAGAAAACCGACTTATGCTTGCTTAAGGGGAAAGGTGAGTTGGGGTGCTGCATAAAACCAGAGATTGAAATGAGCACAGATAAAGTTCCTTAAGCCAAATATGGAATAGACAAGAGCTACTCCTTGCTCAACGAGATGGACTCAACACCCCATATTAAACGCCTAAGAATGTACCTGATTAGTAAATATCTTAAAACCTATGGATTGCTATGTCTCCGAAAGAGAATCAAGCGTGTGTAAAGGGCAATAAACGAAGCAGTGATAGGATTGGAGAGGTTCGGTGAGCAAATGAAGACCCTTTGAAGTCATATTGCATGGTACCCATTCCACGGGTCTCAACTCTCCAGGATTAAGGAATTCTTCCTTCAGCTAAAACATGCATGTGGAACCCAGAGTATGATCAACCTTGTGATCGGGATATGTGTTCCAATATGTCTCAGTTCTCGTCCCCTGGTACTCGGGTGTAACATTCCAGACGCTTTACTAACACTCTCCCGACTTGGAGAGTCAGTGCCTTTAACCTCCTGTTTGGCCCATTTGCAATTTCTGCGGAAGATGAACAGGAATAGGAAGAACCAATGAGAGACTAGCTGGAGGTGTCTGGACGGGCAAATTTAACTCTCATTTCCCACCAGGAAGAGGAATTAACCAAAGGCTCAGCGTGCCGTGCCGGAACCAGATTAGGGCCTGAAGCAATCCTGCGGTGTTGCGGCCAGCTCACAAGAAAGCGAGTTGAAGAAAGGAGCTCAGGGGCACTGTAATTCACAAACCTGCAGAGTTATAAATGACAGCTATCGTCCAAAATATACTGAAGTAAGGCTGCCAAGAGGACTTGAAAGCGGGACAGAATTGCAGGAAACTGATTTCAGTAGGTGGACTGGAATTGCAATTAAAGCATAGGAAAAGAGGCAGAACGTCCACAATGATGCACTTGGCCAAAAAGGGCGTATGCATTTTTCCCTGAATATATTCAGGAAAAAACGCATACGCCCTTTTTGGAAAACCAAGCAAGCTTGCAAAGGAAATCTGCACTACAATGAAGTCTCACTTGTCCCCGGTCAGAAGGGTCATCTGTTAAAAGTGTAAAATCCAGAAATGCAGGACAGGCCATGGAGAACTGGGAGCCTTGTTATGCTGATGGGCGGGATGTAAATTGCCAACAACCACTTGGCAGAAGTGTATTGTGTTTCCTGAAACATCTAAAAACAAAGCAACAGAGTCTAGGGCACTTCCACTTATGGTCCTATAGCTTAGGGAAATTAAAATCAAAAAGACACAGCCAACCCAAAGTTTGGGACGGCTCTGTTTACAAGAACCTCGTTTACGGGACAAGTTCAATATCGCAGAAAGTGAAAAATGGATAAAGAAGTTGTGGTACTTACGTACAATGCAATATCACTCAGCAATGAAATCTATGTCATCAGGCCCGTAGCAGCATAATGAGTGGATTCAGGTATGATGATTCTAACTGAAATAAGTCACACAGAAAAAGAAATATCATAAGATATCACTAATACACGGAATGTAAACTTGGCTACACAGGAACTGGATTACAAAACAGAACAGTGTCTCAAATTTAGAAAACCAACTTATGCTTGCTTAAGGGGAAAGGTGAGTTGGGGTGCTGCATAAAACCAGAGATTGAAATGAGCACAGATAAAGTTCCTTAAGCCAAATATGGAATAGACAAGAACTTCTCCTTGCTCAACGAAATGGACTCAACAGCACATATTAAACGCCTAGGAATGTACCTGACTAGTAAATATCTTAAAACCTATGGATTGCTATGTCTCTGAAAGAAAATCAAGCGTGTGTACAGGGGCATAAACACAGCAGTGATAGGATTGGAGAGGTTCGGTGAGCAAATGAAGACCCTTTGAAGTCATATTGCATGGTACCCATTCCTCGGGTCTCAACTCTCCAGTTTTAAGGGATTCTTCCTTCAGTTAAAACATGCACGTGGAACCCAGAGTATGATCAACCGTGTGATCGGGAGACGTGTTCCAATATGTCTCAGTTCTCGTCCCCTGGTACTCGGGTGCAACATTCCAGACGCTTTACTAACACTCTCCCGACTTGGAGAGTCAGTGCCTTTAACCTCCTGTTTGGCCCAGTTTGCAATTTCTCCGGAAGATGAACAGGAATAGGGAGAACCAATGAGAGACTAGCTGGAGGTGTCTGGACGGGCAAATTTAACTCTCATTTCCCACCAGGAAGAGGAATTAACCAAAGGTTCAGCGTGCCGTGCCGGAACCAGATTAGGGCCTGAAGCAATCCTGCAGTGTTGCGGCCAGCTCACAAGAAAGCGAGTTGAAGAAAGGAGCTCAGGGGCACTGTAATTCACAAACCTGCAGAGTTATAAATGACAGCTATTGTCCAAAACTATACTGAAGTAAGGCTGCCAAGAGGACTTGAAAGCGGGGCAGAATTGCAAGAAACCGATTTCAGGAGGTAGACTGGAATTGCATTTAAAGCATAGGAAAAGAGGCAGAACGTCCACAATGATGCACTTGGCCAAAAAGTGCGTATGCGTTTTTTCCTGAATATATTCAGGAAAAAACGCATACGCCCTTTTTGGCCAACCAAGCAAGCTTGCAAAGGAAATCTGCACTACAATGAAGTCTCACTTCCCCGGTCAAAAGGGCCACCTGAAAAAAGTGTAAAATCCAGAAAGGCAGGACAGGCCATGGAGAACTGGGAGCCTTGTTATGCTGATGGGCGGGATGTAAATTGCCAAGAGCCACTCGGGAGAGGTGTACGGTGTTTCCTGAAACATCTAAAGAACAAAGCAACAGAGTCTAGGGCACTTCCACTTATGGTCCTATAGCTTAGGGAAATTGAAATCAAAAAGACACAGCCACCCCAAAGTTTGGGACGGCTCTGTTTACAAGAACCTCATTTACGGGACAAGTTCAATATCGCAGAAAGGGAAAAATGGATAAAGAAGTTGTGGTACTTATGTACAATACAATATCACTCAGCAATGAAATCTATGTCATCAGGCCCGTAGCAGCATAATGAGTGGATTCAGGTATGATGATTCTAACTGAAATAAGTCACACAGAAAAAGAAATATCATAAGATATCACTAATACACGGAATGTAAACTTGGCTACACAGGAACTGGATTACAAAACAGAACAGGGTCTCAAATTTAGAAAACCAACTTATGCTTGCTTAAGGGGAAAGGTGAGTTGGGGTGCTGCATAAAACCAGAGATTGAAATGAGCACAGATAGAGTTCCTTAAGCCAAATATGGAATAGAGAAGAACTACTCCTTGCTCAACGAAATGGACTCAACACCCCATATTAAACGCCTAAGAATGTACCTGACTAGTAAGTATCTTAAAACCTATGGATTGCTATGTCTCTGAAAGAAAATCAAGCGTGTGTACAGGGGCATAAACACAGCAGTGATAGGACTGGAGAGGTTCGGTGAGCAAATGAAGACCCTTTGAAGTCATATTGCATGGTACCCATTCCACGGGTCTCAACTCTCCAGGTTTAAGGGATTCTTCCTTCAGCTAAAACATGCACGTGGAACCCAGAGTATTATCAACCATGTGATCGGGAGACGTGTTCCAATATGTCTCAGTTCTCGTCCCCTGGTACTCGGGTGTAACATTCCAGACGCTTTACTAACACTCTCCCGACTTGGAGAGTCAGTGCCTTTAACCTCCTGTTTGGCCCAGTTTGCCATTTCTGCGGAAGATGAACAGGAATAGGGAGAACCAATGAGAGACTAGCTGGAGGTGTCTGGACGGGCAAATTTAACTCTCATTTCCCACCAGGAAGAGGAATTAACCAAAGGCTCAGCGTGCCGTGCCGGAACCAGATTAAGGCCTGAAGCAATCCTGCAGTGTTGCGGCCAGCTCACAAGAAAGCGAGTTGAAGAAAGGAGCTCAGGGACACTGTAATTCACAAACCTGCAGAGATATAAATGACAGCTATCATCCAAAAATATACTGAAGTAAGGCTGCCAAGAGGACTTGAAAGCGGGGCAGAATTGCAGGAAATCGATTTCAGGATGTAGACTGGAATTGCATTTAAAGCATAGGAAAAGAGGCAGAACGTCCACAATGATGCACTTGGCCAAAAAGGGCGTATGCGTTTTTTCCTGAATATATTCAGGAAAAAACGCATACGCCCTTTTTGGCCAACCAAGCAAGCTTGCAAAGGAAATCTGCACTACAATGAAGTCTCACTTCTCCCGGTTAAAAGGGCCACCTGAAAAAAGTGTAAAATCCAGAAAGGCACGACAGGCCATGGAGAACTGGGAGCCTTGTTATGCTGATGGGCGGGATGTAAATTGCCAACAGCCACTCGGGAGAAGTGTATGGTGATTCCTGAAACATCTAAAAAACAAAGCAACAGAGCCTAGGGCACTTCCACTTATGGTCCTATAGCTTAGGGGAATTAAAATCAAAAAGACACAGCCACCCCAAAGTTTGGGACGGCTCTGTTTACAAGAACCTCGTTTACGGTACAAGTTCAACAGCGCAGAAAGTGAAAAATGGATAAAGAAGTTGTGGTACTTACGTACAATGCAATATCACTCAGCAGTGAAATCTATGTCATCAGGCCCATAGCAGCATAATGAGTGGATTCAGGTATGATGATTCTAACTGAAATAAGTCACACAGAAAAAGAAATATCATAAGATATCACTAATACACGGGATGTAAACTTGGCTACACAGGAACTGGATTACAAAACAGAACAGGGTCTCAAATTTAGAAAACCAACTTATGCTTGCTTAAGGGGAAAGGTGAGTTGGGGTGCTGCATAAAACCAGAGATTGAAATGAGCACAGATAAAGTTCCTTAAGCCAAATATGGAATAGACAAGAACTACTCCTTGCTCAACGAAATGGACTCAACAGCCCATATTAAACGCCTAAGAATGTACCTGACTAGTAAGTATCTTAAAACCTATGGATTGCTATGTCTCTGGAAGAAAATCAAGCGTGTGTACAGGGGCATAAACGCAGCAGTGATAGGATTGGAGAGGTTCGGTGAGCAAATGAAGACCCTTTGAAGTCATATTGCATGGTACCCATTCCACGGGTCTCAACTCTCCAGGTTTAAGGGATTCTTCCTTCAGCTAAAACATGCACGTGGAACCCAGAGTATGATCAACCGTGTGATCGGGAGACGTGTTCCAATATGTCTCAGTTCTCGTCCCCTGGTACTCGGGTGCAACATTCCAGACGCTTTACTAACACTCTCCCGACTTGGAGAGTCAGTGCCTTTAACCTCCTGTTTGGCCCATTTGCAATTTCTGAGGAAGATGAACAGGAATAGGGAGAACCAATGAGAGACTAGCTGGAGGTGTCTGGACGGGCAAATTTAACTCTCATTTCCCACCAGGAAGAGGAATTAACCAAAGGCTCAGCATGCCGTGCCGGAACCAGATTAGGGCCTGAAGCAATCCTGCGGTGTTGCGGCCAGCTCACAAGAAAGCGAGTTGAAGAAAGGAGCTCAGGGGCACTGTAATTCACAAACCTGCAGAGTTATAAATGACAGCTATCGTCCAAAAATATACTGAAGTAAGGCTGCCAAGAGGACTTGAAAGCGGGGCAGAATTGCAGGAAACCGATTTCAGGAGGTAGACTGGAATTGCATTTAAAGCATAGGAAAAGAGGCAGAACGTCCACAATGATGCACTTGGCCAAAAAGGGCGTATGCGTTTTTTCCTGAATATATTCAGGAAAAAACGCATACGCCCTTCTTGGCCAACCAAGCAAGCTTGCAAAGGAAATCTGCACTACAATGAAGTCTCACTTCCCCCAGGTCAAAAGGGCCATCTGAAAAAAGTGTAAAATCCAGAAATGCAGGACAGGCCATGGAGAACTGGGAGCCTTGTTATGCTGATGGGCAGGATGTAAATTGCCAACAGCCACTCGGGAGAAGTGTATGGTGATTCCTGAAACATCTAAAAAACAAAGCAACATAGCCTAGGGCACTTCCACTTATGGTCCTATAGCTTAGGGGAATTAAAATAAAAAAGACACAGCCACCCCAAAGTTTGGGACGGCTCTGTTAACAAGAACCTGGTTTACGCTACAAGTTCAACAGTGCAGAAAGTGAAAAATGGATATAGAAGTTGTGGTACTTACGTACAATGCAATATCACTCAGCAATGAAATCTATGTCATCAGGCCCATAGCAGCATAATGAGTGGATTCAGGTATGATGATTCTAACTGAAATAAGTCATACAGAAAAAGAAACATCATAAGATATCACTAATACACGGAATGTAAACTTGGCTACACAGGAACTGGATTACAAAACAGAACAGGGTCTCAAATTTAGAAAACCAACTTATGCTTGCTTAAGGGGAAAGGTGAGTTGGGGTGCTGCATAAAACCAGAGATTGAAATGAGCACAGATAAAGTTCCTTAAGCCAAATATGGAATAGACAAGAACTACTCCTTGCTCAACGAAATGGACTCAACAGCCCATATTAAACGCCTATGAATGTACCTGACCAGTAGGTATCTTAGAACCTATGGATTGCTATGTCTCTGAAAGAAAATCAAGCGTGTGTACAGGGGCATAAACGCAGCAGTGATAGGATTGGAGAGGTTCGGTGAGCAAATGAAGACCCTTTGAAGTCATATTGCATGGTACCCATTCCACGGGTCTCAACTCTCCAGGTTTAAGGGATTCTTCCTTCAGCTAAAACATGCACGTGGAACCCAGAGTATGATCAACCGTGTGATCGGGAGACGTGTTCCAATATGTCTCAGTTCTCGTCCCCTGGTACTCGGGTGCAACATTCCAGATGCTTTACTAACCCTCTCCCGACTTGGAGAGTCAGTGCCTTTAACCTCCTGTTTGGCCCAGTTTGCCATTTCTGCAGAAGATGAACAGGAATAGGGAGGACCAATGAGAGACTAGCTGGAGGTGTCTGGACGGGCAAATTTAACTCTCATTTCCCACCAGGAAGAGGAATTAACCAAAGGCTCAGCGTGCCGTGCCGGAACCAGATTAGGGCCTGAAGCAATCCTGCGGTGTTGCGGCCAGCTCACAAGAAAGCGAGTTGAAGAAAGGAGCTCAGGGGCACTGTAATTCACAAACCTGCAGAGTTATAAATGACAGCTATCGTCCAAAAATATACTGAAGTAAGGCTGCCAAGAGGACTTGAAAGCGGGGCAGAATTGCAGGAAACCGATTTCAGGAGGTAGACTGGAATTGCATTTAAAGCATAGGAAAAGAGGCAGAACGTCCACAATGATGCACTTGGCCAAAAAGGGCGTATGCGTTTTTTCCTGAATATATTCAGGAAAAAACGCATACGCCCTTTTTGGCCAACCAAGCAAGCTTGCAAAGGAAATCTGCACTACAATGAAGTCTCACTTCCCCCCGGTCAAAAGGGCCATCTGAAAAAAGTGTAAAATCCAGAAAGGCAGGACAGGCCATGGAGAACTGGGAGACTTGTTATGCTGATGGGCGGGATGTAAATTGCCAAGAGCCACTCGGGAGAGGTGTATGGTGTTTCCTGAAACATCTAAAAAACAAAGCATCAGAGCCTAGGGCACTTCCACTTATGGTCCTATAGCTTAGGGAAATTAAAATCAAAAAGACACAGCCACCCCAAAGTTTGGGACGGCTCTGTTTACAAGAACGTCGTTTACGGTACAAGTTCAATATCACAGAAAGTGAAAAATGGATAAAGAAGTTGTGGTACTTACGTACAATGCAATATCACTCAGCAGTGAAATCTATGTCATCAGGCCCATAGCAGCATAATGAGTGGATTCAGGTATGATGATTCTAACTGAAATAAGTCATACAGAAAAAGAAACATCATAAGATATCACTAATACACGGAATGTAAACTTGGCTACACAGGAACTGGATTACAAAACAGAACAGGGTCTCAAATTTAGAAAACCAACTTATGCTTGCTTAAGGGGAAAGGTGAGTTGGGGTGCTGCATAAAACCAGAGATTGAAATGAGCACAGATAAAGTTCCTTAAGCCAAATATGGAATAGACAAGAACTACTCCTTGCTCAACGAAATGGACTCAACAGCCCATATTAAACGCCTAAGAATGTACCTGACTAGTAAGTACCTTAAAACCTATGGATTGCTATGTCTCTGAAAGAAAATCAAGCGTGTGTACAGGGGCATAAACGCAGCAGTGATAGGATTGGAGAGGTTCGGTGAGCAAATGAAGACCCTTTGAAGTCATATTGCATGGTACCCATTCCACGGGTCTCAACTCTCCAGGTTTAAGGGATTCTTCCTTCAGCTAAAACATGCACGTGGAACCCAGAGTATGATCAACCGTGTGATCGGGAGACGTGTTCCAATATGTCTCAGTTCTCGTCCCCTGGTACTCGGGTGCAACATTCCAGATGCTTTACTAACACTCTCCCGACTTGGAGAGTCAGTGCCTTTAACCTCCTGTTTGGCCCATTTGCAATTTCTGAGGAAGATGAACAGGAATAGGGAGAACCAATGAGAGACTAGCTGGAGGTGTCTGGACGGGCAAATTTAACTCTCATTTCCCACCAGGAAGAGGAATTAACCAAAGGCTCAGCATGCCGTGCCGGAACCAGATTAGGGCCTGAAGCAATCCTGCGGTGTTGCGGCCAGCTCACAAGAAAGCGAGTTGAAGAAAGGAGCTCAGGGGCACTGTAATTCACAAACCTGCAGAGTTATAAATGACAGCTATCGTCCAAAAATATACTGAAGTAAGGCTGCCAAGAGGACTTGAAAGCGGGGCAGAATTGCAGGAAACCGATTTCAGGAGGTAGACTGGAATTGCATTTAAAGCATAGGAAAAGAGGCAGAACGTCCACAATGATGCACTTGGCCAAAAAGGGCGTATGCGTTTTTTCCTGAATATATTCAGGAAAAAACGCATACGCCCTTTTTGGCCAACCAAGCAAGCTTGCAAAGGAAATCTGCACTACAATGAAGTCTCACTTCCCCCCGGTCAAAAGGGCCATCTGAAAAAAGTGTAAAATCCAGAAAGGCAGGACAGGCCATGGAGAACTGGGAGCCTTGTTATGCTGATGGGCGGGATGTAAATTGCCAATAGCCACTTGGCAGAAGTGTATGGTGTTTCCTGAAACATCTAAAAACAAAGCAACAGAGCCTAGGGCACTTCCACTTATGGTCCTATAGCTTAGGGAAATTAAAATAAAAAAGACACAGCCACCCCAAAGTTTGGGACGGCTCTGTTTACAAGAACGTCGTTTACAGTACAAGTTCAATATCGCAGAAAGTGAAAAATGGATAAAGAAGTTGTGGTGCTTACGTACAATGCAATATCACTCAGCAATGAAATCTATGTCATCAGGCCCGTAGCAGCATAATGAGTGGATTCAGGTATGATGATTCTAACTGAAATAAGTCACACAGAAAAAGAAATATCATAAGATATCACTAATACACGGAATGTAAACTTGGCTACACAGGAACTGAATTACAAAACAGAACAGGGTCTCAAATTTAGAAAACCGACTTATGCTTGCTTAAGGGGAAAGGTGAGTTGGGGTGCTGCATAAAACCAGAGATTGAAATGAGCACAGATAAAGTTCCTTAAGCCAAATATGGAATAGACAAGAGCTACTCCTTGCTCAACGAGATGGACTCAACACCCCATATTAAACGCCTAAGAATGTACCTGATTAGTAAATATCTTAAAACCTATGGATTGCTATGTCTCCGAAAGAGAATCAAGCGTGTGTAAAGGGCAATAAACGAAGCAGTGATAGGATTGGAGAGGTTCGGTGAGCAAATGAAGACCCTTTGAAGTCATATTGCATGGTACCCATTCCACGGGTCTCAACTCTCCAGGTTTAAGGAATTCTTCCTTCAGCTAAAACATGCACGTGGAACCCAGAGTATGATCAACCTTGTGATCGGGATATGTGTTCCAATATGTCTCAGTTCTCGTCCCCTGGTACTCGGGTGCAACATTCCAGACGCTTTACTAACACTCTCCCGACTTGGAGAGTCAGTGCCTTTAACCTCCTGTTTGGCCCAGTTTGCCATTTCTGCGGAAGATGAACAGGAATAGGGAGGACCAATGAGAGACTAGCTGGAGGTGTCTGGACGGGCAAATTTAACTCTCATTTCCCACCAGGAAGAGGAATTAACCAAAGGCTCAGCGTGCCGTGCCGGAACCAGATTAAGGCCTGAAGCAATCCTGCAGTGTTGCGGCCAGCTCACAAGAAAGCGAGTTGAAGAAAGGAGCTCAGGGGCACTGTAATTCACAAACCTGCAGAGTTATAAATGACAGCTATCGTCCAAAAATATACTGAAGTAAGGCTGCCAAGAGGACTTGAAAGCGGGGCAGAATTGCAGGAAACCGATTTCAGGAGGTAGACTGGAATTGCATTTAAAGCATAGGAAAAGAGGCAGAACGTCCACAATGATGCACTTGGCCAAAAAGGGCGTATGCGTTTTTTCCTGAATATATTCAGGAAAAAACGCATACGCCCTTTTTGGCCAACCAAGCAAGCTTGCAAAGGAAATCTGCACTACAATGAAGTCTCACTTCCCCCAGGTCAAAAGGGCCATCTGAAAAAAGTGTAAAATCCAGAAAGGCAGGACAGGCCATGGAGAACTGGGAGCCTTGTTATGCTGATGGGCAGGATGTAAATTGCCAACAGCCACTCGGGAGAAGTGTATGGTGATTCCTGAAACATCTAAAAAACAAAGCAACATAGCCTAGGGCACTTCCACTTATGGTCCTATAGCTTAGGGGAATTAAAATAAAAAAGACACAGCCACCCCAAAGTTTGGGACGGCTCTGTTAACAAGAACCTGGTTTACGCTACAAGTTCAACAGTGCAGAAAGTGAAAAATGGATAAAGAAGTTGTAGTACTTACGTACAATGCAATATCACTCAGCAATGAAATCTATGTCATCAGGCCCATAGCAGCATAATGAGTGGATTCAGGTATGATGATTCTAACTGAAATAAGCCATACAGAAAAAGAAACATCATAAGATATCACTAATACACGGAATGTAAACTTGGCTACACAGGAACTGGATTACAAAACAGAACAGGGTCTCAAATTTAGAAAACCAACTTATGCTTGCTTAAGGGGAAAGGTGAGTTGGGGTGCTGCATAAAACCAGAGATTGAAATGAGCACAGATAAAGTTCCTTAAGCCAAATATGGAATAGACAAGAACTACTCCTTGCTCAACGAAATGGACTCAACAGCCCATATTAAACGCCTATGAATGTACCTGACCAGTAGGTATCTTAGAACCTATGGATTGCTATGTCTCTGAAAGAAAATCAAGCGTGTGTACAGGGGCATAAACGCAGCAGTGATAGGATTGGAGAGGTTCGGTGAGCAAATGAAGACCCTTTGAAGTCATATTGCATGGTACCCATTCCACGGGTCTCAACTCTCCAGGTTTAAGGGATTCTTCCTTCAGCTAAAACATGCACGTGGAACCCAGAGTATGATCAACCGTGTGATCGGGAGACGTGTTCCAATATGTCTCAGTTCTCGTCCCCTGGTACTCGGGTGCAACATTCCAGACGCTTTACTAACCCTCTCCCGACTTGGAGAGTCAGTGCCTTTAACCTCCTGTTTGGCCCAGTTTGCCATTTCTGCAGAAGATGAACAGGAATAGGGAGGACCAATGAGAGACTAGCTGGAGGTGTCTGGACGGGCAAATTTAACTCTCATTTCCCACCAGGAAGAGGAATTAACCAAAGGCTCAGCGTGCCGTGCTGGATCCAGATTAGGGCCTGAAGCAATCCTGCGGTGTTGCGGCCAGCTCACAAGAAAGCGAGTTGAAGAAAGGAGCTCAGGGGCACTGTAATTCACAAACCTGCAGAGTTATAAATGACAGCTATCGTCCAAAAATATACTGAAGGAAGGCTGCCAAGAGGACTTGAAAGCGGGGCAGAATTGCAGGAAACCGATTTCAGGAGGTAGACTGGAATTGCATTTAAAGCATAGGAAAAGAGGCAGAACGTCCACAATGATGCACTTGGCCAAAAAGGGCGTATGCGTTTTTTACTGAATATATTCAGGAAAAAACGCATACGCCCTTTTTGGCCAACCAAGCAAGCTTGCAAAGGAAATCTGCACTACAATGAAGTCTCACTTCCCCCGGTCAAAAGGGCCACCTGAAAAAAGTGTAAAATCCAGAAAGGCAGGACAGGCCATGGAGAACTGGGAGACTTGTTATGCTGATGGGCGGGATGTAAATTGCCAAGAGCCACTCGGGAGAGGTGTATGGTGTTTCCTGAAACATCTAAAAAACAAAGCATCAGAGCCTAGGGCACTTCCACTTATGGTCCTATAGCTTAGGGAAATTAAAATCAAAAAGACACAGCCACCCCAAAGTTTGGGACGGCTCTGTTTACAAGAACGTCGTTTACAGTACAAGTTCAATATCACAGAAAGTGAAAAATGGATAAAGAAGTTGTGGTACTTACGTACAATGCAATATCACTCAGCAGTGAAATCTATGTCATCAGGCCCATAGCAGCATAATGAGTGGATTCAGGTATGATGATTCTAACTGAAATAAGTCATACAGAAAAAGAAACATCATAAGATATCACTAATACACGGAATGTAAACTTGGCTACACAGGAACTGGATTACAAAACAGAACAGGGTCTCAAATTTAGAAAACCAACTTATGCTTGCTTAAGGGGAAAGGTGAGTTGGGGTGCTGCATAAAACCAGAGATTGAAATGAGCACAGATAAAGTTCCTTAAGCCAAATATGGAATAGACAAGAACTACTCCTTGCTCAACGAAATGGACTCAACAGCCCATATTAAACGCCTAAGAATGTACCTGACTAGTAAGTACCTTAAAACCTATGGATTGCTATGTCTCTGAAAGAAAATCAAGCGTGTGTACAGGGGCATAAACGCAGCAGTGATAGGATTGGAGAGGTTCGGTGAGCAAATGAAGACCCTTTGAAGTCATATTGCATGGTACCCATTCCACGGGTCTCAACTCTCCAGGTTTAAGGGATTCTTCCTTCAGCTAAAACATGCACGTGGAACCCAGAGTATGATCAACCGTGTGATCGGGAGACGTGTTCCAATATGTCTCAGTTCTCGTCCCCTGGTACTCGGGTGCAACATTCCAGACGCTTTACTAACACTCTCCCGACTTGGAGAGTCAGTGCCTTTAACCTCCTGTTTGGCCCATTTGCAATTTCTGAGGAAGATGAACAGGAATAGGAAGAACCAATGAGAGACTAGCTGGAGGTGTCTGGACGGGCAAATTTAACTCTCATTTCCCACCAGGAAGAGGAATTAACCAAAGGCTCAGCATGCCGTGCCGGAACCAGATTAGGGCCTGAAGCAATCCTGCGGTGTTGCGGCCAGCTCACAAGAAAGCGAGTTGAAGAAAGGAGCTCAGGGGCACTGTAATTCACAAACCTGCAGAGTTATAAATGACAGCTATCGTCCAAAAATATACTGAAGTAAGGCTGCCAAGAGGACTTGAAAGCGGGGCAGAATTGCAGGAAACCGATTTCAGGAGGTAGACTGGAATTGCATTTAAAGCATAGGAAAAGAGGCAGAACGTCCACAATGATGCACTTGGCCAAAAAGGGCGTATGCGTTTTTTCCTGAATATATTCAGGGAAAAACGCATACGCCCTTTTTGGCCAACCAAGCAAGCTTGCAAAGGAAATCTGCACTACAATGAAGTCTCACTTCCCCCCGGTCAAAAGGGCCATCTGAAAAAAGTGTAAAATCCAGAAAGGCAGGACAGGCCATGGAGAACTGGGAGCCTTGTTATGCTGATGGGCGGGATGTAAATTGCCAATAGCCACTTGGCAGAAGTGTATGGTGTTTCCTGAAACATCTAAAAACAAAGCAACAGAGCCTAGGGCACTTCCACTTATGGTCCTATAGCTTAGGGAAATTAAAATAAAAAAGACACAGCCACCCCAAAGTTTGGGACGGCTCTGTTTACAAGAACGTCGTTTACGGTACAAGTTCAATATCGCAGAAAGTGAAAAATGGATAAAGAAGTTGTAGTGCTTACGTACAATGCAATATCACTCAGCAATGAAATCTATGTCATCAGGCCCGTAGCAGCATAATGAGTGGATTCAGGTATGATGATTCTAACTGAAATAAGTCACACAGAAAAAGAAACATCATAAGATATCACTAATACACGGAATGTAAACTTGGCTACACAGGAACTGAATTACAAAACAGAACAGGGTCTCAAATTTAGAAAACCGACTTATGCTTGCTTAAGTGGAAAGGTGAGTTGGGGTGCTGCATAAAACCAGAGATTGAAATGAGCACAGATAAAGTTCCTTAAGCCAAATATGGAATAGACAAGAGCTACTCCTTGCTCAACGAGATGGACTCAACACCCCATATTAAACGCCTAAGAATGTACCTGATTAGTAAATATCTTAAAACCTATGGATTGCTATGTCTCCGAAAGAGAATCAAGCGTGTGTACAGGGGCATAAACGCAGCAGTGATAGGATTGGAGAGGTTCGGTGAGCAAATGAAGACCCTTTGAAGTCATATTGCATGGTACCCATTCCACGGGTCTCAACTCTCCAGGTTTAAGGGATTCTTCCTTCAGCTAAAACATGCACGTGGAACCCAGAGTATGATCAACCGTGTGATCGGGAGACGTGTTCCAATATGTCTCAGTTCTCGTCCCCTGGTACTCGGGTGCAACATTCCAGACGCTTTACTAACACTCTCCCGACTTGGAGAGTCAGTGCCTTTAACCTCCTGTTTGGCCCATTTGCAATTTCTGAGGAAGATGAACAGGAATAGGGAGAACCAATGAGAGACTAGCTGGAGGTGTCTGGACGGGCAAATTTAACTCTCATTTCCCACCAGGAAGAGGAATTAACCAAAGGCTCAGCATGCCGTGCCGGAACCAGATTAGGGCCTGAAGCAATCCTGCGGTGTTGCGGCCAGCTCACAAGAAAGCGAGTTGAAGAAAGGAGCTCAGGGGCACTGTAATTCACAAACCTGCAGAGTTATAAATGACAGCTATCGTCCAAAAATATACTGAAGTAAGGCTGCCAAGAGGACTTGAAAGCGGGGCAGAATTGCAGGAAACCGATTTCAGGAGGTAGACTGGAATTGCATTTAAAGCATAGGAAAAGAGGCAGAACGTCCACAATGATGCACTTGGCCAAAAAGGGCGTATGCGTTTTTTCCTGAATATATTCAGGAAAAAACGCATACGCCCTTTTTGGCCAACCAAGCAAGCTTGCAAAGGAAATCTGCACTACAATGAAGTCTCACTTCCCCCCGGTCAAAAGGGCCATCTGAAAAAAGTGTAAAATCCAGAAAGGCAGGACAGGCCATGGAGAACTGGGAGCCTTGTTATGCTGATGGGCGGGATGTAAATTGCCAATAGCCACTTGGCAGAAGTGTATGGTGTTTCCTGAAACATCTAAAAACAAAGCAACAGAGCCTAGGGCACTTCCACTTATGGTCCTATAGCTTAGGGAAATTAAAATAAAAAAGACACAGCCACCCCAAAGTTTGGGACGGCTCTGTTTACAAGAACGTCGTTTACGGTACAAGTTCAATATCGCAGAAAGTGAAAAATGGATAAAGAAGTTGTGGTGCTTACGTACAATGCAATATCACTCAGCAATGAAATCTATGTCATCAGGCCCGTAGCAGCATAATGAGTGGATTCAGGTATGATGATTCTAACTGAAATAAGTCACACAGAAAAAGAAACATCATAAGATATCACTAATACACGGAATGTAAACTTGGCTACACAGGAACTGAATTACAAAACAGAACAGGGTCTCAAATTTAGAAAACCGACTTATGCTTGCTTAAGGGGAAAGGTGAGTTGGGGTGCTGCATAAAACCAGAGATTGAAATGAGCACAGATAAAGTTCCTTAAGCCAAATATGGAATAGACAAGAGCTACTCCTTGCTCAACGAGATGGACTCAACACCCCATATTAAACGCCTAAGAATGTACCTGATTAGTAAATATCTTAAAACCTATGGATTGCTATGTCTCCGAAAGAGAATCAAGCGTGTGTAAAGGGCAATAAACGAAGCAGTGATAGGATTGGAGAGGTTCGGTGAGCAAATGAAGACCCTTTGAAGTCATATTGCATGGTACCCATTCCACGGGTCTCAACTCTCCAGGATTAAGGAATTCTTCCTTCAGCTAAAACATGCATGTGGAACCCAGAGTATGATCAACCTTGTGATCGGGATATGTGTTCCAATATGTCTCAGTTCTCGTCCCCTGGTACTCGGGTGTAACATTCCAGACGCTTTACTAACACTCTCCCGACTTGGAGAGTCAGTGCCTTTAACCTCCTGTTTGGCCCATTTGCAATTTCTGCGGAAGATGAACAGGAATAGGAAGAACCAATGAGAGACTAGCTGGAGGTGTCTGGACGGGCAAATTTAACTCTCATTTCCCACCAGGAAGAGGAATTAACCAAAGGCTCAGCGTGCCGTGCCGGAACCAGATTAGGGCCTGAAGCAATCCTGCGGTGTTGCGGCCAGCTCACAAGAAAGCGAGTTGAAGAAAGGAGCTCAGGGGCACTGTAATTCACAAACCTGCAGAGTTATAAATGACAGCTATCGTCCAAAATATACTGAAGTAAGGCTGCCAAGAGGACTTGAAAGCGGGACAGAATTGCAGGAAACTGATTTCAGTAGGTGGACTGGAATTGCAATTAAAGCATAGGAAAAGAGGCAGAACGTCCACAATGATGCACTTGGCCAAAAAGGGCGTATGCATTTTTCCCTGAATATATTCAGGAAAAAACGCATACGCCCTTTTTGGAAAACCAAGCAAGCTTGCAAAGGAAATCTGCACTACAATGAAGTCTCACTTGTCCCCGGTCAGAAGGGTCATCTGTTAAAAGTGTAAAATCCAGAAATGCAGGACAGGCCATGGAGAACTGGGAGCCTTGTTATGCTGATGGGCGGGATGTAAATTGCCAACAACCACTTGGCAGAAGTGTATTGTGTTTCCTGAAACATCTAAAAACAAAGCAACAGAGTCTAGGGCACTTCCACTTATGGTCCTATAGCTTAGGGAAATTAAAATCAAAAAGACACAGCCAACCCAAAGTTTGGGACGGCTCTGTTTACAAGAACCTCGTTTACGGGACAAGTTCAATATCGCAGAAAGTGAAAAATGGATAAAGAAGTTGTGGTACTTACGTACAATGCAATATCACTCAGCAATGAAATCTATGTCATCAGGCCCGTAGCAGCATAATGAGTGGATTCAGGTATGATGATTCTAACTGAAATAAGTCACACAGAAAAAGAAATATCATAAGATATCACTAATACACGGAATGTAAACTTGGCTACACAGGAACTGGATTACAAAACAGAACAGTGTCTCAAATTTAGAAAACCAACTTATGCTTGCTTAAGGGGAAAGGTGAGTTGGGGTGCTGCATAAAACCAGAGATTGAAATGAGCACAGATAAAGTTCCTTAAGCCAAATATGGAATAGACAAGAACT
Source organism: Leucopleurus acutus (assembly GCF_964270905.1). Taxonomy (NCBI): domain Eukaryota; kingdom Metazoa; phylum Chordata; class Mammalia; order Artiodactyla; family Delphinidae; genus Leucopleurus; species Leucopleurus acutus. Next base: position 307,293 of record NW_028139134.1, on the reverse strand, counting down.
TCTCCTTGCTCAACGAAATGGACTCAACAGCACATATTAAACGCCTAGGAATGTACCTGACTAGTAAATATCTTAAAACCTATGGATTGCTATGTCTCTGAAAGAAAATCAAGCGTGTGTACAGGGGCATAAACACAGCAGTGATAGGATTGGAGAGGTTCGGTGAGCAAATGAAGACCCTTTGAAGTCATATTGCATGGTACCCATTCCTCGGGTCTCAACTCTCCAGTTTTAAGGGATTCTTCCTTCAGTTAAAACATGCACGTGGAACCCAGAGTATGATCAACCGTGTGATCGGGAGACGTGTTCCAATATGTCTCAGTTCTCGTCCCCTGGTACTCGGGTGCAACATTCCAGACGCTTTACTAACACTCTCCCGACTTGGAGAGTCAGTGCCTTTAACCTCCTGTTTGGCCCAGTTTGCAATTTCTCCGGAAGATGAACAGGAATAGGGAGAACCAATGAGAGACTAGCTGGAGGTGTCTGGACGGGCAAATTTAACTCTCATTTCCCACCAGGAAGAGGAATTAACCAAAGGTTCAGCGTGCCGTGCCGGAACCAGATTAGGGCCTGAAGCAATCCTGCAGTGTTGCGGCCAGCTCACAAGAAAGCGAGTTGAAGAAAGGAGCTCAGGGGCACTGTAATTCACAAACCTGCAGAGTTATAAATGACAGCTATTGTCCAAAACTATACTGAAGTAAGGCTGCCAAGAGGACTTGAAAGCGGGGCAGAATTGCAAGAAACCGATTTCAGGAGGTAGACTGGAATTGCATTTAAAGCATAGGAAAAGAGGCAGAACGTCCACAATGATGCACTTGGCCAAAAAGTGCGTATGCGTTTTTTCCTGAATATATTCAGGAAAAAACGCATACGCCCTTTTTGGCCAACCAAGCAAGCTTGCAAAGGAAATCTGCACTACAATGAAGTCTCACTTCCCCGGTCAAAAGGGCCACCTGAAAAAAGTGTAAAATCCAGAAAGGCAGGACAGGCCATGGAGAACTGGGAGCCTTGTTATGCTGATGGGCGGGATGTAAATTGCCAAGAGCCACTCGGGAGAGGTGTACGGTGTTTCCTGAAACATCTAAAGAACAAAGCAACAGAGTCTAGGGCACTTCCACTTATGGTCCTATAGCTTAGGGAAATTGAAATCAAAAAGACACAGCCACCCCAAAGTTTGGGACGGCTCTGTTTACAAGAACCTCATTTACGGGACAAGTTCAATATCGCAGAAAGGGAAAAATGGATAAAGAAGTTGTGGTACTTATGTACAATACAATATCACTCAGCAATGAAATCTATGTCATCAGGCCCGTAGCAGCATAATGAGTGGATTCAGGTATGATGATTCTAACTGAAATAAGTCACACAGAAAAAGAAATATCATAAGATATCACTAATACACGGAATGTAAACTTGGCTACACAGGAACTGGATTACAAAACAGAACAGGGTCTCAAATTTAGAAAACCAACTTATGCTTGCTTAAGGGGAAAGGTGAGTTGGGGTGCTGCATAAAACCAGAGATTGAAATGAGCACAGATAGAGTTCCTTAAGCCAAATATGGAATAGAGAAGAACTACTCCTTGCTCAACGAAATGGACTCAACACCCCATATTAAACGCCTAAGAATGTACCTGACTAGTAAGTATCTTAAAACCTATGGATTGCTATGTCTCTGAAAGAAAATCAAGCGTGTGTACAGGGGCATAAACACAGCAGTGATAGGACTGGAGAGGTTCGGTGAGCAAATGAAGACCCTTTGAAGTCATATTGCATGGTACCCATTCCACGGGTCTCAACTCTCCAGGTTTAAGGGATTCTTCCTTCAGCTAAAACATGCACGTGGAACCCAGAGTATTATCAACCATGTGATCGGGAGACGTGTTCCAATATGTCTCAGTTCTCGTCCCCTGGTACTCGGGTGTAACATTCCAGACGCTTTACTAACACTCTCCCGACTTGGAGAGTCAGTGCCTTTAACCTCCTGTTTGGCCCAGTTTGCCATTTCTGCGGAAGATGAACAGGAATAGGGAGAACCAATGAGAGACTAGCTGGAGGTGTCTGGACGGGCAAATTTAACTCTCATTTCCCACCAGGAAGAGGAATTAACCAAAGGCTCAGCGTGCCGTGCCGGAACCAGATTAAGGCCTGAAGCAATCCTGCAGTGTTGCGGCCAGCTCACAAGAAAGCGAGTTGAAGAAAGGAGCTCAGGGACACTGTAATTCACAAACCTGCAGAGATATAAATGACAGCTATCATCCAAAAATATACTGAAGTAAGGCTGCCAAGAGGACTTGAAAGCGGGGCAGAATTGCAGGAAATCGATTTCAGGATGTAGACTGGAATTGCATTTAAAGCATAGGAAAAGAGGCAGAACGTCCACAATGATGCACTTGGCCAAAAAGGGCGTATGCGTTTTTTCCTGAATATATTCAGGAAAAAACGCATACGCCCTTTTTGGCCAACCAAGCAAGCTTGCAAAGGAAATCTGCACTACAATGAAGTCTCACTTCTCCCGGTTAAAAGGGCCACCTGAAAAAAGTGTAAAATCCAGAAAGGCACGACAGGCCATGGAGAACTGGGAGCCTTGTTATGCTGATGGGCGGGATGTAAATTGCCAAGAGCCACTCGGGAGAGGTGTATTGTGTTTCCTGAAACATCTAAAAAACAAAGCAACAGAGCCTAGGGCACTTCCACTTATGGTCCTATAGCTTAGGGAAATTAAAATAAAAAACACACAGCCACCCCACAGTTTGGGATGGCTCTGTTTACAAGAACCTCGTTTACAGTACAAGTTCAATATCGCAGAAAGTGAAAAATGGATAAAGAAGTTGTGGTACATACGTACAATGCAATATTACTCAGCAGTGAAATCTATGTCATCAGGCCCGTAGCAGCATAATGAGTGGATTCAGGTATGATGATTCTAACTGAAATAAGTCACACAGAAAAAGATATATCATAAGATATCACTAATACACGGAATGTAAACTTGGCTACACAGGATCTGGATTACAAAACAGAACAGGGTCTCAAATTTAGAAAACCGACTTATGCTTGCTTAAGGGGAAAGGTGAGTTGGGGTGCTGCATAAAACCAGAGATTGAAATGAGCACAGATAGAGTTCCTTAAGCCAAATATGGAATAGAGAAGAACTACTCCTTGCTCAACGAAATGGACTCAACACCCCATATTTAACGCCTAAGAATGTACCTGAATAGTAAGTATCTTAAAACCTATGGATTGCTATGTCTCTGAAAGAAAATCAAGCGTGTGTACAGGGGCATAAACACAGCAGTGATAGGATTGGAGAGGTTCGGTGAGCAAATGAAGACCCTTTGAAATCATATTGCATGGTACCCATTCCACGGGTCTCAACTCTCCAGGTTTAAGGGATTCTTCCTTCAGCTAAAACATGCACGTGGAACCCAGAGTATGATCAACCGTGTGATCGGGAGACGTGTTCCAATATGTCTCAGTTCTCGTCCCCTGGTACTCGGGTGCAACATTCCAGACGCTTTACTAACACTCTCCCGACTTGGAGAGTCAGTGCCTTTAACCTCCTGTTTGGCCCAGTTTGCCATTTCTGCAGAAGATGAACAGGAATAGGGAGGACCAATGAGAGACTAGCTGGAGGTGTCTGGACGGGCAAATTTAACTCTCATTTCCCACCAGGAAGAGGAATTAACCAAAGGCTCAGCGTGCCGTGCCGGAACCAGATTAGGGCCTGAAGCAATCCTGCAGTGTTGCGGCCAGCTCACAAGAAAGCGAGTTGAAGAAAGGAGCTCAGGGGCACTGTAATTCACAAACCTGCAGAGTTATAAATGACAGCTATCGTCCAAAAATATACTGAAGGAAGGCTGCCAAGAGGACTTGAAAGCGGGGCAGAATTGCAGGAAACCGATTTCAGGAGGTAGACTGGAATTGCATTTAAAGCATAGGAAAAGAGGCAGAACGTCCACAATGATGCACTTGGCCAAAAAGGGCGTATGCGTTTTTTCCTGAATATATTCAGGAAAAAACGCATACGCCCTTTTTGGCCAACCAAGCAAGCTTGCAAAGGAAATCTGCACTACAATGAAGTCTCACTTCCCCCAGGTCAAAAGGGCCATCTGAAAAAAGTGTAAAATCCAGAAAGGCACGACAGGCCATGGAGAACTGGGAGCCTTGTTATGCTGATGGGCGGGATGTAAATTGCCAAGAGCCACTTGGGAGAGGTGTATGGTGTTTCCTGAAACATCTAAAAAACAAAGCAACAGAGCCTAGGGCACTTCCACTTATGGTCCTATAGCTTAGGGAAATTAAAATAAAAAAGACACAGCCACCCCACAGTTTGGGATGGCTCTGTTTACAAGAACCTCGTTTACAGTACAAGTTCAATATCGCAGAAAGTGAAAAATGGATAAAGAAGTTGTGGTACATACGTACAATGCAATATTACTCAGCAGTGAAATCTATGTGATCAGGCCCGTAGCAGCATAATGAGTGGATTCAGGTATGATGATTCTAACTGAAATAAGTCACACAGAAAAAGATATATCATAAGATATCACTAATACACGGAATGTAAACTTGGCTACACAGGAACTGGATTACAAAACAGAACAGGGTCTCAAATTTAGAAAACCGACTTATGCTTGCTTAAGGGGAAAGGTGAGTTGGGGTGCTGCATAAAACCAGAGATTGAAATGAGCACAGATAGAGTTCCTTAAGCCAAATATGGAATAGAGAAGAACTACTCCTTGCTCAACGAAATGGACTCAACACCCCATATTAAACGCCTAAGAATGTACCTGAATAGTAAGTATCTTAAAACCTATGGATTGCTATGTCTCTGAAAGAAAATCAAGCGTGTGTACAGGGGCATAAACACAGCAGTGATAGGATTGGAGAGGTTCGGTGAGCAAATGAAGACCCTTTGAAATCATATTGCATGGTACCCATTCCACGGGTCTCAACTCTCCAGGTTTAAGGGATTCTTCCTTCAGCTAAAACATGCACGTGGAACCCAGAGTATGATCAACCGTGTGATCGGGAGACGTGTTCCAATATGTCTCAGTTCTCGTCCCCTGGTACTCGGGTGCAACATTCCAGACGCTTTACTAACCCTCTCCCGACTTGGAGAGTCAGTGCCTTTAACCTCCTGTTTGGCCCAGTTTGCCATTTCTGCAGAAGATGAACAGGAATAGGGAGGACCAATGAGAGACCAGCTGGAGGTGTCTGGACGGGCAAATTTAACTCTCATTTCCCACCAGGAAGAGGAATTAACCAAAGGCTCAGCGTGCCGTGCCGGAACCAGATTAGGGCCTGAAGCAATCCTGCGGTGTTGCGGCCAGCTCACAAGAAAGCGAGTTGAAGAAAGGAGCTCAGGGGCACTGTAATTCACAAACCTGCAGAGTTATAAATGACAGCTATCGTCCAAAAATATACTGAAGGAAGGCTGCCAAGAGGACTTGAAAGCGGGGCAGAATTGCAGGAAACCGATTTCAGGAGGTAGACTGGAATTGCATTTAAAGCATAGGAAAAGAGGCAGAACGTCCACAATGATGCACTTGGCCAAAAAGGGCGTATGCGTTTTTTCCTGAATATATTCAGGAAAAAACGCATACGCCCTTTTTGGCCAACCAAGCAAGCTTGCAAAGGAAATCTGCACTACAATGAAGTCTCACATCCCCCAGGTCAAAAGGGCCATCTGAAAAAAGTGTAAAATCCAGAAAGGCAGGACAGGCCATGGAGAACTGGGAGCCTTGTTATGCTGATGGGCGGGATGTAAATTGCCAACAGCCACTCGGGAGAAGTGTATGGTGATTCCTGAAACATCTAAAAAACAAAGCAACAGAGCCTAGGGCACTTCCACTTATGGTCCTATAGCTTAGGGGAATTAAAATCAAAAAGACACAGCCACCCCAAAGTTTGGGACGGCTCTGTTTACAAGAACCTCATTTACGGTACAAGTTCAACAGCGCAGAAAGTGAAAAATGGATAAAGAAGTTGTGGTACTTACGTACAATGCAATATCACTCAGCAGTGAAATCTATGTCATCAGGCCCATAGCAGCATAATGAGTGGATTCAGGTATGATGATTCTAACTGAAATAAGTCACACAGAAAAAGAAATATCATAAGATATCACTAATACACGGGATGTAAACTTGGCTACACAGGAACTGGATTACAAAACAGAACAGGGTCTCAAATTTAGAAAACCAACTTATGCTTGCTTAAGGGGAAAGGTGAGTTGGGGTGCTGCATAAAACCAGAGATTGAAATGAGCACAGATAAAGTTCCTTAAGCCAAATATGGAATAGACAAGAACTACTCCTTGCTCAACGAAATGGACTCAACAGCCCATATTAAACGCCTAAGAATGTACCTGACTAGTAAGTATCTTAAAACCTATGGATTGCTATGTCTCTGAAAGAAAATCAAGCGTGTGTACAGGGGCATAAACGCAGCAGTGATAGGATTGGAGAGGTTCGGTGAGCAAATGAAGACCCTTTGAAGTCATATTGCATGGTACCCATTCCACGGGTCTCAACTCTCCAGGTTTAAGGGATTCTTCCTTCAGCTAAAACATGCACGTGGAACCCAGAGTATGATCAACCGTGTGATCGGGAGACGTGTTCCAATATGTCTCAGTTCTCGTCCCCTGGTACTCGGGTGCAACATTCCAGACGCTTTACTAACACTCTCCCGACTTGGAGAGTCAGTGCCTTTAACCTCCTGTTTGGCCCAGTTTGCCATTTCTGCGGAAGATGAACAGGAATAGGGAGAACCAATGAGAGACTAGCTGGAGGTGTCTGGACGGGCAAATTTAACTCTCATTTCCCACCAGGAAGAGGAATTAACCAAAGGCTCAGCATGCCGTGCCGGAACCAGATTAGGGCCTGAAGCAATCCTGCGGTGTTGCGGCCAGCTCACAAGAAAGCGAGTTGAAGAAAGGAGCTCAGGGGCACTGTAATTCACAAACCTGCAGAGTTATAAATGACAGCTATCATCCAAAACTATACTGAAGTAAGGCTGCCAAGAGGACTTGAAAGCGGGGCAGAATTGCAGGAAACCGATTTCAGGAGGTAGACTGGAATTGCATTTAAAGCATAGGAAAAGAGGCAGAACGTCCACAATGATGCACTTGGCTAAAAAGTGCGTATGCGTTTTTTCCTGAATATGTTCAGGAAAAAACGCATACGCCCTTTTTGGCCAACCAAGCAAGCTTGCAAAGGAAATCTGCACTACAATGAAGTCTCACTTCCCCCGGTCAAAAGGGCCACCTGAAAAAAGTGTAAAATCCAGAAAGGCAGGACAGGCCATGGAGAACTGGGAGCCTTGTTATGCTGATGGGCGGGATGTAAATTGCCAAGAGCCACTTGGGAGAGGTGTATGGTGTTTCCTGAAACATCTAAAAAACAAAGCAACAGAGCCTAGGGCACTTCCACTTATGGTCCTATAGCTTAGGGAAATTAAAATAAAAAAGACACAGCCACCCCACAGTTTGGGATGGCTCTGTTTACAAGAACCTCGTTTACAGTACAAGTTCAATATCGCAGAAAGTGAAAAATGGATAAAGAAGTTGTGGTACTTACGTACAATGCAATATCACTCAGCAATGAAATCTATGTCATCAGGCCCGTAGCAGCATAATGAGTGGATTCAGGTATGATGATTCTAACTGAAATAAGTCACACAGAAAAAGAAATATCATAAGATATCACTAATACACGGAATGTAAACTTGGCTACACAGGAACTGGATTACAAAACAGAACAGTGTCTCAAATTTAGAAAACCAACTTATGCTTGCTTAAGGGGAAAGGTGAGTTGGGGTGCTGCATAAAACCAGAGATTGAAATGAGCACAGATAAAGTTCCTTAAGCCAAATATGGAATAGACAAGAACTTCTCCTTGCTCAACGAAATGGACTCAACAGCACATATTAAACGCCTAGGAATGTACCTGACTAGTAAATATCTTAAAACCTATGGATTGCTATGTCTCTGAAAGAAAATCAAGCGTGTGTACAGGGGCATAAACACAGCAGTGATAGGATTGGAGAGGTTCGGTGAGCAAATGAAGACCCTTTGAAGTCATATTGCATGGTACCCATTCCTCGGGTCTCAACTCTCCAGTTTTAAGGGATTCTTCCTTCAGTTAAAACATGCACGTGGAACCCAGAGTATGATCAACCGTGTGATCGGGAGACGTGTTCCAATATGTCTCAGTTCTCGTCCCCTGGTACTCGGGTGCAACATTCCAGACGCTTTACTAACACTCTCCCGACTTGGAGAGTCAGTGCCTTTAACCTCCTGTTTGGCCCAGTTTGCAATTTCTCCGGAAGATGAACAGGAATAGGGAGAACCAATGAGAGACTAGCTGGAGGTGTCTGGACGGGCAAATTTAACTCTCATTTCCCACCAGGAAGAGGAATTAACCAAAGGTTCAGCGTGCCGTGCCGGAACCAGATTAGGGCCTGAAGCAATCCTGCAGTGTTGCGGCCAGCTCACAAGAAAGCGAGTTGAAGAAAGGAGCTCAGGGGCACTGTAATTCACAAACCTGCAGAGTTATAAATGACAGCTATTGTCCAAAACTATACTGAAGTAAGGCTGCCAAGAGGACTTGAAAGCGGGGCAGAATTGCAAGAAACCGATTTCAGGAGGTAGACTGGAATTGCATTTAAAGCATAGGAAAAGAGGCAGAACGTCCACAATGATGCACTTGGCCAAAAAGTGCGTATGCGTTTTTTCCTGAATATATTCAGGAAAAAACGCATACGCCCTTTTTGGCCAACCAAGCAAGCTTGCAAAGGAAATCTGCACTACAATGAAGTCTCACTTCCCCGGTCAAAAGGGCCACCTGAAAAAAGTGTAAAATCCAGAAAGGCAGGACAGGCCATGGAGAACTGGGAGCCTTGTTATGCTGATGGGCGGGATGTAAATTGCCAAGAGCCACTCGGGAGAGGTGTACGGTGTTTCCTGAAACATCTAAAGAACAAAGCAACAGAGTCTAGGGCACTTCCACTTATGGTCCTATAGCTTAGGGAAATTGAAATCAAAAAGACACAGCCACCCCAAAGTTTGGGACGGCTCTGTTTACAAGAACCTCATTTACGGGACAAGTTCAATATCGCAGAAAGGGAAAAATGGATAAAGAAGTTGTGGTACTTATGTACAATACAATATCACTCAGCAATGAAATCTATGTCATCAGGCCCGTAGCAGCATAATGAGTGGATTCAGGTATGATGATTCTAACTGAAATAAGTCACACAGAAAAAGAAATATCATAAGATATCACTAATACACGGAATGTAAACTTGGCTACACAGGAACTGGATTACAAAACAGAACAGGGTCTCAAATTTAGAAAACCAACTTATGCTTGCTTAAGGGGAAAGGTGAGTTGGGGTGCTGCATAAAACCAGAGATTGAAATGAGCACAGATAGAGTTCCTTAAGCCAAATATGGAATAGAGAAGAACTACTCCTTGCTCAACGAAATGGACTCAACACCCCATATTAAACGCCTAAGAATGTACCTGACTAGTAAGTATCTTAAAACCTATGGATTGCTATGTCTCTGAAAGAAAATCAAGCGTGTGTACAGGGGCATAAACACAGCAGTGATAGGACTGGAGAGGTTCGGTGAGCAAATGAAGACCCTTTGAAGTCATATTGCATGGTACCCATTCCACGGGTCTCAACTCTCCAGGTTTAAGGGATTCTTCCTTCAGCTAAAACATGCACGTGGAACCCAGAGTATTATCAACCATGTGATCGGGAGACGTGTTCCAATATGTCTCAGTTCTCGTCCCCTGGTACTCGGGTGTAACATTCCAGACGCTTTACTAACACTCTCCCGACTTGGAGAGTCAGTGCCTTTAACCTCCTGTTTGGCCCAGTTTGCCATTTCTGCGGAAGATGAACAGGAATAGGGAGAACCAATGAGAGACTAGCTGGAGGTGTCTGGACGGGCAAATTTAACTCTCATTTCCCACCAGGAAGAGGAATTAACCAAAGGCTCAGCGTGCCGTGCCGGAACCAGATTAAGGCCTGAAGCAATCCTGCAGTGTTGCGGCCAGCTCACAAGAAAGCGAGTTGAAGAAAGGAGCTCAGGGACACTGTAATTCACAAACCTGCAGAGATATAAATGACAGCTATCATCCAAAAATATACTGAAGTAAGGCTGCCAAGAGGACTTGAAAGCGGGGCAGAATTGCAGGAAATCGATTTCAGGATGTAGACTGGAATTGCATTTAAAGCATAGGAAAAGAGGCAGAACGTCCACAATGATGCACTTGGCCAAAAAGGGCGTATGCGTTTTTTCCTGAATATATTCAGGAAAAAACGCATACGCCCTTTTTGGCCAACCAAGCAAGCTTGCAAAGGAAATCTGCACTACAATGAAGTCTCACTTCTCCCGGTTAAAAGGGCCACCTGAAAAAAGTGTAAAATCCAGAAAGGCACGACAGGCCATGGAGAACTGGGAGCCTTGTTATGCTGATGGGCGGGATGTAAATTGCCAAGAGCCACTCGGGAGAGGTGTATTGTGTTTCCTGAAACATCTAAAAAACAAAGCAACAGAGCCTAGGGCACTTCCACTTATGGTCCTATAGCTTAGGGAAATTAAAATAAAAAACACACAGCCACCCCACAGTTTGGGATGGCTCTGTTTACAAGAACCTCGTTTACAGTACAAGTTCAATATCGCAGAAAGTGAAAAATGGATAAAGAAGTTGTGGTACATACGTACAATGCAATATTACTCAGCAGTGAAATCTATGTCATCAGGCCCGTAGCAGCATAATGAGTGGATTCAGGTATGATGATTCTAACTGAAATAAGTCACACAGAAAAAGATATATCATAAGATATCACTAATACACGGAATGTAAACTTGGCTACACAGGATCTGGATTACAAAACAGAACAGGGTCTCAAATTTAGAAAACCGACTTATGCTTGCTTAAGGGGAAAGGTGAGTTGGGGTGCTGCATAAAACCAGAGATTGAAATGAGCACAGATAGAGTTCCTTAAGCCAAATATGGAATAGAGAAGAACTACTCCTTGCTCAACGAAATGGACTCAACACCCCATATTTAACGCCTAAGAATGTACCTGAATAGTAAGTATCTTAAAACCTATGGATTGCTATGTCTCTGAAAGAAAATCAAGCGTGTGTACAGGGGCATAAACACAGCAGTGATAGGATTGGAGAGGTTCGGTGAGCAAATGAAGACCCTTTGAAATCATATTGCATGGTACCCATTCCACGGGTCTCAACTCTCCAGGTTTAAGGGATTCTTCCTTCAGCTAAAACATGCACGTGGAACCCAGAGTATGATCAACCGTGTGATCGGGAGACGTGTTCCAATATGTCTCAGTTCTCGTCCCCTGGTACTCGGGTGCAACATTCCAGACGCTTTACTAACACTCTCCCGACTTGGAGAGTCAGTGCCTTTAACCTCCTGTTTGGCCCAGTTTGCCATTTCTGCAGAAGATGAACAGGAATAGGGAGGACCAATGAGAGACTAGCTGGAGGTGTCTGGACGGGCAAATTTAACTCTCATTTCCCACCAGGAAGAGGAATTAACCAAAGGCTCAGCGTGCCGTGCCGGAACCAGATTAGGGCCTGAAGCAATCCTGCAGTGTTGCGGCCAGCTCACAAGAAAGCGAGTTGAAGAAAGGAGCTCAGGGGCACTGTAATTCACAAACCTGCAGAGTTATAAATGACAGCTATCGTCCAAAAATATACTGAAGGAAGGCTGCCAAGAGGACTTGAAAGCGGGGCAGAATTGCAGGAAACCGATTTCAGGAGGTAGACTGGAATTGCATTTAAAGCATAGGAAAAGAGGCAGAACGTCCACAATGATGCACTTGGCCAAAAAGGGCGTATGCGTTTTTTCCTGAATATATTCAGGAAAAAACGCATACGCCCTTTTTGGCCAACCAAGCAAGCTTGCAAAGGAAATCTGCACTACAATGAAGTCTCACTTCCCCCAGGTCAAAAGGGCCATCTGAAAAAAGTGTAAAATCCAGAAAGGCACGACAGGCCATGGAGAACTGGGAGCCTTGTTATGCTGATGGGCGGGATGTAAATTGCCAAGAGCCACTTGGGAGAGGTGTATGGTGTTTCCTGAAACATCTAAAAAACAAAGCAACAGAGCCTAGGGCACTTCCACTTATGGTCCTATAGCTTAGGGAAATTAAAATAAAAAAGACACAGCCACCCCACAGTTTGGGATGGCTCTGTTTACAAGAACCTCGTTTACAGTACAAGTTCAATATCGCAGAAAGTGAAAAATGGATAAAGAAGTTGTGGTACATACGTACAATGCAATATTACTCAGCAGTGAAATCTATGTGATCAGGCCCGTAGCAGCATAATGAGTGGATTCAGGTATGATGATTCTAACTGAAATAAGTCACACAGAAAAAGATATATCATAAGATATCACTAATACACGGAATGTAAACTTGGCTACACAGGAACTGGATTACAAAACAGAACAGGGTCTCAAATTTAGAAAACCGACTTATGCTTGCTTAAGGGGAAAGGTGAGTTGGGGTGCTGCATAAAACCAGAGATTGAAATGAGCACAGATAGAGTTCCTTAAGCCAAATATGGAATAGAGAAGAACTACTCCTTGCTCAACGAAATGGACTCAACACCCCATATTAAACGCCTAAGAATGTACCTGAATAGTAAGTATCTTAAAACCTATGGATTGCTATGTCTCTGAAAGAAAATCAAGCGTGTGTACAGGGGCATAAACACAGCAGTGATAGGATTGGAGAGGTTCGGTGAGCAAATGAAGACCCTTTGAAATCATATTGCATGGTACCCATTCCACGGGTCTCAACTCTCCAGGTTTAAGGGATTCTTCCTTCAGCTAAAACATGCACGTGGAACCCAGAGTATGATCAACCGTGTGATCGGGAGACGTGTTCCAATATGTCTCAGTTCTCGTCCCCTGGTACTCGGGTGCAACATTCCAGACGCTTTACTAACCCTCTCCCGACTTGGAGAGTCAGTGCCTTTAACCTCCTGTTTGGCCCAGTTTGCCATTTCTGCAGAAGATGAACAGGAATAGGGAGGACCAATGAGAGACCAGCTGGAGGTGTCTGGACGGGCAAATTTAACTCTCATTTCCCACCAGGAAGAGGAATTAACCAAAGGCTCAGCGTGCCGTGCCGGAACCAGATTAGGGCCTGAAGCAATCCTGCGGTGTTGCGGCCAGCTCACAAGAAAGCGAGTTGAAGAAAGGAGCTCAGGGGCACTGTAATTCACAAACCTGCAGAGTTATAAATGACAGCTATCGTCCAAAAATATACTGAAGGAAGGCTGCCAAGAGGACTTGAAAGCGGGGCAGAATTGCAGGAAACCGATTTCAGGAGGTAGACTGGAATTGCATTTAAAGCATAGGAAAAGAGGCAGAACGTCCACAATGATGCACTTGGCCAAAAAGGGCGTATGCGTTTTTTCCTGAATATATTCAGGAAAAAACGCATACGCCCTTTTTGGCCAACCAAGCAAGCTTGCAAAGGAAATCTGCACTACAATGAAGTCTCACATCCCCCAGGTCAAAAGGGCCATCTGAAAAAAGTGTAAAATCCAGAAAGGCAGGACAGGCCATGGAGAACTGGGAGCCTTGTTATGCTGATGGGCGGGATGTAAATTGCCAACAGCCACTCGGGAGAAGTGTATGGTGATTCCTGAAACATCTAAAAAACAAAGCAACAGAGCCTAGGGCACTTCCACTTATGGTCCTATAGCTTAGGGGAATTAAAATCAAAAAGACACAGCCACCCCAAAGTTTGGGACGGCTCTGTTTACAAGAACCTCATTTACGGTACAAGTTCAACAGCGCAGAAAGTGAAAAATGGATAAAGAAGTTGTGGTACTTACGTACAATGCAATATCACTCAGCAGTGAAATCTATGTCATCAGGCCCATAGCAGCATAATGAGTGGATTCAGGTATGATGATTCTAACTGAAATAAGTCACACAGAAAAAGAAATATCATAAGATATCACTAATACACGGGATGTAAACTTGGCTACACAGGAACTGGATTACAAAACAGAACAGGGTCTCAAATTTAGAAAACCAACTTATGCTTGCTTAAGGGGAAAGGTGAGTTGGGGTGCTGCATAAAACCAGAGATTGAAATGAGCACAGATAAAGTTCCTTAAGCCAAATATGGAATAGACAAGAACTACTCCTTGCTCAACGAAATGGACTCAACAGCCCATATTAAACGCCTAAGAATGTACCTGACTAGTAAGTATCTTAAAACCTATGGATTGCTATGTCTCTGAAAGAAAATCAAGCGTGTGTACAGGGGCATAAACGCAGCAGTGATAGGATTGGAGAGGTTCGGTGAGCAAATGAAGACCCTTTGAAGTCATATTGCATGGTACCCATTCCACGGGTCTCAACTCTCCAGGTTTAAGGGATTCTTCCTTCAGCTAAAACATGCACGTGGAACCCAGAGTATGATCAACCGTGTGATCGGGAGACGTGTTCCAATATGTCTCAGTTCTCGTCCCCTGGTACTCGGGTGCAACATTCCAGACGCTTTACTAACACTCTCCCGACTTGGAGAGTCAGTGCCTTTAACCTCCTGTTTGGCCCAGTTTGCCATTTCTGCGGAAGATGAACAGGAATAGGGAGAACCAATGAGAGACTAGCTGGAGGTGTCTGGACGGGCAAATTTAACTCTCATTTCCCACCAGGAAGAGGAATTAACCAAAGGCTCAGCATGCCGTGCCGGAACCAGATTAGGGCCTGAAGCAATCCTGCGGTGTTGCGGCCAGCTCACAAGAAAGCGAGTTGAAGAAAGGAGCTCAGGGGCACTGTAATTCACAAACCTGCAGAGTTATAAATGACAGCTATCATCCAAAACTATACTGAAGTAAGGCTGCCAAGAGGACTTGAAAGCGGGGCAGAATTGCAGGAAACCGATTTCAGGAGGTAGACTGGAATTGCATTTAAAGCATAGGAAAAGAGGCAGAACGTCCACAATGATGCACTTGGCTAAAAAGTGCGTATGCGTTTTTTCCTGAATATGTTCAGGAAAAAACGCATACGCCCTTTTTGGCCAACCAAGCAAGCTTGCAAAGGAAATCTGCACTACAATGAAGTCTCACTTCCCCCGGTCAAAAGGGCCACCTGAAAAAAGTGTAAAATCCAGAAAGGCAGGACAGGCCATGGAGAACTGGGAGCCTTGTTATGCTGATGGGCGGGATGTAAATTGCCAAGAGCCACTTGGGAGAGGTGTATGGTGTTTCCTGAAACATCTAAAAAACAAAGCAACAGAGCCTAGGGCACTTCCACTTATGGTCCTATAGCTTAGGGAAATTAAAATAAAAAAGACACAGCCACCCCACAGTTTGGGATGGCTCTGTTTACAAGAACCTCGTTTACAGTACAAGTTCAATATCGCAGAAAGTGAAAAATGGATAAAGAAGTTGTGGTACATACGTACAATGCAATATTACTCAGCAGTGAAATCTATGTGATCAGGCCCGTAGCAGCATAATGAGTGGATTCAGGTATGATGATTCTAACTGAAATAAGTCACACAGAAAAAGATATATCATAAGATATCACTAATACACGGAATGTAAACTTGGCTACACAGGAACTGGATTACAAAACAGAACAGGGTCTCAAATTTAGAAAACCGACTTATGCTTGCTTAAGGGGAAAGGTGAGTTGGGGTGCTGCATAAAACCAGAGATTGAAATGAGCAAATAGAGTTCCTTAAGCCAAATATGGAATAGAGAAGAACTACTCCTTGCTCAACGAAATGGACTCAACACCCCATATTAAACGCCTAAGAATGTACCTGAATAGTAAGTATCTTAAAACCTATGGATTGCTATGTCTCTGAAAGAAAATCAAGCGTGTGTACAGGGGCATAAACACAGCAGTGATAGGATTGGAGAGGTTCGGTGAGCAAATGAAGACCCTTTGAAATCATATTGCATGGTACCCATTCCACGGGTCTCAACTCTCCAGGTTTAAGGGATTCTTCCTTCAGCTAAAACATGCACGTGGAACCCAGAGTATGATCAACCGTGTGATCGGGAGACGTGTTCCAATATGTCTCAGTTCTCGTCCCCTGGTACTCGGGTGCAACATTCCAGACGCTTTACTAACCCTCTCCCGACTTGGAGAGTCAGTGCCTTTAACCTCCTGTTTGGCCCAGTTTGCCATTTCTGCAGAAGATGAACAGGAATAGGGAGGACCAATGAGAGACCAGCTGGAGGTGTCTGGACGGGCAAATTTAACTCTCATTTCCCACCAGGAAGAGGAATTAACCAAAGGCTCAGCGTGCCGTGCCGGAACCAGATTAGGGCCTGAAGCAATCCTGCAGTGTTGCGGCCAGCTCACAAGAAAGCGAGTTGAAGAAAGGAGCTCAGGGGCACTGTAATTCACAAACCTGCAGAGTTATAAATGACAGCTATCGTCCAAAAATATACTGAAGGAAGGCTGCCAAGAGGACTTGAAAGCGGGGCAGAATTGCAGGAAACCGATTTCAGGAGGTAGACTGGAATTGCATTTAAAGCATAGGAAAAGAGGCAGAACGTCCACAATGATGCACTTGGCCAAAAAGGGCGTATGCGTTTTTTCCTGAATATATTCAGGAAAAAACGCATACGCCCTTTTTGGCCAACCAAGCAAGCTTGCAAAGGAAATCTGCACTACAATGAAGTCTCACATCCCCCAGGTCAAAAGGGCCATCTGAAAAAAGTGTAAAATCCAGAAAGGCAGGACAGGCCATGGAGAACTGGGAGCCTTGTTATGCTGATGGGCGGGATGTAAATTGCCAACAGCCACTCGGGAGAAGTGTATGGTGATTCCTGAAACATCTAAAAAACAAAGCAACAGAGCCTAGGGCACTTCCACTTATGGTCCTATAGCTTAGGGGAATTAAAATCAAAAAGACACAGCCACCCCAAAGTTTGGGACGGCTCTGTTTACAAGAACCTCGTTTACGGTACAAGTTCAACAGCGCAGAAAGTGAAAAATGGATAAAGAAGTTGTGGTACTTACGTACAATGCAATATCACTCAGCAGTGAAATCTATGTCATCAGGCCCATAGCAGCATAATGAGTGGATTCAGGTATGATGATTCTAACTGAAATAAGTCACACAGAAAAAGAAATATCATAAGATATCACTAATACACGGGATGTAAACTTGGCTACACAGGAACTGGATTACAAAACAGAACAGGGTCTCAAATTTAGAAAACCAACTTATGCTTGCTTAAGGGGAAAGGTGAGTTGGGGTGCTGCATAAAACCAGAGATTGAAATGAGCACAGATAAAGTTCCTTAAGCCAAATATGGAATAGACAAGAACTACTCCTTGCTCAACGAAATGGACTCAACAGCCCATATTAAACGCCTAAGAATGTACCTGACTAGTAAGTATCTTAAAACCTATGGATTGCTATGTCTCTGAAAGAAAATCAAGCGTGTGTACAGGGGCATAAACGCAGCAGTGATAGGATTGGAGAGGTTCGGTGAGCAAATGAAGACCCTTTGAAGTCATATTGCATGGTACCCATTCCACGGGTCTCAACTCTCCAGGTTTAAGGGATTCTTCCTTCAGCTAAAACATGCACGTGGAACCCAGAGTATGATCAACCGTGTGATCGGGAGACGTGTTCCAATATGTCTCAGTTCTCGTCCCCTGGTACTCGGGTGCAACATTCCAGACGCTTTACTAACACTCTCCCGACTTGGAGAGTCAGTGCCTTTAACCTCCTGTTTGGCCCAGTTTGCCATTTCTGCGGAAGATGAACAGGAATAGGGAGAACCAATGAGAGACTAGCTGGAGGTGTCTGGACGGGCAAATTTAACTCTCATTTCCCACCAGGAAGAGGAATTAACCAAAGGCTCAGCATGCCGTGCCGGAACCAGATTAGGGCCTGAAGCAATCCTGCGGTGTTGCGGCCAGCTCACAAGAAAGCGAGTTGAAGAAAGGAGCTCAGGGGCACTGTAATTCACAAACCTGCAGAGTTATAAATGACAGCTATCGTCCAAAAATATACTGAAGTAAGGCTGCCAAGAGGACTTGAAAGCGGGGCAGAATTGCAGGAAACCGATTTCAGGAGGTAGACTGGAATTGCATTTAAAGCATAGGAAAAGAGGCAGAACGTCCACAATGATGCACTTGGCCAAAAAGGGCGTATGCGTTTTTTCCTGAACATATTCAGGAAAAAACGCATACGCCCTTTTTGGCCAACCAAGCAAGCTTGCAAAGGAAATCTGCACTACAATGAAGTCTCACTTCCCCAGGTCAAAAGGGCCACCTGAAAAAAGTGTAAAATCCAGAAAGGCACGACAGGCCATGGAGAACTGGGAGCCTTGTTATGCTGATGGGCGGGATGTAAATTGCCAAGAGCCACTCAGGAGAGGTGTATGGTGTTTCCTGAAACATCTAAAAAACAAAGCAACAGAGCCTAGGGCACTTCCACTTATGGTCCTATAGCTTAGGGAAATTAAAATAAAAAACACACAGCCACCCCACAGTTTGGGATGGCTCTGTTTACAAGAACCTCGTTTACAGTACAAGTTCAATATCGCAGAAAGGGAAAATGGATAAAGAAGTTGTGGTACATACGTACAATGCAATATTACTCAGCAGTGAAATCTATGTCATCAGGCCCGTAGCAGCATAATGAGTGGATTCAGGTATGATGATTCTAACTGAAATAAGTCACACAGAAAAAGATATATCATAAGATATCACTAATACACGGAATGTAAACTTGGCTACACAGGAACTGGATTACAAAACAGAACAGGGTCTCAAATTTAGAAAACCGACTTATGCTTGCTTAAGGGGAAAGGTGAGTTGGGGTGCTGCATAAAACCAGAGATTGAAATGAGCACAGATAGAGTTCCTTAAGCCAAATATGGAATAGAGAAGAACTACTCCTTGCTCAACGAAATGGACTCAACACCCCATATTAAACGCCTAAGAATGTACCTGAATAGTAAGTATCTTAAAACCTATGGATTGCTATGTCTCTGAAAGAAAATCAAGCGTGTGTACAGGGGCATAAACACAGCAGTGATAGGATTGGAGAGGTTCGGTGAGCAAATGAAGACCCTTTGAAATCATATTGCATGGTACCCATTCCACGGGTCTCAACTCTCCAGGTTTAAGGGATTCTTCCTTCAGCTAAAACATGCACGTGGAACCCAGAGTATGATCAACCGTGTGATCGGGAGACGTGTTCCAATATGTCTCAGTTCTCATCCCCTGGTACTCGGGTGCAACATTCCAGACGCTTTACTAACCCTCTCCCGACTTGGAGAGTCAGTGCCTTTAACCTCCTGTTTGGCCCAGTTTGCCATTTCTGCAGAAGATGAACAGGAATAGGGAGGACCAATGAGAGACTAGCTGGAGGTGTCTGGACGGGCAAATTTAACTCTCATTTCCCACCAGGAAGAGGAATTAACCAAAGGCTCAGCGTGCCGTTCCGGAACCAGATTAGGGCCTGAAGCAATCCTGCGGTGTTGCGGCCAGCTCACAAGAAAGCGAGTTGAAGAAAGGAGCTCAGGGGCACTGTAATTCACAAACCTGCAGAGTTATAAATGACAGCTATCGTCCAAAAATATACTGAAGTAAGGCTGCCAAGAGGACTTGAAAGCGGGGCAGAATTGCAGGAAACCGATTTCAGGAGGTAGACTGGAATTGCATTTAAAGCATAGGAAAAGAGGCAGAACGTCCACAATGATGCACCTGGCCAAAAAGGGCGTATGCGTTTTTTCCTGAATATATGCAGGAAAAAACGCATACGCCCTTTTTGGCCAACCAAGCAAGCTTGCAAAGGAAATCTGCACTACAATGAAGTCTCACTTCCCCCCGGTCAAAAGGGCCATCTGAAAAAAGTGTAAAATCCAGAAAGGCACGACAGGCCATGGAGAACTGGGAGCCTTGTTATGCTGATGGGCGGGATGTAAATTGCCAAGAGCCACTTGGGAGAGGTGTATGGTGTTTCCTGAAACATCTAAAAAACAAAGCAACAGAGCCTAGGGCACTTCCACTTATGGTCCTATAGCTTAGGGGAATTAAAATCAAAAAGACAGAGCCACCCCAAAGTTTGGGACGGCTCTGTTTACAAGAACCTTGTTTACGGTACAAGTTCAACAGCGCAGAAAGTGAAAAATGGATAAAGAAGTTGTGGTACTTACGTACAATACAATATCACTCAGCAGTGAAATCTATGTCATCAGGCCCATAGCAGCATAATGAGTAGATTCAGGTATGATGATTCTAACTGAAATAAGTCATACAGAAAAAGAAACATCATAAGATATCACTAATACACGGAATGTAAACTTGGCTACACAGGAACTGGATTACAAAACAGAACAGGGTCTCAAATTTAGAAAACCAACTTATGCTTGCTTAAGGGGAAAGGTGAGTTGGGGTGCTGCATAAAACCAGAGATTGAAATGAGCACAGATAAAGTTCCTTAAGCCAAATATGGAATAGACAAGAACTACTCCTTGCTCAACGAAATGGACTCAACAGCCCATATTAAACGCCTAAGAATGTACCTGACTAGTAAGTATCTTAAAACCTATGGATTGCTATGTCTCTGAAAGAAAATCAAGCGTGTGTACAGGGGCATAAACGCAGCAGTGATAGGATTGGAGAGGTTCGGTGAGCAAATGAAGACCCTTTGAAGTCATATTGCATGGTACCCATTCCACGGGTCTCAACTCTCCAGGTTTAAGGGATTCTTCCTTCAGCTAAAACATGCACGTGGAACCCAGAGTATGATCAACCGTGTGATCGGGAGACGTGTTCCAATATGTCTCAGTTCTCGTCCCCTGGTACTCGGGTGCAACATTCCAGACGCTTTACTAACACTCTCCTGACTTGGAGAGTCAGTGCCTTTAACCTCCTGTTTGGCCCATTTGCAATTTCTGAGGAAGATGAACAGGAATAGGGAGAACCAATGAGAGACTAGCTGGAGGTGTCTGGACGGGCAAATTTAACTCTCATTTCCCACCAGGAAGAGGAATTAACCAAAGGCTCAGCATGCCGTGCCGGAACCAGATTAGGGCCTGAAGCAATCCTGCGGTGTTGCGGCCAGCTCACAAGAAAGCGAGTTGAAGAAAGGAGCTCAGGGGCACTGTAATTCACAAACCTGCAGAGTTATAAATGACAGCTATCGTCCAAAAATATACTGAAGGAAGGCTGCCAAGAGGACTGAAAGTGGGGCAGAATTGCAGGAAACCGATTTCAGGAGGTAGACTGGAATTGCATTTAAAGCATAGGAAATGAGGCAGAACGTCCACAATGATGCACTTGGCCAAAAAGGGCGTATGCGTTTTTTCCTGAATATATTCAGGAAAAAACGCATACGCCCTTTTTGGCCAACCAAGCAAGCTTGCAAAGGAAATCTGCACTACAATGAAGTCTCACTTCCCCCCGGTCAAAAGGGCCATCTGAAAAAAGTGTAAAATCCAGAAAGGCAGGACAGGCCATGGAGAACTGGGAGCCTTGTTATGCTGATGGGCGGGATGTAAATTGCCAACAGCCACTCGGGAGAAGTGTATGGTGATTCCTGAAACATCTAAAAAACAAAGCAACAGAGCCTAGGGCACTTCCACTTATGGTCCTATAGCTTAGGGGAATTAAAATCAAAAAGACACAGCCACCCCAAAGTTTGGGACGGCTCTGTTTACAAGAACCTCGTTTACGGTACAAGTTCAACAGCGCAGAAAGTGAAAAATGGATAAAGAAGTTGTGGTACTTACGTACAATGCAATATCACTCAGCAGTGAAATCTATGTCATCAGGCCCATAGCAGCATAATGAGTGGATTCAGGTATGATGATTCTAACTGAAATAAGTCACACAGAAAAAGAAATATCATAAGATATCACTAATACACGGGATGTAAACTTGGCTACACAGGAACTGGATTACAAAACAGAACAGGGTCTCAAATTTAGAAAACCAACTTATGCTTGCTTAAGGGGAAAGGTGAGTTGGGGTGCTGCATAAAACCAGAGATTGAAATGAGCACAGATAAAGTTCCTTAAGCCAAATATGGAATAGACAAGAACTACTCCTTGCTCAACGAAATGGACTCAACAGCCCATATTAAACGCCTAAGAATGTACCTGACTAGTAAGTATCTTAAAACCTATGGATTGCTATGTCTCTGAAAGAAAATCAAGCGTGTGTACAGGGGCATAAACGCAGCAGTGATAGGATTGGAGAGGTTCGGTGAGCAAATGAAGACCCTTTGAAGTCATATTGCATGGTACCCATTCCACGGGTCTCAACTCTCCAGGTTTAAGGGATTCTTCCTTCAGCTAAAACATGCACGTGGAACCCAGAGTATGATCAACCGTGTGATCGGGAGACGTGTTCCAATATGTCTCAGTTCTCGTCCCCTGGTACTCGGGTGCAACATTCCAGACGCTTTAATAACACTCTCCCGACTTGGAGAGTCAGTGCCTTTAACCTCCTGTTTGGCCCAGTTTGCCATTTCTGCAGAAGATGAACAGGAATAGGGAGGACCAATGAGAGACTAGCTGGAGGTGTCTGGACGGGCAAATTTAACTCTCATTTCCCACCAGGAAGAGGAATTAACCAAAGGCTCAGCGTGCCGTGCCGGAACCAGATTAGGGCCTGAAGCAATCCTGCGGTGTTGCGGCCAGCTCACAAGAAAGCGAGTTGAAGAAAGGAGCTCAGGGGCACTGTAATTCACAAACCTGCAGAGTTATAAATGACAGCTATCGTCCAAAAATATACTGAAGTAAGGCTGCCAAGAGGACTTGAAAGCGGGGCAGAATTGCAGGAAACCGATTTCAGGAGGTAGACTGGAATTGCATTTAAAGCATAGGAAAAGAGGCAGAACGTCCACAATGATGCACTTGGCCAAAAAGGGCGTATGCGTTTTTTCCTGAATATATTCAGGAAAAAACGCATACGCCCTTTTTGGCCAACCAAGCAAGCTTGCAAAGGAAATCTGCACTACAATGAAGTCTTACTTACCCCCGGTCAAAAGGGCCATCTGAAAAAAGTGTAAAATCCAGAAAGGCAGGACAGGCCATGGAGAACTGGGAGACTTGTTATGCTGATGGGCGGGATGTAAATTGCCAAGAGCCACTCGGGAGAGGTGTATGGTGTTTCCTGAAACATCTAAAAAACAAAGCATCAGAGCCTAGGGCACTTCCACTTAAGGTCCTATACCTTAGGGAAATTAAAATCAAAAAGACACAGCCACCCCAAAGTTTGGGACGGCTCTGTTTACAAGAACGTCGTTTACGGTACAAGTTCAATATCACAGAAAGTGAAAAATGGATAAAGAAGTTGTGGTACTTACCTTCAATGCAATATCACTCAGCAATGAAATCTATGTCATCAGGCCCATAGCACCATATTGAGTGGATTCAGGTATGATGATTCTAACTGAAATAAGTCACACAGAAAAAGAAACATCATAAGATATCACTAATACACGGAATGTAAACTTGGCTACACAGGAACTGGATTACAAAACAGAACAGGGTCTCAAATTTAGAAAACCAACTTATGCTTGCTTAAGGGGAAAGGTGAGTTGGGGTGCTTCATAAAACCAGAGATTGAAATGAGCACAGATAAAGTTCCTTAAGCCAAATATGGAATAGACAAGAACTACTCCTTGCTCAACGAAATGGACTCAACACCCCATATTAAACGCCTAAGAATGTACCTGACTAGTAAGTATCTTAAAACCTATGGATTGCTATGTCTCTGAAAGAAAATCAAGCGTGTGTACAGGGGCATAAACGCAGCAGTGATAGGATTGGAGAGGTTCGGTGAGCAAATGAAGACCCTTTGAAGTCATATTGCATGGTACCCATTCCACGGGTCTCAACTCTCCAGGTTTAAGGGATTCTTCCTTCAGCTAAAACATGCACGTGGAACCCAGAGTATGATCAACCGTGTGATCGGGAGACGTGTTCCAATATGTCTCAGTTCTCGTCCCCTGGTACTCGGGTGCAACATTCCAGACGCTTTACTAACACTCTCCTGACTTGGAGAGTCAGTGCCTTTAACCTCCTGTTTGGCCCATTTGCAATTTCTGAGGAAGATGAACAGGAATAGGGAGAACCAATGAGAGACTAGCTGGAGGTGTCTGGACGGGCAAATTTAACTCTCATTTCCCACCAGGAAGAGGAATTAACCAAAGGCTCAGCGTGCCGTGCCGGAACCAGATTAGGGCCTGAAGCAATCCTGCGGTGTTGCGGCCAGCTCACAAGAAAGCGAGTTGAACAAAGGAGCTCAGGGGCACTGTAATTCACAAACCTGCAGAGTTATAAATGACAGCTATCGTCCAAAAATATACTGAAGTAAGGCTGCCAAGAGGACTGAAAGTGGGGCAGAATTGCAGGAAACCGATTTCAGGAGGTAGACTGGAATTGCATTTAAAGCATAGGAAATGAGGCAGAACGTCCACAATGATGCACTTGGCCAAAAAGGGCGTATGCGTTTTTTCCTGAATATATTCAGGAAAAAACGCATACGCCCTTTTTGGCCAACCAAGCAAGCTTGCAAAGGAAATCTGCACTACAATGAAGCCTCACTTCCCCCCGGTCAAAAGGGCCATCTGAAAAAAGTGTAAAATCCAGAAAGGCAGGACAGGCCATGGAGAACTGGGAGCCTTGTTATGCTGATGGGCGGGATGTTAATTGCCAACAGCCACTCGGGAGAAGTGTATGGTGATTCCTGAAACATCTAAAAAACAAAGCAACAGAGCCTAGGGCACTTCCACTTATGGTCCTATACCTTAGGGAAATTAAAATCAAAAAGACACAGCCACCCCAAAGTTTGGGACGGCTCTGTTTACAAGAACCTCGTTTACGGTATAAGTTCAATATCACAGAAAGTGAAAAATGGATAAAGAAGTTGTGGTACTTACGTACAATGCAATATCACTCAGCAATGAAATCTATGTCATTAGGTCCATAGCACCATATTGAGTGGATTCAGGTATGATGATTCTAACTGAAATAAGTCATACAGAAAAAGAAACATCATAAGATATCACTAATACATGGAATGTAAACTTGGCTACACAGGAACTGGATTACAAAACAGAACAGGGTCTCAAATTTAGAAAACCAACTTATGCTTGCTTAAGGGGAAAGGTGAGTTGGGGTGCTGCATAAAACCAGAGATTGAAATGAGCACAGATAAAGTTCCTTAAGCCAAATATGGAATAGACAAGAACTACTCCTTGCTCAACGAAATGGACTCAACAGCCCATATTAAACGCCTAAGAATGTACCTGACTAGTAAGTATCTTAAAACCTATGGATTGCTATGTCTCTGAAAGAAAATCAAGCGTGTGTACAGGGGCATAAACGCAGCAGTGATAGGATTGGAGAGGTTCGGTGAGCAAATGAAGACCCTTTGAAGTCATATTGCATGGTACCCATTCCACGGGTCTCAATTCTCCAGGTTTAAGGGATTCTTCCTTCAGCTAAAACATGCACGTGGAACCCAGAGTATGATCAACCGTGTGATCGGGAGACGTGTTCCAATATGTCTCAGTTCTCGTCCCCTGGTACTCGGGTGCAACATTCCAGATGCTTTACTAACACTCTCCCGACTTGGAGAGTCAGTGCCTTTAACCTCCTGTTTGGCTCAGTTTGCAATTTCTGCGGAAGATGAACAGGAATAGGGAGAACCAATGAGAGACTAGCTGGAGGTGTCTGGACGGGCAAATTTAACTCTCATTTCCCACCAGGAAGAGGAATTAACCAAAGGCTCAGCGTGCCGTGCCGGAACCAGATTAGGGCCTGAAGCAATGCTGCGGTGTTCCGGCCAGCTCCCAAGAAAGCGAGTTGAAGAAAGGAGCTCAGGGGCACTGTAATTCACAAACCTGCAGAGTTATAAATGACAGCTATCGTCCAAAACTATACTGAAGTAAGGCTGCCAAGAGGACTTGAAAGCGGGGCAGAATTGCAGGAAACCGATTTCAGGAGGTAGACTGGAATTGCATTTAAAGCATAGGAAAAGAGGCAGAACGTCCACAATGATGCACTTGGCCAAAAAGGGCGTATGCGTTTTTTCCTGAATATATTCAGGAAAAAACGCATACGCCCTTTTTGGCCAACCAAGCAAGCTTGCAAAGGAAATCTGCACTACAATGAAGTCTCACTTCCCCCCGGTCAAAAGGGCCATCTGAAAAAAGTGTAAAATCCAGAAAGGCAGGACAGGCCATGGAGAACTGGGAGCCTTGTTATGCTGATGGGCGGGATGTAAATTGCCAACAGCCACTCGGGAGAAGTGTATGGTGATTCCTGAAACATCTAAAAAACAAAGCAACAGAGCCTAGGGCACTTCCACTTATGGTCCTATAGCTTAGGGGAATTAAAATCAAAAAGACACAGCCACCCCAAAGTTTGGGACGGCTCTGTTTACAAGAACCTCGTTTACGGTATAAGTTCAATATCACAGAAAGTGAAAAATGGATAAAGAAGTTGTGGTACTTACGTACAATGCAATATCACTCAGCAATGAAATCTATGTCATCAGGCCCATAGCACCATATTGAGTGGATTCAGGT
The DNA here is from genome assembly GCF_964270905.1 of Leucopleurus acutus. Taxonomy (NCBI): domain Eukaryota; kingdom Metazoa; phylum Chordata; class Mammalia; order Artiodactyla; family Delphinidae; genus Leucopleurus; species Leucopleurus acutus. The sequence continues at coordinate 280,689 of NW_028139134.1, read as the reverse complement.
ATGATGATTCTAACTCAAATAAGTCATACAGAAAAAGAAACATCATAAGATATCACTAATACACGGAATGTAAACTTGGCTACACAGGAACTGGATTACAAAACAGAACAGGGTCTCAAATTTAGAAAACCAACTTATGCTTGCTTAAGGGGAAAGGTGAGTTGGGGTGCTGCATAAAACCAGAGATTGAAATGAGCACAGATAAAGTTCCTTAAGCCAAATATGGAATAGACAAGAACTACTCCTTGCTCAACGAAATGGACTCAACAGCCCATATTAAACGCCTAAGAATGTAACTGACTAGTAAGTATCTTAAAACCTATGGATTGCTATGTCTCTGAAAGAAAATCAAGCGTGTGTACAGGTGCATAAACGCAGCAGTGATAGGATTGGAGAGGTTCGGTGAGCAAATGAAGACCCTTTGAAGTCATATTGCATGGTACCCATTCCACGGGTCTCAATTCTCCAGGTTTAAGGGATTCTTCCTTCAGCTAAAACATGCACGTGGAACCCAGAGTATGATCAACCGTGTGATCGGGAGACGTGTTCCAATATGTCTCAGTTCTCGTCCCCTGGTACTCGGGTGCAACATTCCAGATGCTTTACTAACACTCTCCCGACTTGGAGAGTCAGTGCCTTTAACCTCCTGTTTGGCTCAGTTTGCAATTTCTGCGGAAGATGAACAGGAATAGGGAGAACCAATGAGAGACTAGCTGGAGGTGTCTGGACGGGCAAATTTAACTCTCATTTCCCACCAGGAAGAGGAATTAACCAAAGGCTCAGCGTGCCGTGCCGGAACCAGATTAGGGCCTGAAGCAATGCTGCGGTGTTCCGGCCAGCTCCCAAGAAAGCGAGTTGAAGAAAGGAGCTCAGGGGCACTGTAATTCACAAACCTGCAGAGTTATAAATGACAGCTATCGTCCAAAACTATACTGAAGTAAGGCTGCCAAGAGGACTTGAAAGCGGGGCAGAATTGCAGGAAACCGATTTCAGGAGGTAGACTGGAATTGCATTTAAAGCATAGGAAAAGAGGCAGAACGTCCACAATGATGCACTTGGCCAAAAAGGGCGTATGCGTTTTTTCCTGAATATATTCAGGAAAAAACGCATACGCCCTTTTTGGCCAACCAAGCAAGCTTGCAAAGGAAATCTGCACTACAATGAAGTCTCACTTCCCCCCGGTCAAAAGGGCCATCTGAAAAAAGTGTAAAATCCAGAAAGGCAGGACAGGCCATGGAGAACTGGGAGCCTTGTTATGCTGATGGGCGGGATGTAAATTGCCAACAGCCACTCGGGAGAAGTGTATGGTGATTCCTGAAACATCTAAAAAACAAAGCAACAGAGCCTAGGGCACTTCCACTTATGGTCCTATAGCTTAGGGGAATTAAAATCAAAAAGACACAGCCACCCCAAAGTTTGGGACGGCTCTGTTTACAAGAACCTCGTTTACGGTATAAGTTCAATATCACAGAAAGTGAAAAATGGATAAAGAAGTTGTGGTACTTACGTACAATGCAATATCACTCAGCAATGAAATCTATGTCATCAGGCCCATAGCACCATATTGAGTGGATTCAGGTATGATGATTCTAACTCAAATAAGTCATACAGAAAAAGAAACATCATAAGATATCACTAATACACGGAATGTAAACTTGGCTACACAGGAACTGGATTACAAAACAGAACAGGGTCTCAAATTTAGAAAACCAACTTATGCTTGCTTAAGGGGAAAGGTGAGTTGGGGTGCTGCATAAAACCAGAGATTGAAATGAGCACAGATAAAGTTCCTTAAGCCAAATATGGAATAGACAAGAACTACTCCTTGCTCAACGAAATGGACTCAACAGCCCATATTAAACGCCTAAGAATGTACCTGACTAGTAAGTATCTTAAAACCTATGGATTGCTATGTCTCTGAAAGAAAATCAAGCGTGTGTACAGGGGCATAAACGCAGCAGTGATAGGATTGGAGAGGTTCGGTGAGCAAATGAAGACCCTTTGAAGTCATATTGCATGGTACCCATTCCACGGGTCTCAATTCTCCAGGTTTAAGGGATTCTTCCTTCAGCTAAAACATGCACGTGGAACCCAGAGTATGATCAACCGTGTGATCGGGAGACGTGTTCCAATATGTCTCAGTTCTCGTCCCCTGGTACTCGGGTGCAACATTCCAGATGCTTTACTAACACTCTCCCGACTTGGAGAGTCAGTGCCTTTAACCTCCTGTTTGGCTCAGTTTGCAATTTCTGCGGAAGATGAACAGGAATAGGGAGAACCAATGAGAGACTAGCTGGAGGTGTCTGGACGGGCAAATTTAACTCTCATTTCCCACCAGGAAGAGGAATTAACCAAAGGCTCAGCGTGCCGTGCCGGAACCAGATTAGGGCCTGAAGCAATGCTGCGGTGTTCCGGCCAGCTCCCAAGAAAGCGAGTTGAAGAAAGGAGCTCAGGGGCACTGTAATTCACAAACCTGCAGAGTTATAAATGACAGCTATCGTCCAAAACTATACTGAAGTAAGGCTGCCAAGAGGACTTGAAAGCGGGGCAGAATTGCAGGAAACCGATTTCAGGAGGTAGACTGGAATTGCATTTAAAGCATAGGAAAAGAGGCAGAACGTCCACAATGATGCACTTGGCCAAAAAGGGCGTATGCGTTTTTTCCTGAATATATTCAGGAAAAAACGCATACGCCCTTTTTGGCCAACCAAGCAAGCTTGCAAAGGAAATCTGCACTACAATGAAATCTCACTTCCCCCCGGTCAAAAGGGCCATCTGAAAAAAGTGTAAAATCCAGAAAGGCAGGACAGGCCATGGAGAACTGGGAGCCTTGTTATGCTGATGGGCGGGATGTAAATTGCCAACAGCCACTCGGGAGAGGTGTATGGTGTTTCCTGAAACATCTAAAAAACAAAGCAACAGAGCCTAGGGCACTTCCACTTATGGTCCTATAGCTTAGGGAAATTAAAATCAAAAAGACACAGCCACCCCAAAGTTTGGGACGGCTCTGTTTACAAGAACGTCGTTTATGGTACAAGTTTAATATCACAGAAAGTGAAAAATGGATAAAGAAGTTGTGGTACTTACGTTCAATGCAATATCACTCAGCAATGAAATCTATGTCATCAGGCCCGTAGCAGCATAATGAGTGGATTCAGGTATGATGATTCTAACTGAAATAAGTCACACAGAAAAAGAAACATCATAAGATATCACTAATACACGGAATGTAAACTTGGCTACACAGGAACTGGATTACAAAACAGCACAGGGTCTCAAATTTAGAAAACCAACTTATGCTTGCTTAAGGGGAAAGGTGAGTTGGGGTGCTGCATAAAACCAGAGATTGAAATGAGCACAGATAAAGTTCCTTAAGCCAAATATGGAATAGACAAGAACTACTCCTTCTCAACAAGATGGACTCAACACCCCATATTAAACGCCTACGAATGTACCTGACTTGTAAGTATCTTAAAACCTATGGATTGCTATGTCTCTGGAAGAAAATCAAGCGTGTGTACAGGGGCATAAACGCAGCAGTGATAGGATTGGAGAGGTTCGGTGAGCAAATGAAGACCCTTTGATGTCATATTGCATGGTACCCATTCCACGGGTCTCAACTCTCCAGGTTTAAGGGATTCTTCCTTCAGCTAAAACATGCACGTGGAACCCAGAGTATGATCAACCGTGTGATTGGGAGACGTGTTCCAATATGTCTCAGTTCTCGTCCCCTGGTACTCGGGTGCAACATTCCAGACGCTTTACTAACACTCTCCCGACTTGGAGAGTCAGTGCCTTTAACCTCCTGTTTGGCCCATTTGCAATTTCTGAGGAAGATGAACAGGAATAGGGAGAACCAATGAGAGACTAGCTGGAGGTGTCTGGACGGGCAAATTTAACTCTCATTTCCCACCAGGAAGAGGAATTAACCAAAGGCTCAGCGTGCCGTGCCGGAACCAGATTAGGGCCTGAAGCAATCCTGCGGTGTTGCGGCCAGCTCACAAGAAAGCGAGTTGAAGAAAGGAGCTCAGGGGCACTGTAATTCACAAACCTGCAGAGGTATAAATGACAGCTATCGTCCAAAAATATACTAAAGTAAGGCTGCCAAGAGGACTGAAAGCGGGGCAGAATTGCAGGAAACCGATTTCAGGAGGTAGACTGGAATTGCATTTAAAGCATAGGAAAAGAGGCAGAACGTCCACAATGATGCACTTGGCCAAAAAGGGCGTATGCGTTTTTTCCTGAATATATTCAGGAAAAAACGCATACGCCCTTTTTGGCCAACCAAGCAAGCTTGCAAAGGAAATCTGCACTACAATGAAGTCTCACTTCCCCCCGGTCAAAAGGGCCATCTGAAAAAAGTGTAAAATCCAGAAAGGCAGGACAGGCCATGGAGAACTGGGAGCCTTGTTATGCTGATGGGCGGGATGTAAATTGCCAACAGCCACTCGGGAGAAGTGTATGGTGATTCCTGAAACATCTAAAAAACAAAGCAACAGAGCCTAGGGCACTTCCACTTATGGTCCTATAGCTTAGGGGAATTAAAATCAAAAAGACACAGCCACCCCAAAGTTTGGGACGGCTCTGTTTACAAGAACCTCGTTTACGGTACAAGTTCAACAGCGCAGAAAGTGAAAAATGGATAAAGAAGTTGTGGTACTTACGTACAATGCAATATCACTCAGCAGTGAAATCTATGTCATCAGGCCCATAGCAGCATAATGAGTGGATTCAGGTATGATGATTCTAACTCAAATAAGTCATACAGAAAAAGAAACATCATAAGATATCACTAATACACGGAATGTAAACTTGGCTACACAGGAACTGGATTACAAAACAGAACAGGGTCTCAAATTTAGAAAACCAACTTATGCTTGCTTAAGGGGAAAGGTGAGTTGGGGTGCTGCATAAAACCAGAGATTGAAATGAGCACAGATAAAGTTCCTTAAGCCAAATATGGAATAGACAAGAACTACTCCTTGCTCAACGAAATGGACTCAACAGCCCATATTAAACGCCTAAGAATGTACCTGACTAGTAAGTATCTTAAAACCTATGGATTGCTATGTCTCTGAAAGAAAATCAAGCGTGTGTACAGGGGCATAAACGCAGCAGTGATAGGATTGGAGAGGTTCGGTGAGCAAATGAAGACCCTTTGAAGTCATATTGCATGGTACCCATTCCACGGGTCTCAACTCTCCAGGTTTAAGGGATTCTTCCTTCAGCTAAAACATGCACGTGGAACCCAGAGTATGATCAACCGTGTGATCGGGAGATGTGTTCCAATATGTCTCAGTTCTCGTCCCCTGGTACTCGGGTGCAACATTCCAGACGCTTTACTAACACTCTCCTGACTTGGAGAGTCAGTGCCTTTAACCTCCTGTTTGGCCCATTTGCAATTTCTGAGGAAGATGAACAGGAATAGGGAGAACCAATGAGAGACTAGCTGGAGGTGTCTGGACGGGCAAATTTAACTCTCATTTCCCACCAGGAAGAGGAATTAACCAAAGGCTCAGCATGCCGTGCTGGAACCAGATTAGGGCCTGAAGCAATCCTGCGGTGTTGCGGCCAGCTCCCAAGAAAGCGAGTTGAAGAAAGGAGCTCAGGGGCACTGTAATTCACAAACCTGCAGAGTTATAAATGACAGCTATCGTCCAAAACTATACTGAAGTAAGGCTGCCAAGAGGACTTGAAAGCGGGGCAGAATTGCAGGAAACCGATTTCAGGAGGTAGACTGGAATTGCATTTAAAGCATAGGAAAAGAGGCAGAACGTCCACAATGATGCACTTGGCCAAAAAGGGCGTATGCGTTTTTTCCTGAATATATTCAGGAAAAAACGCATACGCCCTTTTTGGCCAACCAAGCAAGCTTGCAAAGGAAATCTGCACTACAATGAAGTCTCACTTCCCCCCGGTCAAAAGGGCCATCTGAAAAAAGTGTAAAATCCAGAAAGGCAGGACAGGCCATGGAGAACTGGGAGCCTTGTTATGCTGATGGGCGGGATGTAAATTGCCAAGAGCCACTCGGGAGAGGTGTATGGTGTTTCCTGAAACATCTAAAAAACAAAGCATCAGAGCCTAGGGCACTTCCACTTATGGTCCTATACCTTAGGGAAATTAAAATCAAAAAGACACAGCCACCCCAAAGTTTGGGACGGCTCTGTTTACAAGAACGTCGTTTATGGTACAAGTTCAATATCACAGAAAGTAAAAAATGGATAAAGAAGTTGTGGTACTTACGTACAATGCAATATCACTCAGCAATGAAATCTATGTCATCAGGCCCATAGCACCATATTGAGTGGATTCAGGTATGATGATTCTAACTGAAATAAGTCACACAGAAAAAGAAACATCATAAGATATCACTAATACACGGAATGTAAACTTGGCTACACAGGAACTGGATTACAAAACAGAACAGGGTCTCAAATTTAGAAAACCAACTTATGCTTGCTTAAGGGGAAAGGTGAGTTGGGGTGCTGCATAAAACCAGAGATTGAAATGAGCACAGATAAAGTTCCTTAAGCCAAATATGGAATAGACAAGAACTACTCCTTGCTCAACGAAATGGACTCAACAGCCCATATTAAACGCCTAAGAATGTACCTGACTAGTAAGTATCTTAAAACCTATGGATTGCTATGTCTCTGAAAGAAAATCAAGCGTGTGTACAGGGGCATAAACGCAGCAGTGATAGGATTGGAGAGGTTCGGTGAGCAAATGAAGACCCTTTGAAGTCATATTGCATGGTACCCATTCCACGGGTCTCAATTCTCCAGGTTTAAGGGATTCTTCCTTCAGCTAAAACATGCACGTGGAACCCAGAGTATGATCAACCGTGTGATCGGGAGACGTGTTCCAATATGTCTCAGTTCTCGTCCCCTGGTACTCGGGTGCAACATTCCAGATGCTTTACTAACACTCTCCCGACTTGGAGAGTCAGTGCCTTTAACCTCCTGTTTGGCTCAGTTTGCAATTTCTGCGGAAGATGAACAGGAATAGGGAGAACCAATGAGAGACTAGCTGGAGGTGTCTGGACGGGCAAATTTAACTCTCATTTCCCACCAGGAAGAGGAATTAACCAAAGGCTCAGCGTGCCGTGCCGGAACCAGATTAGGGCCTGAAGCAATGCTGCGGTGTTCCGGCCAGCTCCCAAGAAAGCGAGTTGAAGAAAGGAGCTCAGGGGCACTGTAATTCACAAACCTGCAGAGTTATAAATGACAGCTATCGTCCAAAAATATACTGAAGGAAGGCTGCCAAGAGGACTGAAAGCGGGGCAGAATTGCAGGAAACCGATTTCAGGAGGTAGACTGGAATTGCATTTAAAGCATAGGAAAAGAGGCAGAACGTCCACAATGATGCACTTGGCCAAAAAGGGCGTATGCGTTTTTTCCTGAATATATTCAGGAAAAAACGCATACGCCCTTTTTGGCCAACCAAGCAAGCTTGCAAAGGAAATCTGCACTACAATGAAGTCTCACTTCCCCCCGGTCAAAAGGGCCATCTGAAAAAAGTGTAAAATCCAGAAAGGCAGGACAGGCCATGGAGAACTGGGAGCCTTGTTATGCTGATGGGCGGGATGTAAATTGCCAACAGCCACTCGGGAGAAGTGTATGGTGATTCCTGAAACATCTAAAAAACAAAGCAACAGAGCCTAGGGCACTTCCACTTATGGTCCTATAGCTTAGGGGAATTAAAATCAAAAAGACACAGCCACCCCAAAGTTTGGGACGGCTCTGTTTACAAGAACCTCGTTTACGGTACAAGTTCAACAGCGCAGAAAGTGAAAAATGGATAAAGAAGTTGTGGTACTTACGTACAATGCAATATCACTCAGCAGTGAAATCTATGTCATCAGGCCCATAGCAGCATAATGAGTGGATTCAGGTATGATGATTCTAACTGAAATAAGTCATACAGAAAAAGAAACATCATAAGATATCACTAATACACGGAATGTAAACTTGGCTACACAGGAACTGGATTACAAAACAGAACAGGGTCTCAAATTTAGAAAACCAACTTATGCTTGCTTAAGGGGAAAGGTGAGTTGGGGTGCTGCATAAAACCAGAGATTGAAATGAGCACAGATAAAGTTCCTTAAGCCAAATATGGAATAGACAAGAACTACTCCTTGCTCAACGAAATGGACTCAACAGCCCATATTAAACGCCTAAGAATGTACCTGACTAGTAAGTATCTTAAAACCTATGGATTGCTATGTCTCTGAAAGAAAATCAAGCGTGTGTACAGGGGCATAAACGCAGCAGTGATAGGATTGGAGAGGTTCGGTGAGCAAATGAAGACCCTTTGAAGTCATATTGCATGGTACCCATTCCACGGGTCTCAACTCTCCAGGTTTAAGGGATTCTTCCTTCAGCTAAAACATGCACGTGGAACCCAGAGTATGATCAACCGTGTGATCGGGAGATGTGTTCCAATATGTCTCAGTTCTCGTCCCCTGGTACTCGGGTGCAACATTCCAGACGCTTTACTAACACTCTCCTGACTTGGAGAGTCAGTGCCTTTAACCTCCTGTTTGGCCCATTTGCAATTTCTGCGGAAGATGAACAGGAATAGGGAGAACCAATGAGAGACTAGCTGGAGGTGTCTGGACGGGCAAATTTAACTCTCATTTCCCACCAGGAAGAGGAATTAACCAAAGGCTCAGCGTGCCGCGCCAGAACCAGATTAGGGCCTGAAGCAATGCTGCGGTGTTCCGGCCAGCTCACAAGAAAGCGAGTTGAAGAAAGGAGCTCAGGGGCACTGTAATTCACAAACCTGCAGAGTTATAAATGACAGCTATCGTCCAAAACTATACTGAAGTAAGGCTGCCAAGAGGACTTGAAAGCGGGGCAGAATTGCAGGAAACCGATTTCAGGAGGTAGACTGGAATTGCATTTAAAGCATAGGAAAAGAGGCAGAACGTCCACAATGATGCACTTGGCCAAAAAGGGCGTATGCGTTTTTTCCTGAATATATTCAGGAAAAAACGCATACGCCCTTTTTGGCCAACCAAGCAAGCTTGCAAAGGAAATCTGCACTACAATGAAGTCTCACTTCCCCCCGGTCAAAAGGGCCATCTGAAAAAAGTGTAAAATCCAGAAAGGCAGGACAGGCCATGGAGAACTGGGAGCCTTGTTATGCTGATGGGCGGGATGTAAATTGCCAAGAGCCACTCGGGAGAGGTGTATGGTGTTTCCTGAAACATCTAAAAAACAAAGCATCAGAGCCTAGGGCACTTCCACTTATGGTCCTATACCTTAGGGAAATTAAAATCAAAAAGACACAGCCACCCCAAAGTTTGGGACGGCTCTGTTTACAAGAACGTCGTTTATGGTACAAGTTCAATATCACAGAAAGTGAAAAATGGATAAAGAAGTTGTGGTACTTACGTACAATGCAATATCACTCAGCAATGAAATCTATGTCATCAGGCCCATAGCACCATATTGAGTGGATTCAGGTATGATGATTCTAACTGAAATAAGTCACACAGAAAAAGAAACATCATAAGATATCACTAATACACGGAATGTAAACTTGGCTACACAGGAACTGGATTACAAAACAGAACAGGGTCTCAAATTTAGAAAACCAACTTATGCTTGCTTAAGGGGAAAGGTGAGTTGGGGTGCTGCATAAAACCAGAGATTGAAATGAGCACAGATAAAGTTCCTTAAGCCAAATATGGAATAGACAAGAACTACTCCTTGCTCAACGAAATGGACTCAACACCCCATATTAAACGCCTAAGAATGTACCTGACTAGTAAGTATCTTAAAACCTATGGATTGCTATGTCTCTGAAAGAAAATCAAGCGTGTGTACAGGGGCATAAACGCAGCAGTGATAGGATTGGAGAGGTTCGGTGAGCAAATGAAGACCCTTTGAAGTCATATTGCATGGTACCCATTCCACGGGTCTCAATTCTCCAGGTTTAAGGGATTCTTCCTTCAGCTAAAACATGCACGTGGAACCCAGAGTATGATCAACCGTGTGATCGGGAGACGTGTTCCAATATGTCTCAGTTCTCGTCCCCTGGTACTCGGGTGCAACATTCCAGATGCTTTACTAACACTCTCCCGACTTGGAGAGTCAGTGCCTTTAACCTCCTGTTTGGCTCAGTTTGCAATTTCTGCGGAAGATGAACAGGAATAGGGAGAACCAATGAGAGACTAGCTGGAGGTGTCTGGACGGGCAAATTTAACTCTCATTTCCCACCAGGAAGAGGAATTAACCAAAGGCTCAGCGTGCCGTGCCGGAACCAGATTAGGGCCTGAAGCAATGCTGCGGTGTTCCGGCCAGCTCCCAAGAAAGCGAGTTGAAGAAAGGAGCTCAGGGGCACTGTAATTCACAAACCTACAGAGTTATAAATGACAGCTATCGTCCAAAAATATACTGAAGTAAGGCTGCCAAGAGGACTGAAAGCGGGGCAGAATTGCAGGAAACCGATTTCAGGAGGTAGACTGGAATTGCATTTAAAGCATAGGAAAAGAGGCAGAACGTCCACAATGATGCACTTGGCCAAAAAGGGCGTATGCGTTTTTTCCTGAATATATTCAGGAAAAAACGCATACGCCCTTTTTGGCCAACCAAGCAAGCTTGCAAAGGAAATCTGCACTACAATGAAGTCTCACTTCCCCCCGGTCCAAAGGGCCATCTGAAAAAAGTGTAAAATCCAGAAAGGCAGGACAGGCCATGGAGAACTGGGAGCCTTGTTATGCTGATGGGCGGGATGTAAATTGCCAACAGCTACTCGGGAGAAGTGTATGGTGATTCCTGAAACATCTAAAAAACAAAGCAACAGAGCCTAGGGCACTTCCACTTATGGTCCTATAGCTTAGGGGAATTAAAATCAAAAAGACACAGCCACCCCAAAGTTTGGGACGGCTCTGTTTACAAGAACCTCGTTTACGGTACAAGTTCAACAGCGCAGAAAGTGAAAAATGGATAAAGAAGTTGTGGTACTTACGTACAATGCAATATCACTCAGCAGTGAAATCTATGTCATCAGGCCCATAGCAGCATAATGAGTGGATTCAGGTATGATGATTCTAACTGAAATAAGTCATACAGAAAAAGAAACATCATAAGATATCACTAATACACGGAATGTAAACTTGGCTACACAGGAACTGGATTACAAAACAGAACAGGGTCTCAAATTTAGAAAACCAACTTATGCTTGCTTAAGGGGAAAGGTGAGTTGGGGTGCTGCATAAAACCAGAGATTGAAATGAGCACAGATAAAGTTCCTTAAGCCAAATATGGAATAGACAAGAACTACTCCTTGCTCAACGAAATGGACTCAACAGCCCATATTAAACGCCTAAGAATGTACCTGACTAGTAAGTATCTTAAAACCTATGGATTGCTATGTCTCTGAAAGAAAATCAAGCGTGTGTACAGGGGCATAAACGCAGCAGTGATAGGATTGGAGAGGTTCGGTGAGCAAATGAAGACCCTTTGAAGTCATATTGCATGGTACCCATTCCACGGGTCTCAACTCTCCAGGTTTAAGGGATTCTTCCTTCAGCTAAAACATGCACGTGGAACCCAGAGTATGATCAACCGTGTGATCGGGAGACGTGTTCCAATATGTCTCAGTTCTCGTCCCCTGGTACTCGGGTGCAACATTCCAGACGCTTTACTAACACTCTCGCGACTTGGAGAGTCAGTGCCTTTAACCTCCTGTTTGGCCCATTTGCAATTTCTGAGGAAGATGAACAGGAATAGGGAGAACCAATGAGAGACTAGCTGGAGGTGTCTGGACGGGCAAATTTAACTCTCATTTCCCACCAGGAAGAGGAATTAACCAAAGGCTCAGCGTGCCGTGCCGGAACTAGATTAGGGCCTGAAGCAATCCTGCGGTGTTGCGGCCAGCTCACAAGAAAGCGAGTTGAAGAAAGGAGCTCAGGGGCACTGTAATTCACAAACCTGCAGAGTTATAAATGACAGCTATCGTCCAAAAATATACTGAAGTAAGGCTGCCAAGAGGACTTGAAAGCGGGGCAGAATTGCAGGAAACCGATTTCAGGAGGTAGACTGGAATTGCATTTAAAGCATAGGAAAAGAGGCAGAACGTCCACAATGATGCACTTGGCCAAAAAGGGCGTATGCGTTTTTTCCTGAATATATTCAGGAAAAAACGCATACGCCCTTTTTGGCCAACCAAGCAAGCTTGCAAAGGAAATCTGCACTACAATGAAGTCTCACTTCCCCCCGGTCAAAAGGGCCATCTGAAAAAAGTGTAAAATCCAGAAAGGCAGGACAGGCCATGGAGAACTGGGAGCCTTGTTATGCTGATGGGCGGGATGTAAATTGCCAACAGCCACTCGGGAGAGGTGTATGGTGTTTCCTGAAACATCTAAAAAACAAAGCAACAGAGCCTAGGGCACTTCCACTTATGGTCCTATAGCTTAGGGAAATTAAAATCAAAAAGACACAGCCACCCCAAAGTTTGGGACGGCTCTGTTTACAAGAACGTCGTTTATGGTACAAGTTCAATATCACAGAAAGTGAAAAATGGATAAAGAAGTTGTGGTACTTACGTACAATGCAATATCACTCAGCAATGAAATCTATGTCATCAGGACCGTAGCAGCATAATGAGTGGATTCAGGTATGATGATTCTAACTGAAATAAGTCACACAGAAAAAGAAACATCATAAAATATCACTAATACACGGAATGTAAACTTGGCTACACAGGAACTGGATTACAAAACAGAACAGGGTCTCAAATTTAGAAAACCAACTTATGCTTGCTTAATGGGAAAGGTGAGTTGGGGTGCTGCATAAAACCAGAGATTGAAATGACCACAGATAAAGTTCCTTAAGCCAAATATGGAATAGACAAGAACTACTCCTTGCTCAATGAAATGGACTCAACACCCCATATTAAACGCCTAAGAATGTACCTGACTAGTAAGTATCTTAAAACCTATGGATTGCTATGTCTCTGAAAGAAAATCAAGCGTGTGTACAGGGGCATAAACGCAGCAGTGATAGGATTGGAGAGGTTCGGTGAGCAAATGAAGACCCTTTGAAGTCATATTGCATGGTACCCATTCCACGGGTCTCAATTCTCCAGGTTTAAGGGATTCTTCCTTCAGCTAAAACATGCACGTGGAACCCAGAGTATGATCAACCGTGTGATTGGGAGACGTGTTCCAATATGTCTCAGTTCTCGTCCCCTGGTACTCGGGTGCAACATTCCAGATGCTTTACTAACACTCTCCCGACTTGGAGAGTCAGTGCCTTTAACCTCCTGTTTGGCTCAGTTTGCAATTTCTGCGGAAGATGAACAGGAATAGGGAGAACCAATGAGAGACTAGCTGGAGGTGTCTGGACGGGCAAATTTAACTCTCATTTCCCACCAGGAAGAGGAATTAACCAAAGGCTCAGTGTGCCGTGCCGGAACCAGATTAGGGCCTGAAGCAATGCTGCGGTGTTCCGGCCAGCTCCCAAGAAAGCGAGTTGAAGAAAGGAGCTCAGGGGCACTGTAATTCACAAACCTGCAGAGTTATAAATGACAGCTATCGTCCAAAACTATACTGAAGTAAGGCTGCCAAGAGGACTTGAAAGCGGGGCAGAATTGCAGGAAACCGATTTCAGGAGGTAGACTGGAATTGCATTTAAAGCATAGGAAAAGAGGCAGAACGTCCACAATGATGCACTTGGCCAAAAAGGGCGTATGCGTTTTTTCCTGAATATATTCAGGAAAAAACGCATACGCCCTTTTTGGCCAACCAAGCAAGCTTGCAAAGGAAATCTGCACTACAATGAAGTCTCACTTCCCCCAGGTCAAAAGGGCCATCTGAAAAAAGTGTAAAATCCAGAAAGGCAGGACAGGCCATGGAGAACTGGGAGCCTTGTTATGCTGATGGGCGGGATGTAAATTGCCAACAGCCACTCGGGAGAAGTGTATGGTGATTCCTGAAACATCTAAAAAACAAAGCAACAGAGCCTAGGGCACTTCCACTTATGGTCCTATAGCTTAGGGGAATTAAAATCAAAAAGACACAGCCACCCCAAAGTTTGGGACGGCTCTGTTTACAAGAACCTGGTTTACGCTACAAGTTCAATATCGCAGAAAGCGAAAAATGGATAAAGAAGTTGTGGTACTTATGTACAATGCATTATCACTCAGCAATGAAATCTATGTCTTCAGGCCCATAGCAGCATAAAGAGTGGATTCAGGTATGATGATTCTAACTGAAATAAGTATCACAGAAAAAGAAACATCATAAGATATCACTAATACACGGAATGTAAACTTGGCTACACAGGAACTGGATTACAAAACAGAACAGGGTCTCAAATTTAGAAAAACAACTTATGCTTGCTTAAGGGGAAAGGTGAGTTGGGGTGCTGCCTAAAACCAGAGATTGAAATGAGCACAGATAAAGTTCCTTAAGCCAAATATGGAATAGACAAGAACTACTCCTTGCTCAACGAAATGGACTCAACACCCCATATTAAATGCCTAAGAATGTACCTGACTAGTAAGTATCTTAATACCATGGATTGCTATGTCTCTGAAAGAAAATCAAGCGTGTGTACAGGGGCATAAACACAGCAGTGATAGGATTGGAGAGGTTCGGTGAGCAAATGAAGACCCTTTGAAGTCATATTGCATGGTACCCATTCCACGGGTCTCAATTCTCCACGTTTAAGGGATTCTTCCTTCAGCTAAAACATGCACGTGGAACCCAGAGTATGATCAACCGTGTGATCGGGAGACGTGTTCCAATATGTCTCAGTTCTCGTCCCCTGGTACTCGGGTGCAACATTCCAGATGCTTTACTAACACTCTCCTGACTTGGAGAGTCAGTGCCTTTAACCTCCTGTTTGGCTCAGTTTGCAATTTCTGCGGAAGATGAACAGGAATAGGGAGAACCAATGAGAGACTAGCTGGAGGTGTCTGGACGGGCAAATTTAACTCTCATTTCCCACCAGGAAGAGGAATTAACCAAAGGCTCAGCGTGCCGTGCCGGAACCAGATTAGGGCCTGAAGCAATGCTGCGGTGTTCCGGCCAGCTCCCAAGAAAGCGAGTTGAAGAAAGGAGCTCAGGGGCACTGTAATTCACAAACCTGCAGAGTTATAAATGACAGCTATCGTCCAAAAATATACTGAAGTAAGGCTGCCAAGAGGACTGAAAGCCGGGCAGAATTGCAGGAAACCGATTTCAGGAGGTAGACTGGAATTGCATTTAAAGCATAGGAAAAGAGGCAGAACGTCCACAATGATGCACTTGGCCAAAAAGGGCGTATGCGTTTTTTCCTGAATATATTCAGGAAAAAACGCATACGCCCTTTTTGGCCAACCAAGCAAGCTTGCAAAGGAAATCTGCACTACAATGAAGTCTCACTTCCCCCCGGTCAAAAGGGCCATCTGAAAAAAGTGTAAAATCCAGAAAGGCAGGACAGGCCATGGAGAACTGGGAGCCTTGTTATGCTGATGGGCGGGATGTAAATTGCCAACAGCCACTCGGGAGAAGTGTATGGTGATTCCTGAAACATCTAAAAAACAAAGCAACAGAGCCTAGGGCACTTCCACTTATGGTCCTATAGCTTAGGGGAATTAAAATCAAAAAGACACAGCCACCCCAAAGTTTGGGACGGCTCTGTTTACAAGAACCTCGTTTACGGTACAAGTTCAACAGCGCAGAAAGTGAAAAATGGATAAAGAAGTTGTGGTACTTACGTACAATGCAATATCACTCAGCAGTGAAATCTATGTCATCAGGCCCATAGCAGCATAATGAGTGGATTCAGGTATGATGATTCTAACTGAAATAAGTCATACAGAAAAAGAAACATCATAAGATATCACTAATACACGGAATGTAAACTTGGCTACACAGGAACTGGATTACAAAACAGAACAGGGTCTCAAATTTAGAAAACCAACTTATGCTTGCTTAAGGGGAAAGGTGAGTTGGGGTGCTGCATAAAACCAGAGATTGAAATGAGCACAGATAAAGTTCCTTAAGCCAAATATGGAATAGACAAGAACTACTCCTTGCTCAACGAAATGGACTCAACAGCCCATATTAAACGCCTAAGAATGTACCTGACTAGTAAGTATCTTAAAACCTATGGATTGCTATGTCTCTGAAAGAAAATCAAGCGTGTGTACAGGGGCATAAACGCAGCAGTGATAGGATTGGAGAGGTTCGGTGAGCAAATGAAGACCCTTTGAAGTCATATTGCATGGTACCCATTCCACGGGTCTCAACTCTCCAGGTTTAAGGGATTCTTCCTTCAGCTAAAACATGCACGTGGAACCCAGAGTATGATCAACCGTGTGATCGGGAGACGTGTTCCAATATGTCTCAGTTCTCGTCCCCTGGTACTCGGGTGCAACATTCCAGACGCTTTACTAACACTCTCCCGACTTGGAGAGTCAGTGCCTTTAACCTCCTGTTTGGCCCATTTGCAATTTCTGCGGAAGATGAACAGGAATAGGGAGAACCAATGAGAGACTAGCTGGAGGTGTCTGGACGGGCAAATTTAACTCTCATTTCCCACCAGGAAGAGGAATTAACCAAAGGCTCAGCGTGCCGCGCCAGAACCAGATTAGGGCCTGAAGCAATGCTGCGGTGTTCCGGCCAGCTCCCAAGAAAGCGAGTTGAAGAAAGGAGCTCAGGGGCACTGTAATTCACAAACCTGCAGAGTTATAAATGACAGCTATCGTCCAAAAATATACTGAAGTAAGGCTGCCAAGAGGACTGAAAGCCGGGCAGAATTGCAGGAAACCGATTTCAGGAGGTAGACTGGAATTGCATTTAAAGCATAGGAAAAGAGGCAGAACGTCCACAATGATGCACTTGGCCAAAAAGGGCGTATGCGTTTTTTCCTGAATATATTCAGGAAAAAACGCATACGCCCTTTTTGGCCAACCAAGCAAGCTTGCAAAGGAAATCTGCACTACAATGAAGTCTCACTTCCCCCCGGTCAAAAGGGCCATCTGAAAAAAGTGTAAAATCCAGAAAGGCAGGACAGGCCATGGAGAACTGGGAGCCTTGTTATGCTGATGGGCGGGATGTAAATTGCCAACAGCCACTCGGGAGAAGTGTATGGTGATTCCTGAAACATCTAAAAAACAAAGCAACAGAGCCTAGGGCACTTCCACTTATGGTCCTATAGCTTAGGGGAATTAAAATCAAAAAGACACAGCCACCCCAAAGTTTGGGACGGCTCTGTTTACAAGAACCTCGTTTACGGTACAAGTTCAACAGCGCAGAAAGTGAAAAATGGATAAAGAAGTTGTGGTACTTACGTACAATGCAATATCACTCAGCAGTGAAATCTATGTCATCAGGCCCATAGCAGCATAATGAGTGGATTCAGGTATGATGATTCTAACTGAAATAAGTCATACAGAAAAAGAAACATCATAAGATATCACTAATACACGGAATGTAAACTTGGCTACACAGGAACTGGATTACAAAACAGAACAGGGTCTCAAATTTAGAAAACCAACTTATGCTTGCTTAAGGGGAAAGGTGAGTTGGGGTGCTGCATAAAACCAGAGATTGAAATGAGCACAGATAAAGTTCCTTAAGCCAAATATGGAATAGACAAGAACTACTCCTTGCTCAACGAAATGGACTCAACAGCCCATATTAAACGCCTAAGAATGTACCTGACTAGTAAGTATCTTAAAACCTATCGATTGCTATGTCTCTGAAAGAAAATCAAGCGTGTGTACAGGGGCATAAACGCAGCAGTGATAGGATTGGAGAGGTTCGGTGAGCAAATGAAGACCCTTTGAAGTCATATTGCATGGTACCCATTCCACGGGTCTCAACTCTCCAGGTTTAAGGGATTCTTCCTTCAGCTAAAACATGCACGTGGAACCCAGAGTATGATCAACCGTGTGATCGGGAGACGTGTTCCAATATGTCTCAGTTCTCGTCCCCTGGTACTCGGGTGCAACATTCCAGACGCTTTACTAACACTCTCCCGACTTGGAGAGTCAGTGCCTTTAACCTCCTGTTTGGCCCATTTGCAATTTCTGCGGAAGATGAACAGGAATAGGGAGAACCAATGAGAGACTAGCTGGAGGTGTCTGGACGGGCAAATTTAACTCTCATTTCCCACCAGGAA
Organism: Leucopleurus acutus; assembly: GCF_964270905.1. Taxonomy (NCBI): domain Eukaryota; kingdom Metazoa; phylum Chordata; class Mammalia; order Artiodactyla; family Delphinidae; genus Leucopleurus; species Leucopleurus acutus. The sequence goes on along the minus strand of NW_028139134.1, from coordinate 262,561 downwards.
GAGGAATTAACCAAAGGCTCAGCGTGCCGCGCCAGAACCAGATTAGGGCCTGAAGCAATGCTGCGGTGTTCCGGCCAGCTCCCAAGAAAGCGAGTTGAAGAAAGGAGCTCAGGGGCACTGTAATTCACAAACCTGCAGAGTTATAAATGACAGCTATCGTCCAAAAATATACTGAAGTAAGGCTGCCAAGAGGACTTGAAAGCGGGGCAGAATTGCAGGAAACCGATTTCAGGAGGTAGACTGGAATTGCATTTAAAGCATAGGAAAAGAGGCAGAACGTCCACAATGATGCACTTGGCCAAAAAGGGCGTATGCGTTTTTTCCTGAATATATTCAGGAAAAAACGCATACGCCCTTTTTGGCCAACCAAGCAAGCTTGCAAAGGAAATCTGCACTACAATGAAGTCTCACTTCCCCCAGGTCAAAAGGGCCATCTGAAAAAAGTGTAAAATCCAGAAAGGCAGGACAGGCCATGGAGAACTGGGAGCCTTGTTATGCTGATGGGCGGGATGTAAATTGCCAACAGCCACTCGGGAGAAGTGTATGGTGATTCCTGAAACATCTAAAAAACAAAGCAACAGAGCCTAGGGCACTTCCACTTATGGTCCTATAGCTTAGGGGAATTAAAATCAAAAAGACACAGCCACCCCAAAGTTTGGGACGGCTCTGTTTACAAGAACCTCGTTTACGGTACAAGTTCAACAGTGCAGAAAGTGAAAAATGGATAAAGAAGTTGTGGTACTTACGTACAATGCAATGTCACTCAGCAATGAAATCTATGTCATCAGGCCCATAGCAGCATAATGAGTGGATTCAGGTATGATGATTCTAACTGAAATAAGTCACACAGAAAAAGAAACATCATAAGATATCACTAATACACGGAATGTAAACTTGGCTACACAGGAACTGGATTACAAAACAGAACAGGGTCTCAAATTTAGAAAACCAACTTATGCTTGCTTAAGGGGAAAGGTGAGTTGGGGTGCTGCATAAAACCAGAGATTGAAATGAGCACAGATAAAGTTCCTTAAGCCAAATATGGAATAGACAAGAACTACTCCTTGCTCAACGAAATGGACTCAACAGCCCATATTAAACGCCTAAGAATGTACCTGACTAGTAGGTATCTTAAAACCTATGGATTGCTATGTCTCTGAAAGAAAATCAAGCGTGTGTACAGGGGCATAAACGCAGCAGTGATAGGATTGGAGAGGTTCGGTGAGCAAATGAAGACCCTTTGAAGTCATATTGCATGATACCCATTCCACGGGTCTCAACTCTCCAGGTTTAAGGGATTCTGCCTTCAGCTAAAACATGCACGTGGAACCCAGAGTATGATCAACCGTGTGATCGGGAGACGTGTTCCAATATGTCTCAGTTCTCGTCCCCTGGTACTCGGGTGCAACATTCCAGACGCTTTACTAACACTCTCGCGACTTGGAGAGTCAGTGCCTTTAACCTCCTGTTTGGCCCATTTGCAATTTCTGAGGAAGATGAACAGGAATAGGGAGAACCAATGAGAGACTAGCTGGAGGTGTCTGGACGGACAAATTTAACTCTCATTTCCCACCAGGAAGAGGAATTAACCAAAGGCTCAGCGTGCCGTGCCGGAACTAGATTAGGGCCTGAAGCAATCCTGCGGTGTTGCGGCCAGCTCCCAAGAAAGCGAGTTGAAGAAAGGAGCTCAGGGGCACTGTAATTCACAAACCTGCAGAGTTATAAATGACAGCTATCGTCCAAAAATATACTGAAGTAAGGCTGCCAAGAGGACTTGAAAGCGGGGCAGAATTGCAGGAAACCGATTTCAGGAGGTAGACTGGAATTGCATTTAAAGCATAGGAAAAGAGGCAGAACGTCCACAATGATGCACTTGGCCAAAAAGGGCGTATGCGTTTTTTCCTGAATAAAAACGCATACGCCCTTTTTGGCCAACCAAGCAAGCTTGCAAAGGAAATCTGCACTACAATGAAGTCTCACTTCCCCCCGGTCAAAAGGGCCATCTGAAAAAAGTGTAAAATCCAGAAAGGCAGGACAGGCCATGGAGAACTGGGAGCCTTGTTATGCTGATGGGCGGGATGTAAATTGCCAACAGCCACTCGGGAGAGGTGTATGGTGTTTCCTGAAACATCTAAAAAACAAAGCAACAGAGCCTAGGGCACTTCCACTTATGGTCCTATAGCTTAGGGAAATTAAAATCAAAAAGACACAGCCACCCCAAAGTTTGGGACGGCTCTGTTTACAAGAACGTCGTTTATGGTACAAGTTCAATATCACAGAAAGTGAAAAATGGATAAAGAAGTTGTGGTACTTACGTACAATGCAATATCACTCAGCAATGAAATCTATGTCATCAGGACCGTAGCAGCATAATGAGTGGATTCAGGTATGATGATTCTAACTGAAATAAGTCACACAGAAAAAGAAACATCATAAGATATCACTAATACACGGAATGTAAACTTGGCTACACAGGAACTGGATTACAAAACAGAACAGGGTCTCAAATTTAGAAAACCAACTTATGCTTGCTTAATGGGAAAGGTGAGTTGGGTTGCTGCATAAAACCAGAGATTGAAATGACCACAGATAAAGTTCCTTAAGCCAAATATGGAATAGACAAGAACTACTCCTTGCTCAATGAAATGGACTCAACACCCCATATTAAACGCCTAAGAATGTACCTGACTAGTAAGTATCTTAAAACCTATGGATTGCTATGTCTCTGAAAGAAAATCAAGCGTGTGTACAGGGGCATAAACGCAGCAGTGATAGGATTGGAGAGGTTCGGTGAGCAAATGAAGACCCTTTGAAGTCATATTGCATGGTACCCATTCCACGGGTCTCAATTCTCCAGGTTTAAGGGATTCTTCCTTCAGCTAAAACATGCACGTGGAACCCAGAGTATGATCAACCGTGTGATTGGGAGACGTGTTCCAATATGTCTCAGTTCTCGTCCCCTGGTACTCGGGTGCAACATTCCAGATGCTTTACTAACACTCTCCCGACTTGGAGAGTCAGTGCCTTTAACCTCCTGTTTGGCTCAGTTTGCAATTTCTGCGGAAGATGAACAGGAATAGGGAGAACCAATGAGAGACTAGCTGGAGGTGTCTGGACGGGCAAATTTAACTCTCATTTCCCACCAGGAAGAGGAATTAACCAAAGGCTCAGTGTGCCGTGCCGGAACCAGATTAGGGCCTGAAGCAATGCTGCGGTGTTCCGGCCAGCTCCCAAGAAAGCGAGTTGAAGAAAGGAGCTCAGGGGCACTGTAATTCACAAACCTGCAGAGTTATAAATGACAGCTATCGTCCAAAACTATACTGAAGTAAGGCTGCCAAGAGGACTTGAAAGCGGGGCAGAATTGCAGGAAACCGATTTCAGGAGGTAGACTGGAATTGCATTTAAAGCATAGGAAAAGAGGCAGAACGTCCACAATGATGCACTTGGCCAAAAAGGGCGTATGCGTTTTTTCCTGAATATATTCAGGAAAAAACGCATACGCCCTTTTTGGCCAACCAAGCAAGCTTGCAAAGGAAATCTGCACTACAATGAAGTCTCACTTCCCCCAGGTCAAAAGGGCCATCTGAAAAAAGTGTAAAATCCAGAAAGGCAGGACAGGCCATGGAGAACTGGGAGCCTTGTTATGCTGATGGGCGGGATGTAAATTGCCAACAGCCACTCGGGAGAAGTGTATGGTGATTCCTGAAACATCTAAAAAACAAAGCAACAGAGCCTAGGGCACTTCCACTTATGGTCCTATAGCTTAGGGGAATTAAAATCAAAAAGACACAGCCACCCCAAAGTTTGGGACGGCTCTGTTTACAAGAACCTGGTTTACGCTACAAGTTCAATATCGCAGAAAGCGAAAAATGGATAAAGAAGTTGTGGTACTTATGTACAATGCATTATCACTCAGCAATGAAATCTATGTCTTCAGGCCCATAGCAGCATAAAGAGTGGATTCAGGTATGATGATTCTAACTGAAATAAGTATCACAGAAAAAGAAACATCATAAGATATCACTACTACACGGAATGTAAACTTGGCTACACAGGAACTGAATTACAAAACAGAACAGGGTCTCAAATGTAGAAAACCAACTTATGCTTGCTTAAGGGGAAAGGTGAGTTGGGGTGCTTTATAAAACCAGAGATTGAAATTAGCACAGATACCGTTCCATAAGCCAAATATGTAATAGACAAGAGCTACTCCTTGCTCAACGAAGTGGACTCAACACCCCATATTAAACGCCTAAGAATATACCTGACTAGTAAGAATCTTAAAACCTTTGGATTTATATGTCTCCGAAAGAGAATCAAGCGTGTGTACGGCGGCATAAACGCAGCAGTGATAGGATTGGTGATGTTCGGTGAGCAAATGCAGACCCTTTGAAGTCATATTGCATGGTACCCATTCCATGGGTCTCAACTCTCCAGGTTTAAGGGATTCTTCCTTTAGCTAAAACATGCATGTGGAACGCAGAGTATGATCCACCGCGTGATCGGGAAACGTGTTCAAATGTGTCTCAGTTTTTGTCCCCTGGTACTCGGGTGCAACATTCCAGACGCTTTACTAACACTCTGCCCACTTGGAGAGTCATTGCCTTTAACCTCCTGTTTGGCCCAGTTTGCAATTTCTTCGGAAGATGAACAGGAATAAGGAGAAGCAATGGGAGACTATCTGTAGGTGTCTGGACGGGCAAATTTAACTCTCATTTCCCACCAGGAAGATAAATGAACCAAAGGCTCCGCGTGCCATGCTGGAACTAGATTAGGGCCTGAGGAGATCCTGCAGTGTTGCGGCCAGCTCACAAGAAAGCGAGTTGAAGAAAGGAGCTCAGGGGCACTGTAATTCACAAACCTGCGGAGTTATAAATGACAGCTATCATCCAAAATTATACTGAAGTAAGGCTGCGAAGAGGACTTGAATGCGGGGCAGAATTGCTGGAAACTGATTTCAGAACGTACACGGGCGTAGCTCTTAAAGCATAGGAAAAGAGACAGAACTTGGAAAATAATGCACTTGGCAACAAAAGGCATATGTGTTTTATCCAGAGCTCTCATAACTGAGGGGAGGAGATTCCCAGCAGGCTCCAACTGCCACCTGAGGGCTCACAATGCCAAGGCAACGTGAGCATGCCAGGCAGGAGTTACCTCACAGCAGAGGTCCCACCTCACAGAAGGGTGAGAAACCCAGTCAACATCAGACTCTCACCAGAGGGCCCACATCACCAGGGGGATGGGAACCAGGCAGGAGTGTCTTCACATCAGTGGGGCCACATCATCGAAAGCTGAGGTACTCAGCACATGTGTCCTCAAACCAGAGGACCCACATCACCAAGGACCTCGGAGTGAGGCAGGCAGGAGTAGCCTCACAACACTGGGCCCATAGAATAAAAAAGTGAGGAATCCAGCAGTTGGAACCTCCCAGCAGGTGGCCCAGAGCACAGAGGCTAGAGGAACCAGGCCAGAGTGAACTAACACCAGACAGCCCACATCATGAAACTGTGAGCAACCCAGACATTGGGACCTCAGAGCAGAAGGCCCACATCCCCATGGTGATGGGAACATGACAGGAGTGTCCTGGCATCACTGGGCTCACATCAGAAAACGTGGGGTGCTCAGAAGTTAGGGCCTGATGCTAGAAGGCACTCATCACCGAGAGGAGGAGGCTCCCAGCAGGCTCCAGCTGCCACCAGAGGGCCAACGTCGCCAAGGTGATGTGTGCCAGCCTGGCAGGAGTGACTTCACAGCAGAGGGCCCACCTCACAGAAGGGTGAGGAACACAGCCAGGATCAGACTCTCACCAGAGGGCCCACATCACCAAGGGGATGGGAACCAGGCAGGAGTGTCCCCACACCAGTGGGACAACATCATCGAAAGGTGAGGATCCCAGCACATGTGTCCTCAAACCAGAGGAACCACATCACCAAGGGGTTCGGAATGAGGCTGGCAGGACTGGCCTCACAACACAGGGTCCATAGAATATAAAAGTTGAGGAATCCAGCAGTTGGAACCTCCCAGCAAGTGGCCCAGAGCACCAAGGCTATGGGATCCAGGCCGCAGTGAACTCACAGCAGAGGGCCCACATCATGAACCTGTGAGCAGCCCAGCTGTTGGGACCTCAGAACAGAAGGCCCACATCCCCATTGGGATGGGAACCTGGCAGGAGTGGCTTTGCACCACTTAGCACATATCAGAAAATGTTAGGAGCCCAGCAGTTAGGGCCTGACGCCAGGGGGCCCTCATAACTGAGGGGAGGAGACTCCCAGCAGGTTCCAACTGCCAACAGAGGGCCCACGTCTACAAGGTGGCATGCGCCAGCCAGGCAGTAGTGACCTCACAGCAGAGGGCCTATCTCACAGAAGGGTGAGGAACCGAGGCAGGATGAGACTCTCACCAGAGGGCCCACAACACCAAGGGGATGGGAACCAGTCAGGACTGTCCTCCCACCAGTGGGGCCACATCATCGAAAGGTGAGGAACCCAGCACATGTGGCCTCATATCAGAGGACATACATCACAAAGGGGATGGGAGTGAGGCAGGTAGGAGTAGCCTAAAAACAGAGGGCCCAAAGAATAAAAAAAGTGAGGAATCCAGCATTTGGAACCTCCCAGCAGGCGGCCGAGAGCACAGAAGCTATGGGATGCAGGCAGGAGTGAACTAACACCAGAGAGCCCACATCATGAAACTGTGAGCAACCCAGGCATTGGGACCTCAGAGCAGAAAGCCCACATCCCCATGGGGATGGGAACCTGACAGGAGTGTCCTGGCATCACTGGGCTCACATCAGAAAACGTGGGGAGCCCAGCAGTTAGAGCCTGATGCTAGAGGGCCGTCATCACCGAGGGCAGGAGGCTCCCAGCAGGTTCCATGTGCCAACAGAGGGCCCACGTCGCCAAGGTGATGTGTGCAAGTCAGGCAGGATTGACCTCACAGCAGAGGGCCTACCTCACAGAAGAGTGAGGAACCCAGCCAGGATAAGACTGTCACCAGAAGGCCCACATCACCAAGGGGATGGGAACCAGGCAGGAGTGTCCTCACACCAGTGGGGCCACATCATTGAAAGTTGCCTAACCCAGCACATGTGGCCTCAAACCAGAAGACCCACATCACGAAGGGGTTGCGAGTGAGGCAGGCAGGAGGAGCATCACAACACAGGACCCATAGAATACAAAAGTTGAGGAATCGAGCAGTTGGAACCTCCCAGCAGGCAGCCAAGACCACAGAGGCTATGGGATCCAGGCCACAGTGAACTAACACCAGAGAGCCCACATCATGAAATTGTGATCAACCCAGCCGTTGGAACCTCAGAGCAGAAGGCCCACATCCCCATGGGGATGGGAACCTAAGAGGAGTGCTTGAGCAACACTGGGCTCACTAAGAAAAGTTGGGGAGCCCAGCAGTTAGGGCCTGACGTCAGAGGGCCCTCATCACAGAGCTGAGGAGGCTCCCAGCAGGGTCCAATTGCCACCAGAGGGCTCATGTCAACAAGGCGAGGTGAGCAACCCAGGCAAGAGTTACCTGATAGTAGAGGGCCCACCTCACAGATGGGTGAGGAACCCAGCCAGGATCAGACTCTCACCAGAGGGCCCACATCACAAAGGGGATGGGACCCAGTCAGGATTATCCTCACACCAGTGGGGCCTCATCATCTTAAGGTGAGGAACCCAGCACATGTGTCCTCAAACCAGAGGACCCACATCACCAAGGGCCTTGGAGTGAGGCAGGCAGGAGTAGCCTCACAACACAGGGCACATAATATAAAAAACGTGAGGATTCCAGCATTTAGACCTTCCAGCAGGCGGCCCAGAACACCGAGGCTATGGGATCCAGGCCACAGTGAACTCACAGCAGAGGGCCCACATCACAAAACTGTGAGCAACCCAGGAGTTGAGACCTCAGCGCAGAAGGACCACATCCCCATGGGAATGGGAACCTGGTTGGAGTGTCCTCGCACCACTGGGCGCACATCAGAAAATGTGGGGAGCCCACCATTTAGGGCCTGACGCCAGAGGGCCGTCATCACCGAGAGGAGGAGGCGCCCTGCACGCTCCAACTGCCACCAGAGGGCTCACGTCTCCAAGGTGACGTGTGCCAGCCAGGCAGGAGTGACCTCACAGCAGAGGGCCTACCTCACAGAACGTTGAGGAACCCAGCCAGGATTAGACTCTCGCCAGAGGGCCCACCTCACCAAGGGGATGGGAACCAGGCAGGAGTGTCCTCACACGAGTGGGGTCACATCATCGAAAGGTGAGGAACGCAGCACATGTGGCCTCAAGCCATAGGACAGTCATCACCAAGGGGCTGGCAGTGAGGCAGGCAGGAGGAGCCTCACAACAGAGGGCACATAGAATAAAAAAGTTGAGGAATCCAGCAGTTGGAACCTCCCAGCAGGCGGCTCAGAGCACCGATGATAAGGGATCCTTGCCGGAGTGAACTCACAGCAGAGGGCCCACATCATGGTACTGTGAGCAAGCCAGCCGTTTTGACCTCAGAGCAGAAGGCCCATATCGCCATGGGGATGGGAACCTGGCAAGAGTCTCCTCACTCACTTGGCGCACATCAGAAAATGTGGGGAGCCCAGCAGTTATGGCCTAAGGCAAGAGGGCCCTCATCACCGAGGGGAGGAGGATCCCAGCACACTCCAACTGCCACCAGAGGGCCCACGTCGCCAAGGTGACGTGTGCCAGACAGGCATGATTGACCTCACAGCAGAGGGCCCACCTCACAGAAGGGTGAGGAACCCAGCCAGGATCAGACTCTCACCTGAGGGCCCACATCAGCAAGGGGATGGGAACCAGTCAGGACTGTCTTCCCTCCAGTGGGGTCACATCATCGAAAGGTGCGGAACCCAGCACATGTGGCCTCAAATCAGAGGACACATATCACAAAGGGAATGGGAGTGAGGCAGGCAGGAGTAGCCTAAAAACAGAGGGCCCAAAGAATAAGAAAGGTGAGGAATCCAGCAGTTGGAACCTCCCAGCAGGCGGCCCAGAGCACAGAAGCTATGGGATGCAGGCAGGAGTGAACTAATACCAGAGAGCCCACATCATGAAACTGTGAGCAACCCAGGCTTTGGGACCTCAGAGCAGAAGGCCCACATCCCAATGGGGATGTGAACCTGGCTGGAGTGTCCTCGCACCACTGGGCGCACATCACAAAATGTGGGGAGCCCAGCAGTTAGGGCCTGACGCCAGAGGGCCCTCATCACCGAGGAGAGGAGGCTCCCAGCAGGCTCCAAGTGCCACCAGAGGGCTCATGTCCACAAGGCGAGGTGAGCAAGCCAGGCAGGAGTGACCTCACAGCAGACGGCCCACCTCACAGATGGGTGAGGAACCCAGCCAGGATCAGACTCTCAACAGAGGGCCCACATCACCAAGGGGATGTGAACCAGGCAGGAGTCTCCTAAGACCATTGGTCCCACATCATCGAAAGGTGAGGAACCCAGCACATGTGGCCTCAAACCAGACGACACACATCACGAAGGGGCTGGGAGTGAGGCAGGCAGGAGGATCCTCCCAACAGAGGGCCCAAAAAATTAAAAAAGTGAGGAATCCAGCAGTTGGAACCTCCCAGCAGGCGGCCAAGAACACAGAGGCTATGGGATCCAGGCCTCTGTGAACACCAGAGAGCCCACATCATGAAAATGTGAACAACCCAGCCGTTGGGACCTCAGAGCAGAAGGCCCACATCCCCGTGGAGATGGGATCCTAAGAGGAGTGCCAAAGCATCACTGGGCTCCCTAAGAAAAGTTGGTGAGCCCAGCAGTTAGGGCCTGACGCAAGAGGGCCCTCATCACCGGGGGGAGGAGATTCCCAGCACGCTCCAACTGCCACCACACGGCTGACTTTACCAAGGCAATGTGTGCCAGCCATGCAGGAGTGACCTATCAGCAGAGGGTCTCCCTCACAGGTGGGTGAGGAACAAAGCCAGGAACAGACTCTCACCAGGGGGTCCACATAACCACGTGGATGAGAACCAGGCAGGAGTGTCCTCACATTAGTGGGGCCACATCATCGAAAGGTGAGGAACCCAGCAAAGTTGGCCACAAACCAGAGGACCCACATCACCAAGGGGTTGAGAGTGAGGTAGGTATCTGGACGGGCATATTTAACACTCATTTCCCACCAGGAAGAGAAATTAACCAAAGGCTCAGCGTGCCCTGCCAGAAGCAGATTAGGGCCTGAAGCAGTCTTGTGGGTTTGCGGCCAGCTCACAAGAAAGCGAGTTGAAGAAAGGAGCTCAGGGGCCCTGTAATTCACAAACCTGGAGAGTTATAAATGACAGATAACGTCCAAAAATATATTGAAGTAAGGCTGCGAAGAGGACTTGAAAGCGGGGCAGAATTTCAGGAAACCGATTTCAGGAGGTAGACTGGATTTGCATTTAAAGCATAGGAAAAGAGGCAGAACATCGACAATGATGCACTTGGCAACAAAGGGCGTATGAGTTTGTTCCTGAATATATTCAGGAAAAAACACATACGCCCTTTTTGGCAAACCAAGCAAGCTTGCAATGGAAATCCGAACTACTATGAAGTGTCACTTCCCCCCGGTCTAAAGGGCCATCTGAGAAAAGTGTAAAATCCAGAAAGGCAAGCCAGGCCATGGGGAAAAAGGAGCCTTGTTATGCTGATGGGCGGGATGTAAATTGCCAACAGCCACTCTGGAGAAGTGTATGGTGTTTCCTGATACATCTGAAAAACAAAGCAACAGAGTCTAGGGCATTTCCACTTATGGTTCTATAGCTTAGGGAAATTAAAATCAAAAAGACACAGCCACCCCAAAATTTGGGACGGCTCTGTTTACAGGAACCTCTTCTACAGTACGAGTTAAATATCCCAGAGAACAAATAATTGATAAAGAAGTTGCAGTACTTACGTACAACAGAATACCACTCAGCAATGAAATCTGTGTCACCAGGCCTGTACCAGCATAATGAGTGGATTGAGGCATGATGATTCTAAGTGAAATAAGTCACACAGAAAAAGAAACATCATAAGGTATCACTAATGCACGGAATGTAAACTTGGCTACACATGAACTGAATTACAAAACAGAACAGGGTCTCAAGATTAGAAAACCAACTTATGCTTGCTTAAGGGGAAAGGTGAGTTAAGGGGGTGCTGCATAAAACCAGAGTTTGAAATTAGCACAGATACCGTTCCATAAGCCAAATATGTAATAGACAAGACCTACCCCCGCTCAACGAAATGGACTCAACAATGAGGTATGACCTCACACCTGTTAGAATGGGCATCATCTGAAAATCTACAAACAACAAATGCTGGAAAGGGTGTGGAGAAAAGGAACCCTCTTCCACTATTGTTGGGAATATAAATTGATACAGTCACTATGGAGAACAATATGGAGTTTCTTAAGAAACTAACAATAGAATTACCATATGATACAGCAATCCCAGGACTGGACATATACCCAGACAAAACCATAAATCAAAAAGAGACATTCACTGCAATGTTCACTGCATCACTATTTACAATATCGAGGTAATGGAAGCAACCTAAATGCCCACAGACAGACGAATGCATAAAGCTGTGGTACGTATATAAAATGGAATATTACTAAGCCATGAAAAGGAATGAAATTGGGTCATTTGTAGAGACGTCGATGGATCTAGAGACTGTCATACAGAGTGAAGTAAGTCAGAAAGAGAAAAACAAATCTTGTATATTCATGCATATATGTGGAACCTAGAAAAACCGTACAGATTAACCATTTTGCAAGGCATAAATAGAGCAACAGATGTAGACAACAAATGTATGGACAACAAGGGGGGAAAGCTGTTGGGGGGATGGTGGTGGGAGGAGTTGAGAGACTGGGATTGGCATGTATACATTTATATGTATAAAATAGATAACCAATAAGAACCTGCTGTATAAAAATATAAAATAAAATTCAAAATTGAAAAGAAATAAAATTTAAAAAATAAAACAGAAAAAAACAATTATTCCCTTCACATACATATATTTATATGAATAAATTATTTCCATGCTTCTATCTGTAAATACAAAAAAGAGGAATAAAATCCACCTTGAACCAAAAACGAAAAAGAGAAAAAAAACACAGAACCCACCAGTTCCACAGAGGAAAACCGTATCAGGGCACTTGCTCCAGTTGTAAACAATTCTGAAGTTGGTCAGTGGTGGGGAATCGTCTCCCAGTCAGCCAGCAGCCCCCACGCAACAAGCGTCCTCATTGCAAAGCTGGGGCACCGTGCCGAGGCATCTGTGAGTAAACGTGAGCTGAGCCCCAGGCCAGTTGCTGCTGAACTATTCCCACCCGTCCCAGGTAAAACACCTGAATATATACAAGGACTTGAAAGCCTAGAGGAAGGGCCATAGAGCCACACGAGTGACAGCATGCCGGCCGACTTGGTGCCTGCAGGCCAGCCAGGATGGTCCTGGCCCTGGGTGCTCTTCTGGAAGATTTCCATTTCCCTGCCTGAGATACCCGTCCTGTCCCTGCCCCCACTGCTTTTTTCCTTCCTCACCTCTGCCCAGGGAGAAATTCCAGCAGCAGGTATGGGTGACACATCCTCTTCTTTAGCAGGTGGCAGCCTGGCAACTGCTGCAGAAAGTCCAGCAGAGCCCCACTCACACTGGGCCACCCACAAAGCCGTGGCCTCTCACTCCCTCCCACCAGCCCAGCCCCGAGACTGCTGACAGGGCAGAGAAAATGGCGTCAGGCATGGCTGCAGGGGCTCTTGCTGCCTGGAGTGGTATTTATATTGCTCTCAACCCAGGCACACCTGGGGAGGGCTGGCCGGCAGGGTAAGGCTGCCCAGCTCAGCCAATCATCACCCCTCAGGGGCTCACAGTTGCAGAAAATGGAACTTGCTGAACCGGCCAGGTCCAAGGAACAGGTGTGGGCTCCTGAGGGTCAGGATAGACAAGGGGCTGCAGCTTTAGCTTGTTTTCTAATCATTTTATCTGGCCCATGAGTGGGAGACAACTTCAAGAAAACCCTCTCCTAATGAGAGGAACCCAGGAGTCAGGGAGAGGAGGGGTGGGTGGTGGTTGGAGACAGAGGCCTGGTGCCCCGGGTGCAGTGGAAGTCTCTGGAAGACCAGGTGGAGGGAGGCCGCACAGAGTGATGCCCAGGGTCACAGACCTGTCGCAGCTGCTGTTTGTTAGTTCAAGTCCTGCTCTGAGGTGCTCTGTGTCAGCTCTGAGCGACAGGTGAGCTGGGGGTGCTCTGCAATGAGGGCTATGTGCACGGTTCCTGTGTGCCCAGCCCTGCCACAGTACCTGCAAGGGTAGCTCTGTATCCTGGGAGGGGCCTGACCACGAGAGCCCCGTGGGCTTGGGTGGGGGTGGGGTACCTGCCCAGGTGAGCTCCATATTCTGGGATTGGTCTGACCACGAGAGCCCCATGGGCTGCTGGGGACCTGGTAAAGGATGTCAGGACAGTCAGTGAAGCCACCGAGGATATACCTCCAGTTGCTCCTAATTCCTACACCCTGCTGGTCATTCTACCAACCACCAGGACATAGTATTCTGTATTAGTCTTCAATGATGCCTTCTTTTGTATTCCATTAGTCCCAGAGTCACAAGAAATTTTGGCTTGTGAGTGGCAGGACTCAACATACAACTAAAACAATACTTCCGGGCCGTCTTGCCCCAAGGGTGCAAAAATTCCCACACCATCTTTGGGGAAACCTTAGCTAAAGACCTAAAAGTTCTACCTCTGGAAAAGGAAACCCTCCTTCAGTACGCAGACGACATTCTGATCGCCAGCCCTACTAAGGAGGCCTCTGAACTACCAAGCCAATAAAGGATAGAAGTTGTCCAAGAAAAAGCTCAAATATCACAGACTGCGGTGACCTGCCTGGGCTTCATTCTCACAGAAGGTCGGAGAAGCCCATCCCAGGAAAGGGAAGAAACCATTTTCGGCCTTACTCCTTTCTAAAACTAGAAGACAGCTTAGGGGTTCCTGGGGAGGCCAGGGTTTGCTGCTTCTGGATCCCTAACTGCAGTCTACTAGCTGGGCCATTATATGAAACACTGAAAGGAAAAGATGATGATCCTTTTGAATAGAATCCAGAAGTGGCCTTTCAAGAATGGAAAGAGCAGTCAATTCAGACCCTTGCCCTGGAACTCCCTAATTTAGCTAAACCCTTTGACCTTTACATTCCCGGTGAAAGGTGAATCGCCATTGGAGAATTAGTGCAAAAACTGGGACCACTTGAAATGGAACAATGCAAGAATGCCATCCAGGTAGGATAAACTACGGTCACCAAGGGGCTTGGCCCACTGCCGCATCTGGCCAAGATACTGGCGGTATCTAAAAACCTGGAAATCAGCAGCCCAAAAGGCCACCTCCCTCCTAAGGGAAAAGGACCCCACGTGGTGATCCTAACCACCAACCATGCCCTGAAGTTGCAGGGTTTGCTCCGTGGGCACACCAACCTCGAGTGAGGAGGCCCTCCAACTCCAACATCCAGAGAGATAACCGGGGGCAACAGGACACCATGACGACTCGTGTGAACATCACTTGACCTGGAGTTTCTCTCATAAAACAACAAGAGTGTGTCCCAAAAGAGTAGACTACTGCTTGCAGGACTTACTGCACACAGAGGGGAGCTAATAATCTTGGCGGGGGAACCGTATGTCACACTGTCACCATAGAAAAGCCTACAGACACCGTGATGATGGTGGCCAATAAGACTGGCTGGACTCCTGTTTACTTCAAAAGGCTGTTGACTCAGTGGCCATCATGGTCCTTGATCACCACTGACCCTGGACTGTCTGGGAGTTGAGCGGGCAGGGCTCTGACACCTGGTGCTGTTTGTACGTTAATTCAGGGGCCTAATTGAAGAAAGCGCAGACTACTGGTCAGAGCATCTAGGCTGGCAGAAACGGTCAGCCTAAGGTGGCCGAACAAATGTGGGGCGGGGTGAAACCGGCCCCCACAGCGTCTCTGCACATCTCTTTCCTGGACCCTTAAAGGTCATTAGAATCTATAACGCTTCCAATGCTGGTGCTCAGGTGGACGAGCAGGGAGGCAGGGGGCCTGGGGACAATCAACGTCACCTGGAGGCTGCTGGGGAGAAGCTCTGACTCTCGCCCCTTGGTATGAGGGCTCCCAACTCAGCACTCAGCAGTTACAGAAGAAGGGTCTGCACCCTCAGCACTCCAAGAATGAGGAACGGGACAAAAGGCAGAGGAGGGGTTTGTCCCCAGCAAAGCCCATTAAAAATCCCTGGGAGATAAAAATAGAATCTGGGCAATAAAGTCAAGTCTAACCTTTTTTATCCTTTGTGTTTGTCTAATTTCATGTGCTCCTAGGGTCCCGCATGCAGAGGTTCCACACCCGGCACTTCAGACCAGATTTCCTAGTGCAGAATGGCTGGGTCGACACCTCAGCTCCTGGGGCCCAGTGCAGACTCCGCGATATAGAGCCTGAGCTGCAGCCAACCCGGCCCTCGAGAGCTCCGCCCCCTCCCTCCCACTGACTCTGACAGGATCTCTACACAGCAGCCCAGCCCACAGCCCACGGGGTAGTGCATGCTCTCACCTCTCCATTCTCTGATCAAAATATAAAGTTTCCTTTGCTTGTGAACCAAACTCAGTCTCGATCTGTTGGCCCCAATGACACTGCGCTGGGGGACACTTGTTGGGGTCCACTCTGGAGGATCAGTAACAGAAATTGAGACTATTGTAACCTCAATGAACAGATGTGTGAGCCAAACTGTAGTTAACATAGAACAGTGTATAAGGCTCGGGTAAAATAAGATGTTTCTAACGCTTCCATTGGCTATTTCCATCACTTTATTATAAGCAAGTTCAGTGAAAAGGTTTGTCTTATTTGTCAGGTCAATATTAGAGAAACGAAGTGATTTCTTTCCAAGGATGTACATCTAATAATCTTGGTTAAAGCTTCAATCTTGTTTTAAATGCTTTTCCATTGAAAATGATACCTCTCTTTCAGCTCTCCCATTTCTGAGAAGTATAAAATCTTATAATTTATTATTACCAAAGGGGAAAGGTGGGAGGAGGGATAAAGTAACAGTTTGGGATTAACACATACACACTGCTATGTATAAAATAGATCATCAACAAGGAACTACTGTATAGCACAGGGAACTACACTCAACATTTTGCAATAACCTATAAGGGGAAATAATCTGAAAAAGAATAGATATTTTTATTGACATCATCTATCAATGACAGTTAAAGTGTAACCTAAGGGAAGCTGGTGGTGAGTGCTTCTGACCCTGAAGACTTCAATCATCTAAAGTTTGGACTCTGCCTACTTCCCAAGGCCCTTAATGAACATATGTGTAGCCGTAGCTTAAAAAATTCCCCAGTTTGGGTTTCGGGGAGACACTGATTTTGAAAAAGCCCTGGTGTTCTCCTTACATGAATGGGACTCTTCCTACTGCTAAAACATGTCTGTCACACCCAGAGGATGGTATACCGTCTGATCGGGAAGAGTTTGGAAAAGGCATCTCATCTCCTCATCTCCTGGTGCTCGGGTTCACCCATCCAGCGTCTTTACTAACAGTCTCCCCACTTGGAGATGGCAGCACTGTCAACATCCTGTTGCGTACAGTTTGGAATTTGTCCAGAGGATGAAGCGGAAGGATGAGGAACAATGAGAGACAAGTCCTAGGTGTTCAGACAGGCACATGTCACTCTAATTTCCAAACAGGAAGACGAATTGACCAAAGGCTAGGGTTGCCCATGGAAACAGTATAGGGCTTGAGGAAATCCCGCTGCTTTGTGGCCAGTTCCCATAAACACAAGTTGAACAATGGAACTCAGGGACAGTAAAATTCACGAAACTGCAGAGTTGAAAATATCCATCACTGAAAAATGTCTTGAGGAAAGTCAGAGAAAAGGACTTGTAAGCAAGGGAGAATGGCAGGAAAGGGATTTGAGGAGGTAGAAAGGACTCGCCATTAAGCACAAGAAAAGGAGCTGAACATTGCCAACATTGCAGTTGGCCAAAAAAGGTGTATGCGTTTTTTTCTGTATATATTCAAGAAAAGGGCATACACTTTTTTAGCCAACCAAACAGGTGGGCACTGGAAGTCAATACTACAAGAGATATCACTTCGCATCAGTCAGAAGAGCCATCCTCATAAAGCGTAAACAACAGAAATGCAGGACAGGGCAAGGAGAAGAGGGAGCCCTGTGAGACTTATAGTGGAAATATATATTGCCAACGGCCATTCTGGAGAAGTGTATTGTGTTTACTAAAGCATCTAAAAAATGAGCTACAGAGCATAGGGCACTTGCACTCATGGGCGTATATCTTGGGAAAAACAAAAATCGAGAGGACACAGGCACCCCAATGTTTACCCCCTCTCTGTTTAAAAGATCCTCGACTAAGATATAACTTAAATGTCTCTGGAGAGAAAAAATGGATAGAGATGTGGTACTTAGGTAGAGTGGAATATTATTCAGCCTGGAAATCAATGAAATATGGCCAGTTGTAACAACTCCGGAGGAGTTACGTATGATCATTCTAAGTGACATAATTCAAAAAGAAAAAGACACATATCATAAGATATCACTTAAAGGTGGAATCCAAAATGGCTACACATGAAATAAATTACAAAACAAAAACATAGTCAAATATGTAGAAAACACGCATAAGGCTGCTAAACGGGAAAGGTGGGGAGGGGTGAGGCATCATCCAGGAGGTTGAAATTAGCAAAGATACCATTCCAAATACCAAACTGATAATCAACAAGGCCTACACGGTAGCTAAAAGAACTGCACTCAGCACACTCAAGTCACCGGAAAAGAATATATACGACTGGTAAGAATCTGAAAAAGAATTTACTGATGTCTCTCTGTACGTGAATCAAGTGGATGTACAGCAGCAAGAAACAGAGCTTTGAAAATCAGCTGTAACCAATATAGTAATAAATTGAAAAAAATAAACGACAGAGAGACAGAGAAAACCTCTTACAACTTTTCCTCAGGGCCGGTGATGCAACATGGATTGAACACATCTAGACCCACAGCAGGATGAGACATAAGGCTGGAAACTGTTTGCACTAAGAGAAATGTGAGGTTGGGTGAGGAAATGCACACCCTTTAAAGTAATACTACCTGGTACCCATTCAATGGGTCCCAAATCTGCAGGTTCAAGGGATCTTCCTACAGCTAAAACATGCATGGAAAACCCAGAGGACTGTACACCATGTGATCGGGAGATGTGTCTAAAATGCAGCTCATTTATCCTCTCCTGGTGCTCCTGTTCACCATTCCAGCCACGTTACTTAGAATCTCCCCACTTGGAGAATCAGCACATTTCAACTTCTGTTTCAAACATTTTGCAAATTGTGAGGAGGATGAACGGGAAGAGGGGGAACCAATGAGAGAATAGTTGTAGGGGTTTGGACGGGCACATATCACTCTAATTTCCCATTAAGAATAAGAATTGAAAAAAGGCTCAGCCCGCCTCGCCCGAGCCAAAATAGGGCCTGAAGCAATCCTGCGGGTTTGAGGCCAGCTCACAAAAGAGCAACTTAAAAAATGGAGCTCAGGGTCACTGCAATTCACAAACCTGCAGAGTTATAAATGAAAACTAACGTCCAAAAATATGTTGAGGTAAGGCAAAGAAGAGGATCTGAATGCAAGACAGAATTGCAAGAAACAGATTTCAAGAGATAGATTGGACTCGTCTTTAAAGCACATGAAAAGCGGCAGAATTTCGACAATGATGCAGTTGGCCCAAAAGGGCGTATGCGTTTTTTCCTGATTATATCCAGGAAAAAACGCATACGCACTTTATGGGCAACGAAGCAAGCAAGCAATGCAAATGTGCACAACAAAGAAGTCTCATTACCCACTGGTCAAAAGGGCCATCCTAAACAATTGTAAAAACCAGAAATGCAGGACAGGCCATGGAGAACAGGGAGCCTTTATACGCTGATGGGCAGTGTGTGAACTGCCGAGAGCCACTCTGGAGAAGTGTATGGTGGTTCCTAAATCATCTAAAAAACAGAGCTACAGAGCATAGGACACTTCCAATCATGGGAGTATATCTAGGGAAGTCTAAAAATCAACAAGACACAAGCACACCACAGTTTAGGGCTACTCTGTTTACAAGAACCTCAACTTCAGTACACCTTAAATATCCCAGGAAAGAGAACAATGGATAAAGAAGATGTGGTACTTATGTACAATGGAATATCTCTTCACCATGAAATCAATGTAATAAGGCTAGTAGAAGGATAAAGAGTGGGTTTAGGTCCGATAATACTACTTGAAATAAGTCAAACAGAAAAAGAAACATATCATAAGATATCACTTATAGAGGGAGGGTAAATATGGCTGCACAAGAAATGAATTACAGAACAGAACAGTGTCTCACATTTAGAAAACACACTTATTTCAGCTTAAGGGGAAAGGAGAGGTGGGGTGATGCATAAAACCAGAGTTTGAAATTAGCACAGATACCGTTCAATAAACCAAATAGATATTAGACAAGATCTACACCTTGCTCAATGAACTGGCCTCAACACACCCTATACACCGCAGAGAAATATATCTGAGTAATAAGAATCTTAAAACCCATGTATTGATATATCTCCATAAGGGAATCAAGTGTGTGCAGAGCGGCACAAACACAGCAGTGAAAATGAGCTAAACCCCATTATAGAAATAAATTTTAAAAACAAAACGCAGAAACAATGAAAGAGAGAAAAATTCTTACAAAATTCGCTCAGGGGCTGTGATGCAACCTGGATTGACCACATATAAACCCACAGCTGGATAAGACATAAGGCTGGACACTTGGGGCTGAGAGGATTGGTGAGCTTTGGTGAGCAACTGCCAAAAGTTTAATGCAATACTTCATGCTACTCATTCCAAGGGTCCCAACACTCCAGGTTGAAGGGAATCTTCCTACAGCTAAACCATGCTTGGGAAACCCAGCGACTGGTATACCATATGATCGGAAAAGGTTTCTAAAACGCACCTCATTTTTCCTCTCCTGGGGCTCCGGATCGACATTCCAGCCGCTTTACTAAAATATCCCCACATGGAGAGTCAATGCCTTTAAGTTCTGGTATCGCACAGTCTGCAGTTAGTGTGGAGGATGAATGGGAATAGGGAGAACCAGTGAGAAACTAGCTGTAGCGGTTTCAATGGGCACATGTCACTCTAATTTCACATCAGTAAGAAGAATAAACCTAACCCTAACCCTTCCCCAAAGCCTTGCCCTCACCCGTCCCCTAATCCTAACCCGTACGCTCACACTAACCCACGCCCTCACACGTACGCTCCCCCTCAACCGTTGTCGTACCCTCACCTGGACCCTAAACCGTCCCCGTCCCCTAACCCTAACCCTAGCCCGAACCCTAAACCTAACCCTTCCCCGAAACCTTCCCCTCAACCGTCCCCTAATCCTAACCCGTACGCTCACACTAACCCGCACCCTCACACGTACACTCCCCATAAACCGTTGTCGTAACTGAACCTGGACCCTAAACCATCCCCGTCCCCTAACCCTAACCCTAGCCCGAACCCTAACCCTAACCCTTCCCCGAAATCTTCCCCTCACCCGTCCCCTAATCCTAACCCGTACGCTCACACTAACCCGTACCCTCACACGTACACTCCCCATAAACCGTTGTCGTAACCTCACCTGGACCCTAAACCGTCCCCATCCCCTAACCCTAACCCTAGCCCGAACCCTAACCCTAAAACTTCCCCGAAGCCTTCCCCTCACACGTCCCCTAATCCTAAACCGTACGCTCACACTAACCCGCGCCCTCACACGTACGCTCCCCCTAAAGCTCTGTCGTACCCTCACGTGGACCCTAAACCATCCCCGTCCCATAACCCTAACCCTAGCCCGAACCCTAACCCTAAACCTTCCCCGAAGCCTTCCCCTCACCCGTCCCCTAATCCTAACCCGTACACTCACACTAACCCGCGCCGTCACACGTACGCTCCCCCTCAACCGTTGTCGTACCCTCACCTGGACCCTAAACCGTCCCCGTCCCCTAACCCTAACCCTAGCCCGAACCCTAAACCTAACCCTTCCCCGAAGCCTTCCCCTCACCGGTCCCATAATCCTAACCCGTACGCTCACACTAACCCGCGCCCTCACACGTACGCTCCCCATAAACCGTTGTCGTAACTGAACCTGGACCCTAAACCATCCCCGTCCCCTAACCCTAACCCTAGCCCGAACCCTAACCCTAACCCTTCCCCAAAGCCTTCCCCTCACCGGTCCCCTAATCCTAAACCGTACGCTCACACTAACCCGCGCTCTCACACGTACGGTCCCCATAAACCGTTGTCGTTCCCTAACCTGGACCCTAAACCGTCCCCGTCCCCTAACCCTAATCCTAGCCCGAACCCTAACCCTAACGCTTCCCCGAAGCCTTCCTCTCACTCGTTCCCTAATCCTAACCCTTACACTCACACTAACCCGTGTCCTCACACGTACGCTCCCCCTAAACCGTTGTCGTACCCTCACCTGGACCCTAAACCGTCACCGTCCCCTAACCCTAACCCTAACCCTAGCCCGAACCCTAACCCTAAACCTTCCCCGAAGCCTTCCCCTCACCCGTCCCCTAATCCTAACCCGTACGCTCACACTAACCCACGCCCTCAAACGTACGCTCCCTCTAAACCGTTGTCGTACACTCAACTGTACCCTAAACCGTCCCCATCCCCTAAACCTAACCCAGGCCGAACCCTAACCCTAACCCTTCCCCGAAGCCTTCCCCTCAACCATACCCTAATCGTAAACCGTACGCTCACACTAACCCGCGCCCTCACACGTACGCTCCCTCTAAACCATTGTCATACCCTCACCTGGACCCTAAACCGTCCCCGTCCCCTAACCCTAACCCTAGCCCGAACCCTAACCCGAACCCTTTCCCGAAGCCTTCCCCTTACCGGTTCCTTAATCCTAACCCGTACGCTCACACTAACCCGCGCCCTCACACGTACTCTCTCCATAAACCGTTGTCGTACCCTCACCTGGACCCTAAACCGTCCCCGTCCCCTAACCCTAACCCTAGCCCGAACCCTAACCCTAACCCTTCCCTGAAGCCTTCCCCTCACCCGTCCCCTAATCCTCACACGTACGCTCACACTAACCCGCGCCCTAAAATGTACGCTCCCCCTAAACCGTTGTCGTACTCTCACCTGGACCCTAAACCGTCCCCGTCCCCTAACCCTAACCCTAACCCTAGCCCGAACCCTAACCCTAAATCTTCCCTGAAGCCTTCCCCTCACCCGTCCCCTAATCCTAACCCGTACGCTCACACTAACCCGTGCCCACAAACGTACACTCCCCCTAAACCGTTGTCGTACCCTCACCTGGACCCTAAACCGTCCCCGTGCCCTAACCCTAACCCTAGCCCAAACCCTAACCCTAACGCTTCCCCTGAAGCCTTCCCCTCACCCGTCCCCTTATCCTAACCCGTACGCTCACACTAACCTGTGTCCTCATATGTACGCTCCCCCTAAACCGTTGTCGTACCCTCACCTGGAACCTAAACCGTTCCCATCCCCTAAACCTAACCCTAGCCCGAACCCAAGGCCTAACCCTTCCCCGAAGCCATCTCCTAACACATCCCCTAATACTAACCGGTACGCTCACACTAACCCGTGCCCTCATACGTACGCTCCCCCTAAACCGTTGTCGTACCCTCACCTGGACACTAAAACGTGCCCGTCCCCTAACCCTAAACCTAGCCCGAACCCTAACCCTAACCCTTCCCCGAAGCCTTCCCCTCACCCGTGCCCTAATCCTAACCCATACGCTCACAGTAACCCTCACGCTCACACGTACGCTCCCCCTAAAACTCTGTCGAACCCTTACCTGGACCCTAAACCGTCCCCGTCCCCTAACCCTAACCCTAGCCCGAACCCTAACCCTAACCCTTCCCCGAAGCCTTCCCCTCACCCGTCCCCTAATCCTAACCCGTACGTTCACACTAACCCATGCCCTCACACGTACGCTACCCATAAAGCTCTATCGTACCCTCACCTGGACCCTAAACCGTCCCCGTCCCCTAACCCTAACCCTAACCCTAGCCCGAACACTAACCCTAACCCTTCCCCGAAGCCTTCCCCTCACCCGTCCCCAATCCTAACCCGTACGCTCACACTAACCCACGCCCGCACACGTACGGCCCCCTAAACCGTTGTCATACCCTCACCTGGACCCTAAACCGTCCCTATCCCCTAAACCTAACCCTAGCCCGAACCCTAACCCTAACCCTTCCCCGAAGCCTTCCCCTCACCCATCCCCTAATCGTAAACCGTACGCTCACACTAACCCGCGCCCTCACACGTACGCTCCCCCTAAACCGTTGTCATACCCTCACCTGGACCCTAAACTGTCCCCGTCCCCTGGCCCTAACCCGAACCCTAACCCTAACACTTCCCCGAAATCTTCCCCTCACCCGTCCTCTAATCCTAACCCGTACGCTCAAACTAACCCGCGCCATCACACGTACACTACCCCTAAAGCGTTGTCGTACCCTCACCTGGACCCTAAACCGTCCCCGTCCCCTAAGCCTAACCCTAGCCCGAACCCTAAACCTAACACTTCCCCGAAGCCTTCCCCTCACCCGTCCCCTTATCCTAACCCGTACGCTCACACTAACCCGCGCCCTCACACGTACGCTCCCCCTAAACCGTTGTCGTACCCTCACCTGGACCCTAAACCGTCCCCATCCCCTAAACCTAACCCTAGCCCGAACCATAACCCTAACCCTTCTCCGAAGCCTTCCCCTCACCCGTCCCCTAATCCTAACCCGTACGCTCACACTAACCCGCGCCCTCACATGTACGCTCCCCCTAAACCGTTTTCATACCCTCACCTGGACCCTACACCGTTCCCATCCCCTCAACCTAACCCTAGTCCGAACCCTAGCCCTAACCCTTCCCCGAAGCCATCTCCTAACCCATCCCCTAATACTAACCGGTACGCTCACACTAACCCGTGCCCTCACACGTACGCTCCCCCTCAACCGTTGTCGTACCCTCACCTGGACCCTAAACCGTCCCCGTCCCCTAACCCTAACCCTAGCCCGAACCCTAAACCTAACCCTTCCCCGAAGCCTTCCCCTCACCGGTCCCATAATCCTAACCCGTACGCTCACACTAACCAGCGCCCTCACACGTACGCTCCCCATAAACCGTTGTCGTAACTGAACCTGGACCCTAAACCATCCCCGTCCCCTAACCCTAACCCTAGCCCGAACCCTAACCCTAACCCTTCCCCGAAATCTTCCCCTCACCTGTCCCCTAATCCTAACCCATACGCTCACACTAAACCACGCCCTCACACGTACGCTCGCCCTAAAATGTTGTCGTACCCTCTCCTGGACCCTAAACCGTCTCCGTCCCCTAACTCTAACCCTAGCCCGAACCCTAACCCTAACCCTTCCCCGAAGCCTTCCCCTCACCTGTCCCGTAATCCTAACCCGTACGCTCACACTAACACGCGCCATCACAGGTACCATCCCCCTAAAGCGTTGTCGTACCCTCACCTGGACCCTAAACCGTCCCCGTCCCCTAACCCTAACCCTAAACCTAGCCCGAACCCTAACCCTAACCCTTCCCTGAAGCCTTCCCCTCACCCGTACCCTAATCCTAAACCGTACGCTCACACTAACCCACGCCCTCACACGTACGCTCCCCCTGAAGCTCTGTCGTACCCTCACCTGGACCCCAAACCGTCCCCGTCCCCTAACTCTAACCCTAGCCCGAACCCTAACCCAAAACCTTCCCCGAAGCCTTCCCCTCACCCGTCCCCTAATCCTAACCCGTACACTCACACTAACCCGCGCCGTCACACGTACGCTCCCCCTCAACCGTTGTCATACCCTCACCTGGACCCTAAACCGTCCCCGTCCCCTAACCCTAACCCTAGCCCGAACCCTAAACCTAACCCTTCCCCAAAGCCTTCCCCTCACCGGTCCGATAATCCTAACCCGTACGCTCACACTAACCAGCGCCCTCACACGTACGCTCCCCATAAACCGTTGTCGTAACCTCACCTGGACCCTAAACCATCCCCGTTCCCTAACCCTAACCCTAGCCCGAACCCTAACCCTAACCCTTCCCCGAAATCTTCCCCTCACCTGTCCCCTAATCCTAACCCGTACCCTCACACTAAACCACGCCCTCACACGTACGCTCGCCCTAAACTGTTGTCGTACCCTCTCCTGGACCCTAAACCGTCCCCGTCCCTTAACTCTAACCCTAGTCCGAACCCTAACCCTAACACTTCCCCGAAGCCTTCCCCTCACCTGTCCCGTAATCCTAACCCGTACGCTCACACTAACACGCGCCATCACAGGTACCATCCCCCTAAAGCGTTGTCGTACCCTCACCTGGACACTAAACCGTCCCCGTCCCCTAACCCTAACCATAGCCCGAACCCTAACCCTAACCCTTCCCCGAAGCCTTCCCCTCACCCGTCCCCTAATCCTAACCCGTACGCTCACACTAACCCGCGCCCTCACATATACGCTCCCCCTCAACCTTTGTCGTACCCTCACCTGGACCCTAAACCGTCCCCACCCCTTAACCCTAACCCTAGCCCGAACCCTAACCCTAACCCTTCCCCGAAGCCTTCCCCTCACCCGTCCCCTAATCCTAACTCGTATGCTCACACTAACCCGCGCCCTCACACGTACGCTCCCCCTAAACCGTTGTCGTACCCTCACCTGGACCCTAAACCGTCCCCGTCCCCTAACCCTAATCCTAGCCCGAACCCTAACCCTAACCCTTCCCCGAAGCCTTCCCCTCACCCGTCCCCTAATCCTAACCGGTATGCTCACACTAACCCGCGCCCTCACACGTACGCTCACCCTAAACCGTTGTCGTACCCTCACCTGGACCCTAAACCGTCCCCGTCCCCTATCCCTAACCCTAGCCCGAAACCTAACCCTAACTCTTCCCTGAATCCTTCTCCTCACCCGTCCCCTACCCTAACCCGTACGCTCACACTAACCCGCGCCCTCACACGTACGCTCCCCCTAAAGCTCTGTTGTACTCTCACCTGGACCCTAAACCGTCCCCATCCCCTATCCCTAACCCTAGCCCGAACCCTAACCCTAACCCTTCCCTGAAGCCTTCCCCTCACCCGTACCATAATCCTAACCCGTACGCTCACACTAACCCACGCCCTCACATGTACGCTCCCCCTGAAGCTCTGTCGTACCCTCACCTGGACCCCAAACCGTCCCCGTCCTCTAACTCTAACCCTAGCCCGAACCCTAACCCAAAACCTTCCCCGAAGCCTTCCCCTCACCCGTCCCCTAATCCTAACCCGTACACTCACACTAACCCGCGCCGTCACACGTACGCTCCCCCTCAACCGTTGTCGTACCCTCACCTGGACCCTAAACCATCCCCGTTCCCTAACCCTAACCCTAGCCCGAACCCTAACCCTAACCCTTCCCTGAAATCTTCCCCCCACCTGTCCCCTAATCCTAACCAGTACGCTCACACTAAACCACGCCCTCACACGTACGCTCGCCCTAAACTGTTGTCGTACCCTCACCTGGACCCTAAACCATCCCCGTTCCCTAACCCTAACCCTAGCCCGAACCCTAACCCTAACCCTTCCCTGAAATCTTCCTCTCACCGGTCCCCTAATCCTAAACCGTACACTCACACTAACCTGCGCCCTCACACGTACGCTCCCCATAAACCGTTGTCGTTCCCTCACCTGGACCCTAAACTGTCGCCATCCCCTAACCCTAACCCTAGCCCGAACACTAACCCTAACCCTTCCCCGAAGCCTTCCCCTCACCCGTCCCCTAATCCTAACCGGTATGCTCACACTAACCCGCGCCCTCACACGTACGCTCCCCCTAAACCGTTGTCGTACCCTCACCTGGACCCTAAACCGTCCCCGTCCCCTATCCCTAACCCTAGCCCGAAACCTAACCCTAACCCTTCCCTGAATCCTTCTCCTCACCCGTCCCCTACCCTAACCCGTACGCTCACACTAACCTGTGCCCTCACACGTACGCTCCCCCTAAACCGTTGTCGTACACTCACCTGTACCCTAAACCGTCCCCGTCCCCTAACCCTAACCCTAGCCCGAACCCTAAACCTAACCCTTCCCCGAAGCCTTCCCCTCACCGGTCCCATAATCCTAACCCGTACACTCACACTAACCCGCGCCCTCACACGTACGCTCCCCATAAACCGTTGTCGTAACCTCACCTGGACCCTAAACCATGCCCGTTCCCTAACCCTAACCCTAGCCCGAACCCTAACCCTAACCCTTCCCCGAAATCTTCCCCTCACCTGTCCCCTAATCCTAACCCGTACGCTCACACTAAACCACGCCCTCACACGTACGCTCGCCCTAAACTGTTGTCGTACCCTCTCCTGGACCCTAAAACGTCCCCGTCCCCTAACTCTAACCCTAGCCCGAACCCTAACCCTAACCCTTCCCCGAAGCCTTCCCCTCACCTGTCCCGTAATCCTAACCCGTACGCTCACACTAACACGCGCCATCACAGGTACCATCCCCCTAAAGCGTTGTCGTACCCTCACCTGGACCCTAAACCGTCCCCGTCCCCTAACCCTAACCATAGCCCGAACCCTAACCCTAACCCTTCCCCGAAGCCTTCCCCTCACCAGTCCCCTAATCGTAACCCGTACGCTCACACTAACCCGCGCCCTCACATGTACGCTCCCCCTCAACCTTTGTCGTACCCTCACCTGGACCCTAAACCGTCCCCATCCCCTAACCCTAACCCTAGCCCGAACCCTAACCGTAACCCTTCCCCGAAGCCTTCCCCTCACCCGTCCCCTAATTCTAACCTGTATGCTCACACTAACCCGCGCCCTTACACGTACGCTCCTCCTAAACCGTTGTCGTACCCTCACCTGGACCCTAAACCGTCCCCGTCCACTAACCCTAACCCTAGCCCGAACCCTAACCCTAAACCTTCCCCGAAGCCTTCCTCTCACCCGTCCCCTAATCCTAACCCATACGCTCACACTAACCCGCACCCTCACACGTACGCTCCCCCTAAACCGTTGTCATACCCTCACCTGGACACTAAACCGTCCCTATCCCCTAAACCTAACCCTAGCCCGAACCCGAACCCTAACCCTTCCCCGAAGCCTTCCCCTCACCCATCCCCTAATCGTAAACCGTACGCTCACACTAACCCGCGCCCTCACACGTACGCTCCCCCTAAACCGTTGTCATACCCTCACCTGGACACTAAACTGTCCCCGTCCCCTGACCCTAACCCTAGCCCGAACCCTAACCCTAACACTTCCCCGAAATCTTCCCCTCACCCGTCTTCTAATCCTAACCCGTACGCTCAAACTAACCCGCGCCATCACACGTACACTACCCCTAAAGCGTTGTCGTACCCTCAGCTGGACCCTAAACCGTCCCCGTCCCCTAAGCCTAACCCTAGCCCGAACCCTAACCCTAACCCTTCCCCGAAGCCTTCCCCTCACCCGTCACCTTATCCTAACCCGTACGCTCACACTAACCCACGCCCTCACACGTACGCTCCCCCTAAACCGTTGTCGTACCCTCACCTGGACCCTAAACCGTCCCCATCCCCTAAACCTAACCATAGCCCGAACCCTAACCCTAACCCTTCTCCGAAGCCTTCCCCTCACCCGTCCCCTAATCCTAACCCGTACGCTCACACTAACCCGCGCCCTCACATGTACGCTCCCCCTAAAACGTTGTCGTACCCTCACCTGGACCCTACACCGTTCCCATCCCCTCAACCTAACCCTAGTCCGAACCCTAGCCCTAACCCTTCCCCGAAGCCATCTCCTAACCCATCACCTAATACTAACCGGTACGCTCACACTAACCCGTGCCCTCATACGTACGCTCCCCCTAAACCGTTGTCGTACCCTCACCTGGAACCTAAACCGTCCCCGTGCCCTAACCCTAACCCTAGCCCGAACCCTAACCGTAACACTTTCCCGAAGCCTTCCTCTCACCGGTCCCCTAATCCTAAACCGTAAGCTCACACTAACCTGCGCCCTCACACGTACGCTCCCCATAAACCGCTGTCGTTCCCTCACCTGGACCCTAAACTGTCCCCATCCCCTAACCCTAACCCTAGCCCGAACCCTAACCCTAACCCTTCCCCGAAGCCTTCCCCTCACCCGTCCCCTAATCCTAACCGGTATGCTCACACTAACCCGCGCCCTCACACGTACGCTCCTCCTAAACCGTTGTCGTACCCTCACCTGGACCCTAAACCGTCCCTGTCCCCTATCCCTAACCCTAGCCCGAAACCTAACCCTAACCCTTCCCTGAATCCTTCTCCTCACCCGTCCCCTACCCTAACCCGTACGCTCACACTAACCCGCGCCCTCACACGTACGCTCCCCCTAAAGCTCTGTTGTACTCTCACTTGGACCCTAAACCGTCCCCATCCCCTAACCCTAACCCTAGCCCGAACCCTAACCCTAACCCTTCCCCAAAGCCTCCCCCTCACCCGTCCCGTAATCCTAACCCGTACGCTCACACTAACCCGCGCCCTCACATGTACGCTCCCCCTCAACCATTGTCGTACCCTCACCTGGACCCTAAACCGTCCCCGTCCCCTAACCCTAACCCTCGCCCGAACCCTAACCCTAAACCTTCCCCAAAGCCTTCCCCTCACCCGTCCCCTAATCCTCACCCGTACGCTCACACTAACCCGCGCCCTCACACGTCCGCTCCCCCTAAACCGTTGTCGTACCCTCACCTGGACCCTAAACCGTCCCCGTCCCCTAACCCTAACCCTAACCCTAGCCCGAACCCTAACCCTAACCCTTCCCTGAAGCCTTCCCCTCACCCGTACCCTAATCCTAACCCGTACGCTCACACTAACCCACGCCCTCACACGTACGCTCCCCCTGAAGCTCTGTCGTACCCTCACCTGGACCCCAAACCGTCCCCGTCCCCTAACTCTAACCCT
Organism: Leucopleurus acutus; assembly: GCF_964270905.1. Taxonomy (NCBI): domain Eukaryota; kingdom Metazoa; phylum Chordata; class Mammalia; order Artiodactyla; family Delphinidae; genus Leucopleurus; species Leucopleurus acutus. Next base: position 232,633 of record NW_028139134.1, on the reverse strand, counting down.
AGACCGAACCCTAACCCAAAACCTTCCCCGAAGCCTTCCCCTCACCCGTCCCCTAATCCTAACCCGTACACTCACACTAACCCGCACCGTCACACGTACGCTCCCTCTCAACCGTTGTCGTACCCTCACCTGGACCCTAAACCGTCCCCGTCCCCTAACCCTAACCCTAGCTCGAACCCTAAACCTAACCCTTCCCCGAAGCCTTCCCCTCACCGGTCCCATAATCCTAACACGTACGCTCACACTAACCAGCGCCCTCACACGTACGCTCCCCATAAACCGTTGTCGTAACCTCACCTGGACCCTAAACCATCCCCGTTCCCTAACCCTAACCCTAGCCCGAACCCTAACCGTAACCCTTCCCCGAAATCTTCCCCTCACCTGTCCCCTAATCCTAACCCGTACGCTCACACTAAACCACGCCCTCTCACGTACGCTCGCCCTAAACTGTTGTCGTACCCTCTCCTGGACCCTAAACCGTCCCCGTCCCCTAACTCTAACCCTAGCCCGAACCCTAACCCTAACCCTTCCCCGAAGCCTTCCCCTCACCTGTCCCGTAATCCTAACCCGTACGCTCACACTAACACACGCCATCACAGGTACCATCCCCCTAAAGCGTTGTCGTACCCTCACCTGGACCCTAAACCGTCCCCGTCCCCTAACCCTAACCATAGCCCGAACCCTAACCCTAACCCTTCCCCGAAGCCTTCCTCTCACCCGTCCCCTAATCGTAACCCGTACGCTCACACTAACCCGCGCCCTCACATGTACGCTCCCCCTCAACCTTTGTCGTACCCTCACCTGGACCCTAAACCGTCCCCATCCCCTAACCCTAACCCTAGCCCGAACCCTAACCGTAACCCTTCCCCGAAGCCTTCCCCTCACCCGTCCCCTAATTCTAACCCGTACGCTCACACTAACCCGCGCCCTCACATGTACGCTCCCCTTAAACCGTTGTCATACCCTCACCTGGACCCTAAACCGTCCCCGTCCCCTAACCCTAACCCTAGCCCGAAACCTAACCCTAAAGCTTCCCCGAAGCCTTCCTCTCACCCGTCCCCTAATCCTAACCCATACGCTCACACTAACCCGCACCCTCACACGTCCGCTCCCCCTAAACCGTTGTCGTACCCTCACCTGGACCCTAAACCGTCCCCGTCCCCTAACCCTAACCCTAGCCCGAACCCTAACCCTAACACTTTCCCGAAGCTTTCCTCTCACCGGTCCCCTAATCCTAAACCGTACACTCACACTAACCTGCGCCCTCACACGTACGCTCCCCATAAACCGTTGTCGTTCCCTCACCTGGACCCTAAACTGTCGCCATCCCCTAACCCTAACCCTAGCCCGAACACTAACCCTAACCCTTCCCCGAAGCCTTCCCCTCACCCGTCCCCTAATCCTAACCGGTATCCTCACACTAACCCGCGCCCTCACACGTACGCTCCCCCTAAACCGTTGTCGTACCCTCACCTGGACCCTAAACCGTCCACGTCCCCTATCCCTAACCCTAGCCCGAAACCTAACCCTAACCCTTCCCTGAATCCTTCTCCTCACCCGTCCCCTACCCTAACCCGTACGCTCACACTAACCTGTGCCCTCACACGTACGCTCCCCCTAAACCGTTGTCGTACCCTCACCTGGAACCTAAACCGTCCCCGTGCCCTAACCCTAACCCTAGCCTGAAACCTAACCCTAACACTTTCCCGAAGCCTTCCTCTCACCGGTCCCCTAATCCTAAACCGTACGCTCACACTAACCTGCGCCCTCACACGTACGCTCCCCATAAACCATTGTCGTTCCCTCACCTGGACCCTAAACCGTCCCCATCCCCTAACCCTAACCCTAGCCCGAACCCTAACCCTAACCCTTCCCCGAAGCCTTCCCCTCACCCGTCCCCTAATGCTAACCCGTAGGCTCACACTAACCCGCGCCCTCACACGTATGCTCCCCCTAAACCGTTGTCATACCCTCACCTGGACCCTAAACCGTCCCCATCCCCTAAACCTAACCCTAGCCCGAAACCTAACCCTAACCCTTCCCCGAAGCCTTCCCCTCACCCGTCCCCTAATCCTAACCCGTACGCTTACACTAACCCGCGCCCTCACACGTACGCTCCCCCTAAACCGTTGTCATACCCTCACCTGGACCCTAAACCGTCCCCGTCCCCTGACCCTAACCCTAGCCCGAACCCTAACCCGAACCCTTTCCCGAAGCCTTCCCCTCACCTGCCACCTAATCCTTACCCATATGCTCACACTAACCCACGCCCTCACAGGTACGCTCCCCCTAAACCGTTGTCGTACCCTCACCTGGACCCTAAACCGTCCCCGTCCCCTAACCCGAACCCTAACCAGAACCCTATCCCTAACCCTTCCCCGAAGCCTTCCCCTCACCCGTCCCCTAATCCTAACACGTACGCTCACACTATCCCACGCCCTCAAACGTACGCTCCCCCTAAACCGTTGTCGTACCCTCACCTGGACCCTAAACCGTCCCCGTCCCCTAACCCTAACCCTAGCCCGAACCATAACCCTAACGGTTCCCCGAAGCCTTCCCCTCACCCGTCCCCTAATCCTAACCCGTACGCTCACACTAAACCACGCCCTCACATGTACGCTCCCCCTAAACCGTTGTCGTACCCTCACCTGGACCCTAAACCGTTCCCATCCCCTAAACCTAACCCTAGCCCGAACCCTAGCTCTAACCCTTCCCCGAAGCCTTCTCCTCACCCATCCCCTAATACTAACCCGTACGCTCACACTAACCCGCGCCCTCACACGTACGCTCCCCCTAAAGCTCTGTTGTACCCTCACCTGGACCCTAAACCGTCCCCGTCCCCTAACCCTAACCCTAGCCCGAACCCTAACCCTAAACCTTCCCCAAACCTTCCCCTCACCCATCCCGTAATCCTAACCCGTACGCTCACACTAACCCGCGCCCTCACACTTACGCTCCCTCTAAACCGTTGTCGTGCCCTCACCTGTACCCTAAACCGTCCCCATCCCCTAAACCTAACCCTAGCCCGAACCCTAACCCTAACCCTTCCCCGAAGCCTTCCCCTCACCCATCCCCTAATCGTAAACCGTACGCTCACACTAACCCGCGCCCTCACACGTACGCTCCCACTAAACCGTTGTCATACACTCACCTGGACCCTAAATAGTCCCCATTCCCTAACCCTAACCCTAGCCCGAACCCTAACCCTTCCCTGAATCCTTCCCCTCACCCGTCCACTACCCTAACCCGTACGCTCACACTAACCCGCGCCCTCACACGTATGCTCCCCCTAAAGCTCTGTTGTACCCTCACCTCTACCCTAAACCGTCCCCGTCCCCTAACCCTAACCCTAAACCTAGCCCGAACCCTAACCCTAACCCTTCCCTGAAGCCTTCCCCTCACCCGTCCCCTAATCCTAACCCGTACGCTCACACTAACCCGCGCCCTCAAACGTACAGTCCCCCTAAACCGTTGTCGTACCCTCACCTGGACCCTAAACCGTCCCCGTCCCCTATCCCTAACCCTAGCCCGAAACCTAACCCTAACCCTTCCCCGAAGCCTTCCCCTCACCCGTCCCCTAATCCTAACCCGTACGCTCACACTAACCCGCGCTCTCACATGTACGCTCCCCCTAAACCGTTGTCGTACCCTCACCTGGACCCTAAACCGTTCCCATCCCCTAAACCTAACCGTAGCCCGAACCCTAACCCTAACACTTCCCCGAAGCCTTCTCCTCACCCATCTCCTAATACTAACCCGTACGCTCACACTAACCCGTGCCCTCACACGTACATTTCCCCTAAACCGTTGTCGTACCCTCACCTGGACCCTAAACCGTCCCCGTCCCCTAACCCTAACCCTAGCCCGAACCCTAACCCTAACCCTTCCCCGAAGCCTTCCTCTCACCCGTACCCTAATCCTAACCCGTACGCTCACACTAACCCGCGCCCTCAAACGTACGCTCCCCCTAAATCATTGTCGTACCCTCACCTGGACCCTAAACCGTCCCCGTCCCCTAACCCTAACGCTAACCCTAGCCCGAACCCTAACCCTAAACCTTCCCTGAAGCCTTCCCCTCACCCGTCCCCTAATCCTAACCCGTACGCTCACACTAACCCGCACCCTCAAACGAACACTCCCCCTAAACCATTGTCGTACCCTCACCTGGACCGTAAACAGTCCCCGTCCTCTAAACCTAACCCTAACCCTAGCCCGAACCCTAACCCTAACACTTCCCCGAAGCCTGCCCCTCACCCGTCCCCTAATCCTAACCGGTATGCTCACACTAACCCGCGCCCTCACACGTACGCTCCCCCTAAACCGTTGTCGTACCCTCACCTGGACCCTAAACCGTCCCTGTCCCCTATCCCTAACCCTAGCCCGAAACCTAACCCTAACCCTTCCCTGAATCCTTCTCCTCACCCGTCCCCTACCCTAACCCGTACGCTCACACTAACCCGCGCCCTCACACGTACGCTCCCCCTAAAGCTCTGTTGTACTCTCACTTGGACCCTAAACCGTCCCCATCCCCTAACCCTAACCCTAGCCCGAACCCTAACCCTAACCCTTCCCCAAAGCCTCCCCCTCACCCGTCCCGTAATCCTAACCCGTACGCTCACACTAACCCGCGCCCTCACATGTACGCTCCCCCTCAACCATTGTCGTACCCTCACCTGGACCCTAAACCGTCCCCGTCCCCTAACCCTAACCCTCGCCCGAACCCTAACCCTAAACCTTCCCCAAAGCCTTCCCCTCACCCGTCCCCTAATCCTCACCCGTACGCTCACACTAACCCGCGCCCTCACACGTCCGCTCCCCCTAAACCGTTGTCGTACCCTCACCTGTACCCTAAACCGTCCCCGTCCCCTAACCCTAACCCTAACCCTAGCCCGAACCCTAACCCTAACTCTTCCCTGAATCCTTCCCCTCACCCGTACCATAATCCTAACCCGTACGCTCACACTAACCCACGCCCTCACACGTACGCTCCCCCTGAAGCTCTGTCGTACCCTCACCTGGACCCCAAACCGTCCCCGTCCCCTAACTCTAACCATAGACGGAACCCTAACCCAAAACCTTCCCCGAAGCCTTCCCCTCACCCGTCCCCTAATCCTAACCCGTACACTCACACTAACCCGCACCGTCACACGTACGCTCCCCCTCAACCGTTGTCGTACACTCACCTGGACCCTAAACCGTCCCCGTCCCCTAACCCTAACCCTAGCCCGAACCCTAAACCTAACCCTTCCCCGAAGCCTTCCCCTCACCGGTCCCATAATCCTAACACGTACGCTCACACTAACCAGCGCCCTCACACGTACGCTCCCCATAAACCGTTGTCGTAACCTCACCTGGACCCTAAACCATCCCCGTTCCCTAACCCTAACCCTAGCCCGAACCCTAACCCTAACCCTTCCCCGAAATCTTCCCCTCACCTGTCCCCTAATCCTAACCCGTACGCTCACACTAAACCACGCCCTCTCACGTACGCTCGCCCTAAACTGTTGTCGTACCCTCTCCTGGACCCTAAACCGTCCCCGTCCCCTAACTCTAACCCTAGCCCGAACCCTAACCCTAACCCTTCCCCGAAGCCTTCCCCTCACCTGTCCCGTAATCCTAACCCGTACGCTCACACTAACACGCGCCATCACAGGTACCATCCCCCTAAAGCGTTGTCGTAACCTCACCTGGACCCTAAACCGTCCCCGTCCCCTAACCCTAACCATAGCCCGAACCCTAACCCTAACCCTTCCCCGAAGCCTTCCCCTCACCCGTCCCCTAATCGTAACCCGTACGCTCACACTAACCCGCGCCCTCACATGTACGCTCCCCCTCAACCTTTGTCGTACCCTCACCTGGACCCTAAACCGTCCCCATCCCCTAACCCTAACCCTAGCCCGAACCCTAACCGTAACCCTTCCCCGAAGCCTTCCCCTCACCCGTCCCCTAATTCTAACCCGTACGCTCACACTAACCCGCGCCCTCACACGTACGCTCCCCTTAAACCGTTGTCATACCCTCACCTGGACCCTAAACCGTCCCCGTCCCCTAACCCTAACCCTAGCCCGAAACCTAACCCTAAAGCTTCCCCGAAGCCTTCCTCTCACCCGTCCCCTAATCCTAACCCATACGCTCACACTAACCCACAACCTCACACGTCCGCTCCCCCTAAACCGTTGTCGTACCCTCACCTGGACCCTAAACCGTCCCCGTCCCCTAACCCTAACCCTAGCCCGAACCCTAACCCTAACACTTTCCCGAAGCCTTCCTCTCACCGGTCCCCTAATCCTAAACCGTACACTCACACTAACCTGCGCCCTCACACGTACGCTCCCCATAAACCGTTGTCGTTCCCTCACCTGGACCCTAAACTGTCGCCATCCCCTAACCCTAACCCTAGCCCGAACACTAACCCTAACCCTTCCCCGAAGCCTTCCCCTCACCCGTCCCCTAATCCTAACCGGTATGCTCACACTAACCCGCGCCCTCACACGTACGCTCCCCCTAAACCGTTGTCGTACCCTCACCTGGACCCTAAACCGTCCCCGTCCCCTATCCCTAACCCTAGCCCGAAACCTAACCCTAACCCTTCCCTGAATCCTTCTCCTCACCCGTCCCCTACCCTAACCCGTACGCTCACACTAACCTGTGCCCTCACACGTACGCTCCCCCTAAACCGTTGTCGTACCCTCACCTGGAACCTAAACCGTCCCCGTGCCCTAACCCAAACCCTAGCCTGAAACCTAACCCTAACACTTTCCCGAAGCCTTCCACTCACCGGTCCCCTAATCCTAAACCGTACGCTCACACTAACCTGCGCCCTCACACGTACGCTCCCCATAAACCATTGTCGTTCCCTCACCTGGACCCTAAACCGTCCCCATCCCCTAACCCTAACCCTAGCCCGAACCCTAACCCTAACCCTTCCCCGAAGCCTTCCCCTCACCCTTCCCCTAATCCTAACCGGTATGCTTACACTAACCCGCGCCCTCACACGTACGCTCCCCCTAAACCGTTGTCGTACCCTCACCTGGACCCTAAACTGTCCCCGTCCCCTATCCCTAACCCTAGCCCGAAACCTAAACCTAACCCTTCCCTGAAGCCTTCCCCTCACCCGTACCCTAATCCTAACCCATACGCTCACACTAACCCGTACCCTCACACGACCGCTCCCCCTAAACCGTTGTCGTACCCTCACCTGGACCCTAAACCGTCCCCGTCCCCTAACCCTAACCCTAGCCCGAACCCTAACCCTAACCCTTCCCCGAAGCCTTCCCCTCACCCGTCCCCTAATGCTAACCCGTAGGCTCACACTAACCCGCGCCCTCACACGTATGCTCCCCCTAATCCGTTGTCATACCCTCACCTGGACCCTAAACCGTCCCCATCCCCTAAACCTAACCCTAGCCCTTAACCTAACCCTAACCCTTCCCCGAAGCCTTCCCCTCACCCGTCCCCTAATCCTAACCCGTACGCTTACACTAACCCGCGCCCTCACACGTACGCTCGCCCTAAACCGTTGTCATACCCTCACCTGGACCCTAAACCGTCCCCGTCCCCTGACCCTAACCCTAGCCCGAACCCTAACCCGAACCCTTTCCCGAAGCCTTCCCCTCACCTGCCCCCTAATCCTTACCCATATGCTCACACTAACCCACGCCCTCACAGGTACGCTCCCCCTAAACCGTTGTCGTACCCTCACCTGGACCCTAAACCGTCCCCGTCCCCTAACCCGAACCCTAACCAGAACCCTATCCCTAACCCTTCCCCGAAGCCTTCCCCTCACCCGTCCCCTAATCCTAACCCGTACGCTCACACTATACCGCGCCCTCAAACGTACGCTCCCCCTAAACCGTTGTCGTACCCTCACCTGGACCCTAAACCGTCCCCGTCCCCTAACCCTAACCCTAGCCCGAACCATAACCCTAACCGTTCCCCGAAGCCTTCCCCTCACCCGTCCCCTAATCCTAACCCGTACGCTCACACTAAACCACGCCCTCACATGTACGCTCCCCCTAAACCGTTGTCGTACCCTCACCTGGACCCTAAACCGTTCCCATCCCCTAAACCTAACCCTAGCCCGAACCCTAGCTCTAACCCTTCCCCGAAGCCTTCTCCTCACCCATCCCCTAATACTAACCCGTACGCTCACACTAACCCGTGCCCTCACACGTACGCTCCCCCTAAAGCTCTGTTGTACCCTCACCTGGACCCTAAACCGTCCCCGTCCCCTAACCCTAACCCTAGCCCGAACCCTAACCCTAAACCTTCCCCAAACCTTCCCCTCAACCATCCCGTAATCCTAACCCGTACGCTCACACTAACCCGCGCCCTCACACTTACGCTCCCTCTAAACCGTTGTCGTGCCCTCACCTGTACCCTAAACCGTCCCCATCCCCTAAACCTAACCCTAGCCCGAACCCTAACCCTAACCCTTCCCCGAAACCTTCCCCTCACCCGTCCCCAATCCTAATCCGTACGGTCACACTAACCCACGCCCTCACACGTACGCTCCCCCTAAACCGTTGTCGTACCCTCACCTGGACACTAAACCGTCCCAATCCCCTAAACCTAACCCTAGCCCGAACCCTAACCCTAACCCTTCCCCGAAGCCTTCCCCTCACCCATCCCCTAATCGTAAACCGTACGCTCACACTAACCCACGTCCTCACACGTACGCGAGCACTAAACCGTTGTCATACCCTCACCAAGACCCTAAATAGTCCCCATTCCCTAACCCTAACCCTAGCCCGAACCCTAACCCTTCCCTGAATCCTTCCCCTCACCCGTCCACTACCCTAACCCGTACGCTCACACTAACCCGCGCCCTCACACGTATGCTCCCCCTAAAGCTCTGTTGTACCCTCACCTGGACCCTAAACCGTCCCCGTCCCCTAACCCTAACCCTAAACCTAGCCCGAACCCTAACCCTAACCCTTCCCTGAAGCCTTCCCCTCACCCGTCCCCTAATCCTAACCCGTACGCTCACACTAACCCGCGCCCTCAAACGTACAGTCCCCCTAAAACGTTGTCGTACCCTCACCTGGACCCTAAACCGTCCCCATCCCCTATCCCTAACCCTAGCCCGAAACCTAACCCTAACCCTTCCCCGAAGCCTTCCCCTCACCCGTCCCCTAATCCTAACCCGTACGCTCACACTAACCCGCGCTCTCACATGTACGCTCCCCCTAAACCGTTGTCGTACCCTCACCTGGACCCTAAACCGTTCCCATCCCCTAAACCTAACCGTAGCCCGAACCCTAACCCTAACACTTCCCCGAAGCCTTCTCCTCACCCATCTCCTAATACTAACCCGTACGCTCACACTAACCCATGCCCTCACACGTACATTTCCCCTAAACCGTTGTCGTACCCTCACCTAGACCCTAAACCGTCCCCGTCCCCTAACCCTAACCCTAGCCCGAACCCTAACCCTAACCCTTCCCCGAAGCCTTCCCCTCACCCGTACCCTAATCCTAACCCGTACGCTCACACTAACCCGCGCCCTCAAACGTACGCTCCCCCTAAATCATTGTCGTACCCTCACCTGGACCCTAAACCGTCCCCGTCCCCTAACCCTAACGCTAACCCTAGCCCGAACCCTAACCCTAAACCTTCCCTGAAACCTTCCCCTCACCCGTCCCCTAATCCTAACCCGTACGCTCACACTAACCCGCACCCTCAAACGTACACTCCCCCTAAACCATTGTCGTACCCTCACCTGGACCGTAAACCGTCCCCGTCCTCTAAACCTAACCCTAACCCTAGCCCGAACCCTAACCCTAACACTTCCCCGAAGCCTGCCCCTCACCCGTCCCCTAATCCTAACCCGTACGCTCACACTAACCCGCGCCCTCACATGTACACTCCCCCTAAACCGTTGTCGTACCCTCACCTGGACCCTAAACTGTTCCCATCCCCTAAACCTAACCCTAGCCCGAACCCTAGCCCTAACACTTCCCCGAAGCCTTCTCCTCACCCATCCCCTAATACTAACCCGTACGCTCACACTAACCCGCCCCCTCACACGTACATTTCCCCTAAACCGTTGTCGTACCCTCACCTGGACCCTAAACCGTCCCCATCCCCTAACCCTAACCCTAGCCCGAACCCTAACCCTAACACTTCCCGGAAGCTTTGCCCTCACCAGTCCCCTAATCCTAACCCGTACGCTCACACTAACCCGCACCCTCACACATACGCTCCACCTAAACAGTTGTCGTACCCTCACCTGGACCCTAAACAATCCCCGTCCCCTAACCCTAACCCTAGCCTGAACCCTAACAATAACCATTCCGCGAAGCCTTCCAGTCACCCGTCCCCTAATCCTAACCCGTACACTCACACTGACCCGCACCCTCACACGTACGCTCCCCCTAAACCTTTGACTTACCCTCACCTGGACCCTAAACCGTCCCCGTCCCCTAACCCTTACCCTAGCCCGAACCATAACCCTAACCGTTCCCCGAAGCCTTCCCCTCACCCGTCCCCTAATCCTAACCCGTACGCTCACACTAACCCGCGCCCTCACACGTATGCTCCCCCTAAAGCTCTGTTGTACCCTCACCTGGACCCTAAACCGTCCCCGTCGCCTAACCCTAACCCTAGCCCGAACCCTAACCCTAAACCTTCCCCAAAGCCTTCCCCTCACCCATCCCGTAATCCTAACCCGTACGCTCACACTAACCTGCGCCCTCACATGTACGCTCCCCCTCAACCATTTTCGTACCCTCACCTGGACCCTAAACCGTCCCTGTCCCCTAACCCTAACCCTAAACCTAGCCCGAACCCTAACCCTAACCCTTCCCTGAAGCCTTCCCCTCACCCGTCCCCTAATCCTAACCCGTACGCTCACACTAACCCGCGCCCTCAAACGTACACTCCCCCGAAACCGTTGTCGTACCCTCACCTGGACCCTAAACCGTCCCCGTCCCCTAACCCTAACCCTAGCCCGAACCCTAACCCTAACCCTTCCCCGAAGCCTTCCCCTCACCCGTCCCCTAATCCTAACCCGTACGCTCACACTAACCTGCGCTCTCACATGTACGCTCCCTGTAAACCGTTGTCGTACCCTCACCTGGACCCTAAACCGTTCCCATCCCCTAAACCTAACCCTAGCCCGAACCCTAGCCCTAACACTTCCCCGAAGCCTTCTCCTCACCCATCCCCTAATACTAACCCGTACGCTTACACTAACCCGCGCCCTCACACGTACATTTCCCCTAAACCGTTGTCGTACCCTCACCTGGACCCTAAACTGTCCCCGTCCCCTAACCCTAACCCTAGCCCGAACCCTAACCCTAACCCTTCCCCGAAGCCTTCCCCTCACCCGTACACGAATCCTAACCCATACGCTCACACTAACCCGTGCCCTCACACGTACGCTCCCCCTAAATCTTTGTCGTACCCTCACATGGACCCTAAACCGTCCCTGTCCCCTAACCCTAACCCTAGCCCGAACCCTAACTCTAACCATTCCCCGAAGCCTTCCCCTCACCCGTCCCTTAATCCTAACCCGTACGCTCACACTAACCCGCGTCCTCACACGTACGCTCCCCCTAAACCGTTGTCGTACCCTCACCTGGACCCTAAGCCGTCCCCATCCCCTAACCCTAACCCTAGCCCGAACGCTAACCCTAACCCTTCCTCGAAGCCTTCCCCTCACCCGTCCCCTAATCCTAACCCGAAGGCTCAAACTAACCCACGCCCTCACACGTACGATCCCCCTAAACCGTTGTCATACCCTCACCTGGACCCTAAACCGTCCCCGTCCCCTAACCCTAACCCTAGCCCGAACCCTAACCCTAACTCTTCCCCAAAGCCTTCCCATCACCCGTCCCCTAATCCTAACCCGTAAGCTCACACTAACCCGCGCCCTCACATGTACGCTCCCCCTAAACCGTTGTCGTACCCTCACCTGGACCCTAAACCGTTCCCATCCCCTAAACCTAACCCTAGCCCGAACGCTAGCTCTAACCCTTGCCCGAAGCCTTCCCCTCACCCGTCCCGTAATCCTAACCCGTACGCTCACACTAACCCGCACCCTCACACATTCGCTCCCTCTAAACCGTTGTCGTACCCTCACCTGGACCCTAAACCGTCCCCGTCTCCTATTCCTAGCCCTAGCCCGAACTCTAACCCTAACCCTTCCCCGAAGCCTTCCCCTCACCCGTCCCCTAATCCTAAACCATACGCTCACACTAACCCGCGCCCTCACACGTACGCTCCCCCTAAAGCTCTGTTGTACCCTCACCTGGACCCTAAACGGTCCCCGTCCCCTAACCCTAACCCTAGCCCGAACCCTAACCCTAAACCTTCCCCAAAGCCTTCCCATCACCCGTCCCCTAATCCTCACCCGTACGCTCACACTAACCCGCGCCCTCAAACGTACACTCCCCCTAAACCGTTGTCGTACCCTCACCTGGACCCTAAACCGTCCCCGTCCCCTAACCCTAACCCTAACCCTAGCCCGAACCCTAACCCTAACCCTTCCCTGAAGCCTTCCCCTCACCCGTACCCTAATCCTAACCCGTACGCTCACACTAACCCACGCCCTCACACGTACGCTCCCCCTGAAGCTCTGTCGTACCCTCACCTGGACCCCAAACCGTCCCCGTCCCCTAACTCTAACCCTAGCCCGAACCCTAACCCAAAACCTTCCCCGAAGCCTTCCACTCACCAGTCCCCTAATCCTAACCCGTACACTCACACTAACCCACGCCGTCACACGTACGCTCCCCCTCAACCGTTGTCGTACCCTCACCTGGACCCTAAACCGTCCCCGTCCCCTAACCCTAACCCTAGCCCGAACCCTAAACCTAACCCTTCCCCGAAGCCTTCCCCTCACCGGTCCCGTAATCCTAACCCGTACGCTCACACTAACCAGCGCCCTCACACGTACGCTCCCCATAAACCGTTGTCGTAACCTCACCTGGACCCTAAACCATCCCCGTTCCCTAACCCTAACCCGAACCCTAACACTAACACTTCCCCGAAATCTTCCCCTCACCTGTCCCCTAATCCTAACCCATACGCTCAAACTAAACCACGCCCTCACACGTACGCTCGCCCTAAACTGTTGTCGTACCCTCTCCTGGACCCTAAACCGTCTCCGTCCCCTAACTCTAACCCTAGCCCGAACACTAACCCTAACCCTTCCCCGAAGCCTTCCCCTCACCTGTCCCGTAATCCTAACCCGTACGCTCACACTAACATGCGCCATCACAGGTACCATCCCCCTAAAGCGTTGTCGTACCCTCACCTGGACCCTAAACCGTCCCCGTCCCCTAACCCTAACCATAGCCCGAACCCTAACCCTAACCCTTCCCCGAAGCCTTCCCCTCACCCGTCCCCTAATCCTAACCCGTACCCTCACACTAACCCGCGCCCTCACATATACGCTCCCCCTCAACCTTTGTCGTACCCTCACCTGGACGCTAAACCGTCCCCATCCCCTAACCCTAACCCTAGCCCGAACCCTAACCCTAACCCTTCCCCGAAGCCTTCCCCTCACCCGTCCCCTAATCCTAACTCGTATGCTCACACTAACCCGCGCCCTCACACGTACGCTCCCCCTAAACCGTTTTCGTACCCTCACCTGGACCCTAAACCGTCCCCGTCCCCTAACCCTAATCCTAGCCCGAACCCTAACCCTAACCCTTCCCCGAAGCCTTCCCCTCACCCGTCCCCTAATCCTAACCGGTATGCTCACACTAACCCGCGCCCTCACACATACACTCCCCCTAAACCGTTTTCGTACCCTCACCTGGACCCTAAACCGTCCCCGTCCCCTATCCCTAACCCTAGCCCGAAACCTAACCCTAACCCTTCCCTGAATCCTTCTCCTCACCCGTCCCCTACCCTAACCCGTACGCTCACACTAACCCGCGCCCTCACACGTACGCTCCCCCTAAAGCTCTGTTGTACTCTCACTTGGACCCTAAACCGTCCCCATCCCCTAACCCTAACCCTAGCCCGAACCCTAACCCTAAACCTTCCCCGAAGCCTCCCCCCACCCGTCCCGTAATCCTAACCCGTAAGCTCACACTAACCCGCGCCCTCACATGTACGCTCCCCCTCAACCATTGTCGTACCCTCACCTGGACCCTAAACCGTCCCCGTCCCCTAACCCTAACCCTCGCCCGAACCCTAACCCTAAACCTTCCCCAAAGCCTTCCCCTCACCCGTCCCCTAATCCTCACCCGTACGCTCACACTAACCCGCGCCCTCAAACGTACGCTCCCCCTAAACCGTTGTCGTACCCTCACCTGGACCCTAAACCGTCCCCGTCCCCTAACCCTAACCCTAACCCTAGCCCGAACCCTAACCCTAACCCTTCCCTGAAGCCTTCCCCTCACCCGTACCCTAATCCTAACCCGTACGCTCACACTAACCCACGCCCTCACACGTACGCTCCCCCTGAAGCTCTGTCGTACCCTCACCTGGACCCCAAACCGTCCCCGTCCCCTAACTCTAACCCTAGACCGAACCCTAACCCAAAACCTTCCCCGAAGCCTTCCCCTCACCCGTCCCCTAATCCTAACCCGTACACTCACACTAACCCGCGCCGTCACACGTACGCTCATCCTCAACCGTTGTCGTACCCTCACCTGGACCCTAAACCGTCCCCGTCCCCTAACCCTAACCCTAGCCCGAACCCTAAACCTAACACTTCCACAAAGCCTTCCCCTCACCGGTCCCATAATCCTAACCCGTACGCTCACACTAACCAGCGCCCTCACACGTACGCTCCCCATAAACCGTTGTCGTAACCTCACCTGGACCCTAAACCATCCCCGTTCCCTAACCCTAACCCTAGCCCGAACCCTAACCCTAACCCTTCCCCGAAATCTTCCCCTCACCTGTCCCCTAATCCTAACCCGTACGCTCACACTAAACCACGCCCTCACACGTACGCTCGTCCTAAACTGTTGTCGTACCCTCTCCTGGACCCTAAACCGTCCCCGTCCCTTAACTCTAACCCTAGCCCGAACCCTAACCCTAACCCTTCCCCGAAGCCTTCCCCTCACCTGTCCCGTAATCCTAACCCGTACGCTCACACTAACACGCGCCATCACAGGTACCATCCCCCTAAAGCGTTGTCGAACCCTCACCTGGACCCTAAACCGTCCCCGTCCCCTAACCCGAACCCTAACCAGAACCCTATCCCTAACCCTTCCCCGAAGCCTTCCCCTCACCCGTCCCCTAATCCTAACCCGTACGCTCACACTATACCGCGCCCTCAAACGTACGCTCCCCCTAAACCGTTGTCGTACCCTCACCTGGACCCTAAACCGTCCCCGTCCCCTAACCCTAACCCTAGCCCGAACCATAACCCTAACCGTTCCCCGAAGCCTTCCCCTCACCCGTCCCCTAATCCTAACCCGTACGCTCACACTAAACCACGCCCTCACATGTACGCTCCCCCTAAACCGTTGTCGTACCCTCACCTGGACCCTAAACCGTTCCCATCCCCTAAACCTAACCCTAGCCCGAACCCTAGCTCTAACCCTTCCCCGAAGCCTTCTCCTCACCCATCCCCTAATACTAACCCGTACGCTCACACTAACCCGTGCCCTCACACGTACGCTCCCCCTAAAGCTCTGTTGTACCCTCACCTGGACCCTAAACCGTCCCCGTCCCCTAACCCTAACCCTAGCCCGAACCCTAACCCTAAACCTTCCCCAAACCTTCCCCTCAACCATCCCGTAATCCTAACCCGTACGCTCACACTAACCCGCGCCCTCACACTTACGCTCCCTCTAAACCGTTGTCGTGCCCTCACCTGTACCCTAAACCGTCCCCATCCCCTAAACCTAACCCTAGCCCGAACCCTAACCCTAACCCTTCCCCGAAACCTTCCCCTCACCCGTCCCCAATCCTAATCCGTACGGTCACACTAACCCACGCCCTCACACGTACGCTCCCCCTAAACCGTTGTCGTACCCTCACCTGGACACTAAACCGTCCCAATCCCCTAAACCTAACCCTAGCCCGAACCCTAACCCTAACCCTTCCCCGAAGCCTTCCCCTCACCCATCCCCTAATCGTAAACCGTACGCTCACACTAACCCACGTCCTCACACGTACGCGAGCACTAAACCGTTGTCATACCCTCACCAAGACCCTAAATAGTCCCCATTCCCTAACCCTAACCCTAGCCCGAACCCTAACCCTTCCCTGAATCCTTCCCCTCACCCGTCCACTACCCTAACCCGTACGCTCACACTAACCCGCGCCCTCACACGTATGCTCCCCCTAAAGCTCTGTTGTACCCTCACCTGGACCCTAAACCGTCCCCGTCCCCTAACCCTAACCCTAAACCTAGCCCGAACCCTAACCCTAACCCTTCCCTGAAGCCTTCCCCTCACCCGTCCCCTAATCCTAACCCGTACGCTCACACTAACCCGCGCCCTCAAACGTACAGTCCCCCTAAAACGTTGTCGTACCCTCACCTGGACCCTAAACCGTCCCCATCCCCTATCCCTAACCCTAGCCCGAAACCTAACCCTAACCCTTCCCCGAAGCCTTCCCCTCACCCGTCCCCTAATCCTAACCCGTACGCTCACACTAACCCGCGCTCTCACATGTACGCTCCCCCTAAACCGTTGTCGTACCCTCACCTGGACCCTAAACCGTTCCCATCCCCTAAACCTAACCGTAGCCCGAACCCTAACCCTAACACTTCCCCGAAGCCTTCTCCTCACCCATCTCCTAATACTAACCCGTACGCTCACACTAACCCATGCCCTCACACGTACATTTCCCCTAAACCGTTGTCGTACCCTCACCTAGACCCTAAACCGTCCCCGTCCCCTAACCCTAACCCTAGCCCGAACCCTAACCCTAACCCTTCCCCGAAGCCTTCCCCTCACCCGTACCCTAATCCTAACCCGTACGCTCACACTAACCCGCGCCCTCAAACGTACGCTCCCCCTAAATCATTGTCGTACCCTCACCTGGACCCTAAACCGTCCCCGTCCCCTAACCCTAACGCTAACCCTAGCCCGAACCCTAACCCTAAACCTTCCCTGAAACCTTCCCCTCACCCGTCCCCTAATCCTAACCCGTACGCTCACACTAACCCGCACCCTCAAACGTACACTCCCCCTAAACCATTGTCGTACCCTCACCTGGACCGTAAACCGTCCCCGTCCTCTAAACCTAACCCTAACCCTAGCCCGAACCCTAACCCTAACACTTCCCCGAAGCCTGCCCCTCACCCGTCCCCTAATCCTAACCCGTACGCTCACACTAACCCGCGCCCTCACATGTACACTCCCCCTAAACCGTTGTCGTACCCTCACCTGGACCCTAAACTGTTCCCATCCCCTAAACCTAACCCTAGCCCGAACCCTAGCCCTAACACTTCCCCGAAGCCTTCTCCTCACCCATCCCCTAATACTAACCCGTACGCTCACACTAACCCGCCCCCTCACACGTACATTTCCCCTAAACCGTTGTCGTACCCTCACCTGGACCCTAAACCGTCCCCATCCCCTAACCCTAACCCTAGCCCGAACCCTAACCCTAACACTTCCCGGAAGCTTTGCCCTCACCAGTCCCCTAATCCTAACCCGTACGCTCACACTAACCCGCACCCTCACACATACGCTCCACCTAAACAGTTGTCGTACCCTCACCTGGACCCTAAACAATCCCCGTCCCCTAACCCTAACCCTAGCCTGAACCCTAACAATAACCATTCCGCGAAGCCTTCCAGTCACCCGTCCCCTAATCCTAACCCGTACACTCACACTGACCCGCACCCTCACACGTACGCTCCCCCTAAACCTTTGACTTACCCTCACCTGGACCCTAAACCGTCCCCGTCCCCTAACCCTTACCCTAGCCCGAACCATAACCCTAACCGTTCCCCGAAGCCTTCCCCTCACCCGTCCCCTAATCCTAACCCGTACGCTCACACTAACCCGCGCCCTCACACGTATGCTCCCCCTAAAGCTCTGTTGTACCCTCACCTGGACCCTAAACCGTCCCCGTCGCCTAACCCTAACCCTAGCCCGAACCCTAACCCTAAACCTTCCCCAAAGCCTTCCCCTCACCCATCCCGTAATCCTAACCCGTACGCTCACACTAACCTGCGCCCTCACATGTACGCTCCCCCTCAACCATTTTCGTACCCTCACCTGGACCCTAAACCGTCCCTGTCCCCTAACCCTAACCCTAAACCTAGCCCGAACCCTAACCCTAACCCTTCCCTGAAGCCTTCCCCTCACCCGTCCCCTAATCCTAACCCGTACGCTCACACTAACCCGCGCCCTCAAACGTACACTCCCCCGAAACCGTTGTCGTACCCTCACCTGGACCCTAAACCGTCCCCGTCCCCTAACCCTAACCCTAGCCCGAACCCTAACCCTAACCCTTCCCCGAAGCCTTCCCCTCACCCGTCCCCTAATCCTAACCCGTACGCTCACACTAACCTGCGCTCTCACATGTACGCTCCCTGTAAACCGTTGTCGTACCCTCACCTGGACCCTAAACCGTTCCCATCCCCTAAACCTAACCCTAGCCCGAACCCTAGCCCTAACACTTCCCCGAAGCCTTCTCCTCACCCATCCCCTAATACTAACCCGTACGCTTACACTAACCCGCGCCCTCACACGTACATTTCCCCTAAACCGTTGTCGTACCCTCACCTGGACCCTAAACTGTCCCCGTCCCCTAACCCTAACCCTAGCCCGAACCCTAACCCTAACCCTTCCCCGAAGCCTTCCCCTCACCCGTACACGAATCCTAACCCATACGCTCACACTAACCCGTGCCCTCACACGTACGCTCCCCCTAAATCTTTGTCGTACCCTCACATGGACCCTAAACCGTCCCTGTCCCCTAACCCTAACCCTAGCCCGAACCCTAACTCTAACCATTCCCCGAAGCCTTCCCCTCACCCGTCCCTTAATCCTAACCCGTACGCTCACACTAACCCGCGTCCTCACACGTACGCTCCCCCTAAACCGTTGTCGTACCCTCACCTGGACCCTAAGCCGTCCCCATCCCCTAACCCTAACCCTAGCCCGAACGCTAACCCTAACCCTTCCTCGAAGCCTTCCCCTCACCCGTCCCCTAATCCTAACCCGAAGGCTCAAACTAACCCACGCCCTCACACGTACGATCCCCCTAAACCGTTGTCATACCCTCACCTGGACCCTAAACCGTCCCCGTCCCCTAACCCTAACCCTAGCCCGAACCCTAACCCTAACTCTTCCCCAAAGCCTTCCCATCACCCGTCCCCTAATCCTAACCCGTAAGCTCACACTAACCCGCGCCCTCACATGTACGCTCCCCCTAAACCGTTGTCGTACCCTCACCTGGACCCTAAACCGTTCCCATCCCCTAAACCTAACCCTAGCCCGAACGCTAGCTCTAACCCTTGCCCGAAGCCTTCCCCTCACCCGTCCCGTAATCCTAACCCGTACGCTCACACTAACCCGCACCCTCACACATTCGCTCCCTCTAAACCGTTGTCGTACCCTCACCTGGACCCTAAACCGTCCCCGTCTCCTATTCCTAGCCCTAGCCCGAACTCTAACCCTAACCCTTCCCCGAAGCCTTCCCCTCACCCGTCCCCTAATCCTAAACCATACGCTCACACTAACCCGCGCCCTCACACGTACGCTCCCCCTAAAGCTCTGTTGTACCCTCACCTGGACCCTAAACGGTCCCCGTCCCCTAACCCTAACCCTAGCCCGAACCCTAACCCTAAACCTTCCCCAAAGCCTTCCCATCACCCGTCCCCTAATCCTCACCCGTACGCTCACACTAACCCGCGCCCTCAAACGTACACTCCCCCTAAACCGTTGTCGTACCCTCACCTGGACCCTAAACCGTCCCCGTCCCCTAACCCTAACCCTAACCCTAGCCCGAACCCTAACCCTAACCCTTCCCTGAAGCCTTCCCCTCACCCGTACCCTAATCCTAACCCGTACGCTCACACTAACCCACGCCCTCACACGTACGCTCCCCCTGAAGCTCTGTCGTACCCTCACCTGGACCCCAAACCGTCCCCGTCCCCTAACTCTAACCCTAGCCCGAACCCTAACCCAAAACCTTCCCCGAAGCCTTCCACTCACCAGTCCCCTAATCCTAACCCGTACACTCACACTAACCCACGCCGTCACACGTACGCTCCCCCTCAACCGTTGTCGTACCCTCACCTGGACCCTAAACCGTCCCCGTCCCCTAACCCTAACCCTAGCCCGAACCCTAAACCTAACCCTTCCCCGAAGCCTTCCCCTCACCGGTCCCGTAATCCTAACCCGTACGCTCACACTAACCAGCGCCCTCACACGTACGCTCCCCATAAACCGTTGTCGTAACCTCACCTGGACCCTAAACCATCCCCGTTCCCTAACCCTAACCCGAACCCTAACACTAACACTTCCCCGAAATCTTCCCCTCACCTGTCCCCTAATCCTAACCCATACGCTCAAACTAAACCACGCCCTCACACGTACGCTCGCCCTAAACTGTTGTCGTACCCTCTCCTGGACCCTAAACCGTCTCCGTCCCCTAACTCTAACCCTAGCCCGAACACTAACCCTAACCCTTCCCCGAAGCCTTCCCCTCACCTGTCCCGTAATCCTAACCCGTACGCTCACACTAACATGCGCCATCACAGGTACCATCCCCCTAAAGCGTTGTCGTACCCTCACCTGGACCCTAAACCGTCCCCGTCCCCTAACCCTAACCATAGCCCGAACCCTAACCCTAACCCTTCCCCGAAGCCTTCCCCTCACCCGTCCCCTAATCCTAACCCGTACCCTCACACTAACCCGCGCCCTCACATATACGCTCCCCCTCAACCTTTGTCGTACCCTCACCTGGACGCTAAACCGTCCCCATCCCCTAACCCTAACCCTAGCCCGAACCCTAACCCTAACCCTTCCCCGAAGCCTTCCCCTCACCCGTCCCCTAATCCTAACTCGTATGCTCACACTAACCCGCGCCCTCACACGTACGCTCCCCCTAAACCGTTTTCGTACCCTCACCTGGACCCTAAACCGTCCCCGTCCCCTAACCCTAATCCTAGCCCGAACCCTAACCCTAACCCTTCCCCGAAGCCTTCCCCTCACCCGTCCCCTAATCCTAACCGGTATGCTCACACTAACCCGCGCCCTCACACATACACTCCCCCTAAACCGTTTTCGTACCCTCACCTGGACCCTAAACCGTCCCCGTCCCCTATCCCTAACCCTAGCCCGAAACCTAACCCTAACCCTTCCCTGAATCCTTCTCCTCACCCGTCCCCTACCCTAACCCGTACGCTCACACTAACCCGCGCCCTCACACGTACGCTCCCCCTAAAGCTCTGTTGTACTCTCACTTGGACCCTAAACCGTCCCCATCCCCTAACCCTAACCCTAGCCCGAACCCTAACCCTAAACCTTCCCCGAAGCCTCCCCCCACCCGTCCCGTAATCCTAACCCGTAAGCTCACACTAACCCGCGCCCTCACATGTACGCTCCCCCTCAACCATTGTCGTACCCTCACCTGGACCCTAAACCGTCCCCGTCCCCTAACCCTAACCCTCGCCCGAACCCTAACCCTAAACCTTCCCCAAAGCCTTCCCCTCACCCGTCCCCTAATCCTCACCCGTACGCTCACACTAACCCGCGCCCTCAAACGTACGCTCCCCCTAAACCGTTGTCGTACCCTCACCTGGACCCTAAACCGTCCCCGTCCCCTAACCCTAACCCTAACCCTAGCCCGAACCCTAACCCTAACCCTTCCCTGAAGCCTTCCCCTCACCCGTACCCTAATCCTAACCCGTACGCTCACACTAACCCACGCCCTCACACGTACGCTCCCCCTGAAGCTCTGTCGTACCCTCACCTGGACCCCAAACCGTCCCCGTCCCCTAACTCTAACCCTAGACCGAACCCTAACCCAAAACCTTCCCCGAAGCCTTCCCCTCACCCGTCCCCTAATCCTAACCCGTACACTCACACTAACCCGCGCCGTCACACGTACGCTCATCCTCAACCGTTGTCGTACCCTCACCTGGACCCTAAACCGTCCCCGTCCCCTAACCCTAACCCTAGCCCGAACCCTAAACCTAACACTTCCACAAAGCCTTCCCCTCACCGGTCCCATAATCCTAACCCGTACGCTCACACTAACCAGCGCCCTCACACGTACGCTCCCCATAAACCGTTGTCGTAACCTCACCTGGACCCTAAACCATCCCCGTTCCCTAACCCTAACCCTAGCCCGAACCCTAACCCTAACCCTTCCCCGAAATCTTCCCCTCACCTGTCCCCTAATCCTAACCCGTACGCTCACACTAAACCACGCCCTCACACGTACGCTCGTCCTAAACTGTTGTCGTACCCTCTCCTGGACCCTAAACCGTCCCCGTCCCTTAACTCTAACCCTAGCCCGAACCCTAACCCTAACCCTTCCCCGAAGCCTTCCCCTCACCTGTCCCGTAATCCTAACCCGTACGCTCACACTAACACGCGCCATCACAGGTACCATCCCCCTAAAGCGTTGTCGAACCCTCACCTGGACCCTAAACCGTCCCCGTCCCCTAACCCTAACCATAGCCCGAACCCTAACCCTAAACCTTCCCCGAAGCCTTCCCCTCACACGTCCCCTAATCCTAAACCGTACGCTCACACTAACCCGCGCCCTCACATATACGCTCCCCCTCAACCTTTGTCGTACCCTCACCTGGACCCTAAACCGTCCCCACCCCTTAACCCTAACCCTAGCCCGAACCCTAACCCTAACCCTTCCCCGAAGCCTTCCCCTCACCCGTCCCCTAATCCTAACTCGTATGCTCACACTAACCCGCGCCCTCACACGTACGCTCCCCCTAAACCGTTGTCGTACCCTCACCTGGACCCTAAACCGTCCCCGTCCCCTAACCCTAATCCTAGCCCGAACCCTAACCCTAACACTTCCCTGAAGCCTTCCCCTCACCCGTCCCCTAATCCTAACCGGTATGCTCACACTAACCCGCGCCCTCACACGTACGCTCACCCTAAACCGTTGTCGTACCCTCACCTGGACCCTAAACCGTCCCCGTCCCCTATCCCTAACCCTAGCCCGAAACCTAACCCTAACCCTTCCCTGAATCGTTCTCCTCATCCGTCCCCTACCCTAACCCGTACGCTCACACTAACCCGTGCCCTCACACGTACGCTCCCCCTAAACCGTTGTCGTACCCTCACCTGGAACCTAAACCGTCCCCGTGCCCTAACCCTAACCCTAGCCCTAACCCTAACCCTAACACTTTCCCGAAGCCTTCCTCTCACCGGTCCCCTAATCCTAAACCGTACGCTCACACTAACCTGCGCCCTCACACGTACGCTCCCCATAAACCGTTGTCGTTCCCTCACCTGGACCCTAAACCGTCCCCATCCCCTAACCCTAACCCTAGCCCGAACCCTAACCCTAACCCTTCCCTGAATCCTTCTCCTCACCCGTCCCTTACTCTAACCCGTACGCTCACACTAACCCGCGCCCTCACACGTACGCTCCCCCTAAAGCTCTGTTGTACTCTCACCTGGACCCTAAACCGTCCCCATCCCCTATCCCTAACCCTAGCCCGAACCCTAACCCTAACCCTTCCCTGAAGCCTTCCCCTCACCCGTACCCTAATCCTAACCGGTACGCTCACACTAACCCACGCCCCCACACGTACGCTCCCCCTGAAGCTCTGTCGTACCCTCACCTGGACCCCAAACCGTCCCCGTCCTCTAACTCTAACCCTAGCCCGAACCTTAACCCAAAACCTTCCCCGAAGCCTTCCCCTCACCCGTCCCCTAATCCTAACCCGTACACTCACACTAACCCGCGCCGTCACACGTACGCTCCCCCTCAACCGTTGTCGTACCCTCACCTGGACCCTAAACCATCCCCGTTCCCTAACCCTAACCCTAGCCCGAACCCTAACCCTAACCCTTCCCTGAAATCTTCCCCTCACCTGTCCCCTAATCCTAACCCGTACGCTCACACTAAACTACGCCCTCACACGTACGCTCTCCCTAAACTGTTGTCGTACCCTCTCCTGGACCCTAAACCGTCCCCGTCCCCTAACTCTAACCCTAGCCCGAACCTTAACCCTAACCCTTCCCCGAAGCCTTCCCCTCACCTGTCCCGTAATCCTAACCCGTACGCTCACACTAACACGCGCCATCACAGGTACCATCCCCCTAAAGCGTTGTCGTACCCTCACCTGGACCCTAAACCGTCCCCGTCCCCTAACCCTAACCATAGCCCGAACCCTAACCCTAACCCTTCTCCGAAGCCTTCCCCTCACCCGTCCCCTAATCCTAACCCGTACGCTCACACTAACCCACGCCCTCACATGTACGCTCCCCCTCAACCTTTATCGTACCCTCACCTGGACCCTAAACCGTCCCCATCCCCTAACTCTAACCCTAGCCCGAACCCTAACCGTAACCCTTCCCCGAAGCCTTCCCCTCACCCGTCCCCTAATTCTAACCCGTATGCTCACACTAACCCGCGCCCTCACACGTACGCTCCCCCTAAACCGTTGTCGTACCCTCACCTGGACCCTAAACCGTCCCCGTCCCCTAACCCTAACCCTAGCCCGAACCCTAACCCTAAAACTTCCCCAAAGCCTTCCCCTCACCCGTCCCCTAATCCTCACCCGTACGCTCACACTAACCCGCGCCCTCAAACGTACGCTCCCCCTAAACCGTTGTCGTACCCTCACCTGGACCCTAAACCGTCCCCGTCCCCTAACCCTAACCCTAACCCTAGCCCGAACCCTAACCCTAACACTTCCCTGAAGCCTTCCCCTCACCCGTACCCTAATCCTAAACCGTACGCTCACACTAACCCACGCCCTCACACGGACACTCCCCCTGAAGCTCTGTCGTACCCTCACCTGGACCCCAAACCGTCCCCGTCCCCTAACTCTAACCCTAGCCCGAACCCTAACCCAATACCTTCCCCGAATCCTTCCCCTCACCCGTCCCCTAATCCTAACCCGTACACTCACACTAACCCGTGCCGTCACACGTATGCTCCCCCTCAACCGTTGTCGTACCCTCACCTGGACCCTAAACCGTCCCCATCCCCTAACCCTAACCCTAGCCCGAACCCTAAACCTAACCCTTCCCCGAAGCCTTCCCCTCACCGGTCCCATAATCCTAACCCGTACGCTCACACTAACCCGCGCCCTCACACGTACGCTCCCCATAAACCGTTGTCGTAACCTCACCTGGACCCTAAACCATCCCCGTTCCCTAACCCTAACCCTAGCCCGAACCCTAACCCTAACCCTTCCCCGAAATCTTCCCCTCACCTGTCCCCTAATCCTAACCCGTACGCTCACACTAAACCACGCCCTCACACGTACGCTCGCCCTAAACTGTTGTCGTACCCTCTCCTGGATCCTAAAACGTCCCCGTCCCCTAACTCTAACCCTAGCCCGAACCCTAACCCTAACCCTTCCCCGAAGCCTTCCCCTCACCTGTCCCGTAATCCTAACCCGTACGCTAACACTAACACGCGCCATCACAGGTACCATCCCCCTAAAGCGTTGTCGTACCCTCACCTGGACCCTAAACCGTCCCCGTCCCCTAACCCTAACCCTTCCCCGAAGCCTTCCCCTCACCCGTCCCCTAATCGTAACCCGTACGCTCACACTAACCCGCGCCCTCACATGTACGCTCCCCCTCAACCTTTGTCGTACCCTCACCTGGACCCTAAACCGTCCCCATCCCCTAACCCTAACCCTAGCCCGAACCCTAACCGTAACCCTTCCCCGAAGCCTTCCCCTCACCCGTCCCCTAATTCTAACCCGTACGCTCACACGTACGCTCCCCTTAAACCGTTGTCATACCCTCACCTGGACCCTAAACCGTCCCCGTCCCCTAACCCTAACCCTAGCCCGAAACCTAACCCTAAACCTTCCCCGAAGCCTTCCTCTCACCCGTCCCCTAATCCTAACCCATACGCTCACACTAACCCGCACCCTCACACGTCCGCTCCCCCTAAACCGTTGTCGTACCCTCACCTGGACCCTAAACCGTCCCCGTCCCCTAACCCTAACCCTAGCCCGAACCCTAACCCTAACACTTTCCCGAAGCCTTCCTCTCACCGGTCCCCTAATCCTAAACCGTACACTCACACTAACCTGCGCCCTCACACGTACGCTCCACATAAACCGTTGTCGTTCCCTCACCTGGACCCTAAACTGTCGCCATCCCCTAACCCTAACCCTAGCCCGAACCCTTACCCTAACCCTTCCCCGAAGCCTTCCCCTCACCCGTCCCCTAATCCTAACCGGTATGCTCACACTAACCCGCGCCCTCACACGTACGCTCCCCCTAAACCGTTGTCGTACCCTCACCTGGACCCTAAACCGTCCCCGTCCCCTATCCCTAACCCTAGCCCGAAAACTAAACCTAACCCTTCCCTGAATCCTTCTCCTCACCCGTCCCCTACCCTAACCCGTACGCTCACACTAACCTGTGCCCTCACACGTACACTCCCCCTAAACCGTTGTCGTACCCTCACCTGGAACCTAAACCGTCCCCGTGCCCTAACCCTAACCCTAGCCCGAAACCTAACCCTAACACTTTCCCGAAGCCTTCCTCTCACCGGTCCCCTAATCCTAAACCGTATGCTCACACTAACCTGCGCCCTCACACGTACGCTCCCCATAAACCGTTGTCGTTCCCTCACCTGGACCCTAAACCGTCCCCATTCCCTAACCCTAACCCTAGCCCGAACCCTAACCCTAACCCTTCCCCGAAGCCTTCCCCTCACCCGTCCCCTAATCCTAACCGGTATGCTTACACTAACCCGCGCCCTCACACGTACGCTCCCCCTAAACCGTTGTCGTACCCTCACCTGGACCCTAAACCGTCCCCGTCCCCTATCCCTAACCCTAGCCCGAAACCTAAACCTAACCCTTCCCTGAAGCCTTCCCCTCACCCGTACCTTAATCCTAACCCGTACGCTCACACTAACCGACGCCCTCACACGTACGCTCCTCCTGAAGCTCTGTCGTACCCTCACCTGGACCCAAACCGTCCCCGTCCCCTAACTCTAACCCTAGCCCGAACCCTAACCCAAAACCTTCCCCGAAGCCTTCCCCTCACCCGTCCCCTAATCCTAACCCGTACACTCACACTAACCCGCGCTGTCACACGTACGCTCCCCCTCAACCGTTGTCGTACCCTCACCTGGACCCTAAACCGTCCCCGTCCCCTAACCCTAACCCTAGCCCGAACCCTAAACCTAACCCTTCCCCGAAGCCTTCCCCTCACCGGTCCCATAATCCTAACCCGTACGCTCACACTAACCCGCGCCCTCACACGTACGCTCCCCATGAACCGTTGTCGTAACCGAACCTGGACCCTAAACCATCCCCGTTCCCTAACCCTAACCCTAGCCCGAACCCTAACCCTAACCCTTCCCTGAAATCTTCCCCTCACCTGTCCCCTAATCCTAACCCGTACGCTCACACTAAACCACGCCCTCACACGTACGCTCGCCCTAAACTGTTGTCGTACCCTCTCCTGGACCCTAAACCGTCACCGTCCCCTAACTCTAATCCTAGCCCGAACCCTAACCCTAACCCTTCCCCGAAGCCTTCCCCTCACCTGTCCCGTAATCCTAACCCGTACGCTCACACTAACACGCGCCATCACAGGTACCATCCCCCTAAAGCGTTGTCGTACCCTCACCTGGACCCTAAACCGTCCCCGTCCCCTAACCCTAACCATAGCCCGAACCCTAAACCTAACCCTTCCCCGAAGCCTTCCCCTCACCCGTCCCCTAATCGTAACCCGTACGCTCACACTAACCCGCGCCCTCACATGTACGCTCCCCCTCAACCTTTGTCGTACCCTCACCTGGACCCTAAACCGTCCCCATCCCCTAACCCTAGCCCTAGCCCGAACCCTAACCGTAACCCTTCCCCGAAGCCTTCCCCTCACCCGTCCCCTAATTCTAACCCGTACGCTCACACTAACCCGCGCCCTCACACGTACGGTCCCCCTAAACCGTTGTCGTACCCTCACCTGGACCCTAAACCGTCCCCGTCCCCTAACCCTAACCCTAGCCCGAAACCTAACGCTAAACCTTCCCCGAAGCCTTCCTCTCACCCGTCCCCTAATCCTAACCCATACGCTCACACTAACCCGCACCCTCACACGACCGCTCCCCCTAAACCGTTGTCATACCCTCACCTGGACCCTAAACCGTCCCCGTCCCCTAACCCTAACCCTAGCCCGAACCCTAACCCTAACCCTTCCCCGAAGCCTTCCCCTCACCCGTCCCCTAATGCTAACCCGTAGGCTCACACTAACCCGCGCCCTCACACGTATGCTCCCCCTAAACCGTTGTCATACCCTCACCTGGACCCTAAACCGTCCCCATCCCCTAAACCTAACCCTAGCCCGAAACCTAACCCTAACCCTTCCCCGAAGCCTTCCCCTCACCCGTCACCGAATCCTAACCCGTACGCTCACACTATCCCGCGCCCCCAAACGTACGCTCCCCCTAAACCGTTGTCGTACCCTCACCTGGACCCTAAACCGTCCCCGTCCCCTAACCCTAACCCTAGCCCGAACCATAACCCTAACCGTTCCCCGAAGCCTTCCCCTCACCCGTCCCCTAATCCTAACCCGTACGCTCACACTAAACCACGCCCTCACATGTACGCTCCCCCTAAACCGTTGTCGTACCCTCACCTGGACCCTAAACCGTTCCAATCCCTTAAACCTAACCCTAGCCCGAACCCTAGCTCAAACCCTTCCCCGAAGCCTTCTCCTCACCCATCCCCTAATACTAACCCGTACGCTCACACTAACCCGCGCCCTCACACGTACGCTCCCCCTAAAGCTCTGTTGTACCCTCACCTTGACCCTAAACCGTCCCCGTCCCCTAACCCTAACCCTAGCCCGAACCCTAACCCTAAACCTTCCCCAAACCTTCCCCTCACCCATCCCGTGATCCTAACCCGTACGCTCACACTAACCCGCGCCCTCACACTTACGCTCCCTCTAAACCGTTGTCGTACCCTCACCTGTACCCTAAACCGTCCCCATCCCCTAAACCTAACCCTAGCCCGAACCCTAACCCTAACCCTTCCCCGAAGCCTTCCCCTCACCCGTACCCTAATCCTAACCCGTACGCTCACACTAACCCGCGCCCTCAAACGTACGCTCCCCCTAAATCATTGTCGTACCCTCACCTGGACCCTAAACCGTCCCTGTCCCCTAACCCTAACCCTAGCCCGAACCCTAAACCTTCCCTGCAACCTTCCCCTCACACTTCCCCTAATCCTAACCCATACGCTCACAGTAATCCTCACGCTCACACGTACGCTCCCCCTACACCGTTGTCGTACCCTCAACTGGACCCTAAACCGTCCCCGTCCCCTAACCCTAACCCTAGCCCGAACCGTAACCCTAACCCTTCCCCGAAGCCTTCCCTACACCCGTCCACGAATCCTAACCCATACGCTCACACTAACCCGTGCCCTCACACGTACGCTCCCCCTAAATCTTTGTCGTACCCTCACATGGACCCTAAACCGTCCCTGTCCCCTAACCCTAACCCTAGCCCGAACCCTAACTCTAACCATTCCCCGAAGCCTTCCCCTCACCCGCCCCCTAATCCTAACCCTTACGCTCACACTAACCCGCGCCCTCACATGTACGCTCCCCCTAAACCGTTGTCGTACCCTCACCTGGACCCTAAACCGTCCCCGTCCCCTAACCCTAACCCTAGCCCGAACCCTAACCCCAACCCTTCCCCGAAGCCTTCCCCTCACCCGTCCCCTAATCCTAACCCGTACGCTCACACTAACCCGCGCACTCACACGTACGCTCCCCCTAAACTGTTGTCGTACCCTCACCTGGACCCTAAACCGTCCCTGTCCCCTAAGCCTAACCCTAGCCCGAACCCTAACCCTTCCCTGAAGCCTTCCCCTAACCCTTCCCCTAATCCTAACCCATACGCTCACACTAACCCTCACGCTCACACGTACGCTCCCCCTAAACCGTTGTCGTACCCACAACTGGACACTAAGCTGTCCCCGTCCCCTAACCCTAACCCTAGCCCGAATCCTAACCCTTACCCTTCCCCGAAGCCTTCCCCTCACCCGTCACCGAATCCTAACCCATACGCTCACACTAACCCGTGCCCTCACACGTATGCTCCCCGTAAATCTTTGTCGTACCCTCACCTGGACCCTAAACCGTCCCCGTCCCCTAACCCTAACCCTAGCACGAACCCTAACCCTAACATTCCCCGAAGCCTTCCCCTCACCCGTCCCCTAATCCTAACCCGTACGCTCACACTAACCCGCGTCCTCACACGTACGCTCCTGCTAAACCGTTGTCGTACCCTCACCTGGACCCTAAACCGTCCCCGTCCCCTAACCCTAACCCTAGCCCGAACCCTAACCCTAACACTTCCTCGAAGCCTTCCCCTCACCCGTCCCCTAATCCTAACCCGAATGCTCAAACTAACCCACGCCCTCACACGTACGATCCCCCTAAACCGTTGTCATACCCTCACCTGGACCCTAAACCGTCCCCGTCCCCTAACCCTAACCCTAGCCCGAACCCTAACCCTAACTCTTCCCCAAAGCCTTCCCATCACCCGTCCCCTAATCCTAACCCGTACGCTCACACTAACCCGCGCCCTCACATGTACGCTCCCCCTAAACCGTTGTCGTACCCTCACCTGGACCCTAAACCGTTCCCATCCCCTAAACCTAACCCTAGCCCGAACGCTAGCTCTAACCCTTCCCTGAAGCCTTCCCCTAACCCTTCCCCTAATCCTAACCCATACGCTCACACTAACCCTCACGCTCACACGTACGCTCCCCCTAAACCGTTGTCGTACCCACAACTGGACACTAAGCCGTCCCCGTCCCCTAACCCTAACCCTAGCCCGAATCCTAACCCTAATCCTTCCCCGAAGCCTTCCCCTCACCCGTCACCGAATCCTAACCAATACGCTCACACTAACCCGTGCCCTCACACGTATGCTCCCCGTAAATCTTTGTCGTACCCTCACCTGGACCCTAAACCGTCCCCGTCCCCTAAGCCTAACCCTAGCCCGAACCCTAACCCTAACATTCCCCGAAGCCTTCCCCTCACCCGTCCCCTAATCCTAACCCGTACGCTCACACTAACCCGCGTCCTCACACGTACGCTCCTGCTAAACCGTTGTCGTACCCTCACCTGGACCCTAAACCGTCCCCGCCCCGAACCCTAACCCTAGCCCGAACCCTAACCCTAACCCTTCCTCGAAGCCTTCCCCTCACCCGTCCCCTAATCCTAAACCGTACGCTCAAACTATCCCACGCCCTCACAGGTACGATCCCCCTAAACCGTTGTCGTACCCTCACCTGGACCCTAAACCGTCCCCGTCCCCTAACCCTAACCCTAGCCCGAACCCTAACCCTAAATCTTCCCCAAAGCCTTCCCCTCACCCGTCCCGTAATCCAAACCCGTACGCTCACACTAACCCGCGCCCTCACACGTACGCTCCCTCTAAACCGTTGTCGTACCCTCACCTGTACCCTAAACCGTCCCCATCCCGTAAACCTAACACTAGCCCGAACCCTAACCCTAACCCTTCCCCGAAACCTTCCCCTCACCCGTCCCCAATCCTAACCCGTACGCTCACACTAACCCACGCCCTCACACGTACGCTCCCGCTAAACCGTTGTCATACCCTCACCTGGACCCTAAATAGTCCCCATCCCCTAACCCTAACCCTAGCCCGAACCCTAACCCTAACCCTTCCCTGAATCCTTCCCCTCACCCGTCCACTACCCTAACCCGTACGCTCACACTAACCCGCGCCCTCACACGTATGCTCCCCCTAAAGCTCTGTTGTAACCTCAACTGGATCCTAAACCGTCCCCGTCGCCTAACCCTAACCCTAGCCCGAACCCTAACCCTAAACCTTCCCCAAAGCCTTCCCCTCAACCGTCCCGTAATCCTAACCCGTACGCTCACACTAACCTGCGCCCTCACATGTACGCTCCCCCTCAAACATTGTCGTACCCTCACCTGGACCCTAAACCGTCCCTGTCCCCTAACCCTAACCCTAAACCTAGCCCGAACCCTAACTCTAACCCTTCCCTGAAGCCTTCCCCTCACCCGTCCCCTAATCCTAACACGTACGCTCACACTAACCCGCGCCCTCAAACGTACACTCCCCCTAAACCGTTGTCGTACCCTCACCTGGACCTTAAAACGTCCCCGTCCCCTAACCCTAACCCTAGCCCGAACCCTAACCCTAACCCTTCCCCGAAGCCTTCCCCTAACCCGTCCCCTAATCCTAACCCGTACGCTCACACTAACCTGCGCTCTCACATGTACGCTCCCCGTAAACCGTTGTCGTACCGTCACCTGGACCCTAAACCGTTCCCATCCCCTAAACCTAACCCTAGCCCGAACCCTAGCCCTAACACTTCCCCGAAGCCTTCTCCTCACCCATCCCCTAATACTAACCCGTACGCTTACACTAACCCGCGCCCTCACACGTACATTTCCCCTAAACCGTTGTTGTACCCTCACCTGGACCCTAAACCGTCCCCGTCCCCTAACACTAACCCTAGCCCGAACCCTAACCCTAACCCTTCCCCGAAGCCTTCCCCTCACCCGTCCCCTAATCCTAACCCGTACGCTCACACTAACCCGCGTCCTCTAACGTACGCTCCCCCTAAACCGTTGTCATACCCCCACTTGGACCCTAAACCGTCCCCGTCCCCTAACCCTAACCCTAGCCCGAACCCTAACCCTAACACTTCCCCGAAGCCTTCCCTTCACCCGTCCCCTAATCCTAACCCGTGCGCTCACACTAACCCGCGCCCTCACACGTACGCTCCCCCTAAACCGTTGTCGTACCCTCACATGGACCCTAAACCGTCCCCGTCCCCTAACCCTAACCCTAGCCCGAAACCTAACCCTAACCCTTCCCCGAAGCCTTCCCCTCACCCGTCCCCTAATCCTAACCCGTACGCTCACACTAACCCGCGCCCTCACACGAACGCTCCCCCTAAACCGTTGTTGTACCCTCACCTGAACCCTAAACCGTCCCCGTCCCCTAACCCTAACCCTAGCCCGAACCCTAACCCTAACCCTCCCCCGAAGCCTTCCCCTCACCCATCACCTAATCCTAACCCGTACGCTCACACTAACCCGCGCCCTCACACGTACGCTCCGCCTAAACCGTTGTCGTACCCTCACCTGGACCCTAAACCGTCCCTGTCCCCTAACCCTAACCCTAGCCCGAACCCTAAACCTTCCCTGAAACCTTCCCCTCACCCTTCCCCTAATCCTAACCCATACGCTCACAGTAACCCTCACGCTCACACGTACGCTCCCCCTACACCGTTGTCGTACCCTCAACTGGACCCTAAACCGTCCCCGTCCCCTAACCCTAACCCTAGCCCGAACCGTAACCCTAACCCTTCCCCGAAGCCTTCCCCTCACCCGTCCACGAATCCTAACCCATACGCTCACACTAACCCATGCCCTCACACGTACGCTCCCCCTAAATCTTTGTTGTACCCTCACATGGACCCTAAACCTTCCCTGTCCCCTAACCCTAACCCTAGCCCGAACCCTAACTCTAACCATTCCCCGAAGCCTTCCCCTCACCCGTCCCCTAATCCTAACCCGTACGCTCACACTAACCCGCGCCCTCACACGTACGCTCCCCGTAAACCGTTGTCGTACCCTCACCTGGACCCTAAACCGTCCCCGTACCCTAACCCTAACCCTAGCCCGAACCCTAAACCTAACCCTTCCCTGAAGCCTTCCCCTCACCGGTCCCATAATCCTAACCCGTACGCTCACACTAACCCGCGCCCTCACACGTACGCTCCCCATAAACCGTTGTCGTAACCGAACCTGGACCCTAAACCATCCCCGTTCCCTAACCCTAACCCTAGCCCGAAACCTAACCCTAACCCTTCCCTGAAATCTTCCCCTCACCTGTCCCCTAATCCTAACCCGTACGCTCACACTAAACCACGCCCTCACACGTACGCTCGCCCTAAACTGTTGTCGTACCCTCTCCTGGACCCTAAACCGTCCCCGTCCACTAACTCTAATCCTAGCCCGAACCCTAACCCTAACCCTTCCCCGAAGCCTTCCCCTCACCTGTCCCGTAATCCTAACCCGTACGCTCACACTAACACGCGCCATCACAGGTACCATCCCCCTAAAGCGTTGTCGTACCCTCACCTGGACGCTAAACCGTCCCCGTCCCCTAACCCTAACCATAGCCCGAACCCTAACCCTAACCCTTCCCCGAAGCCTTCCCCTCACCCGTCCCCTAATCGTAACCCGTACGGTCACACTAACCCGCGCCCTCACATGTACGCTCCCCCTCAACCTTTGTCGTACCCTCACCTGGACCCTAAACCGTCCCCATCCCCTAACCCTAACCCTAGCCCGAACCCTAACCGTAACCCTTCCCCGAAGCCTTCCCCTCACCCGTCCCCTAATTCTAACCCGTACGCTCACACTAACCCGCGCCCTCACACGTACGCTCCCCCTAAACCGTTGTCGTACCCTCACCTGGACCCTAAACCGTCCCCGTCCCCTAACCCTAACCCTAGCCCGAAACCTAACCCTAAACCTTCCCCGAAGCCTTCCTCTCACCCGTCCCCTAATCCTAACCCATACGCTCACACTAACCCGCACCCTCACACGTCCGCTCCCCCTAAACCGTTGTCGTACCCTCACCTGGACCCTAAACCGTCCCCGTCCCCTAACCCTAACCCTAGCCCGAACCCTAACCCTAACCCTTCCCCGAAGCCTTCCCCTCACCCGTCCCCTAATGTTAACCCGTAGGCTCACACTAACCCACGCCCTCACACGTATGCTCCCCCTAAACCGTTGTCATACCCTCACCTGGACCCTAAACCGTCCCCATCCCCTAAACCTAACCCTAGCCCGAAACCTAAACCTAACCCTTCCCCGAAGCCTTCCCCTCACCCGTCCCCTAATCCTAACCCGTACGCTTACACTAACCCTCGCCCTCACACGTACGCTCCCCCTAAACCGTTGTCATACCCTCACCTGGACCCTAAACCGTCCCCGTCCCCTGACCCTAACCCTAGCCCGAACCCTAACCCGAACCCTTTCCTGAAGCCTTCCCCTCACCGGTCCCCTAACCCGTACGCTCACACTAACCCGCGCCCTCACACGTACGCTCCCCATAAACCGTTGTCGTACCCTCACCT
Organism: Leucopleurus acutus; assembly: GCF_964270905.1. Taxonomy (NCBI): domain Eukaryota; kingdom Metazoa; phylum Chordata; class Mammalia; order Artiodactyla; family Delphinidae; genus Leucopleurus; species Leucopleurus acutus. The sequence continues at coordinate 197,403 of NW_028139134.1, read as the reverse complement.
GGACTCTAAACCGTCCCCATCCCCTAACCCTAACCCTAGCCCGAACCCTAACCCTAACACTTCCCCAAAATCTTCCCCTCAACCGTCCTCTAATCCTAACCCGTACGCTCACACTAACCCGCGCCATCACACGTACATTACCCCTAAAGCGTTGTCGTACGCTCACCTGGACCCTAAACCGTCCCCGTCACCTAACCCTAACCCTAGCCCGAACCCTAACCCTAACCCTTCCCCGAAGCCTTCCCCTCACCCGTCCCCTAATCCTAACCCGTACGCTCACACTAACCTGCGCTCTCACATGTACGCTCCCCGTAAACCGTTGTCGTACCCTCACCTGGACCCTAAACCGTTCCCATCCCCTAAACCTAACCCTAGCCCGAACCCTAGCCCTAACATTTCCCCGAAGCCTTCTCCTCACCCATCCCCTAATACTAAGCCGTACGCTTACACTAACCCGCGCCCTCACACGTACATTTCCCCTACACCGTTGTCGTACCCTCACCTGGACCCTAAACCGTCCCCGTCCCCTAACCCTAACCCTAGCCCGAACCCTAACCCTAACCCTTCCCCGAAGCCTTCCCCTCACCCGTCCCCTAATCCTAACCCGTACGCTCACACTAACCCGCGTCCTCAAACGTACGCTCACCCTAAACCGTTGTCATACCCTCACTTGGACCCTAAACCGTCCCCGTCCCCTAACCCTAACCCTAGCCCGAACCCTAACCCTAACCCTTCTCCGAAGCCTTCCCCTCACCCGTCCCCTAATCCTAACCCGTGCGCTCACACTAACCCGCACCCTCACACGTACGCTCCCCCTAAACCGTTGTCGTACCCTCACATGGACCCTAAACCGTCCCCGTCCCCTAAACCTAACCCTAGCCCGAACCCTAACCCTAACCCTTCACCGAAGCCTTCCCCTCACCCGTCCCCTAATCCTAACCCGTACGCTCACACTAACCCGCGCCCTCACACGTACGCTCCCCCTAAACCGTTGTTGTACCCTCACCTGGACCGTAAACCGTCCCCGTCCCCTAAACCTAACCCTAGCCCGAACCCTAACCCTAACCCTCCCCCGAAGCCTTCCCCTCACCCGTCACCTAATCCTAACCCGTACGCTCACACTAACCCGTGCCCTCACACGTACGCTCCACCTAAACCGTTGTCGTACCCTCACCTGGACCCTAAACCGTCCCTGTCCCCTAACCCTAACCCTAGCCCGAACCCTAAACCTTCCCTGAAACCTTCCCCTCACCCTTCCCCTAATCCTAACCCATACGCTCACAGTAACCCTCACGCTCACACGTACGCTCCCCCTACACCGTTGTCGTACCCTCAACTGGACCCTAAACCGTCCCCTTCCCCTAACCCTAACCCTAGCCCGAACCGTAACCCTAACCCTTCCCCGAAGCCTTCCCCTCACCCGTCCACGAATCCTAACCCATACGCTCACACTAACCCGTGCCCTCACACGTACGCTCCCCCTAAATCTTTGTCGTACCCTCACATGGACCCTAAACCGTCCCTGTCCCCTAACCCTAACCCTAGCCCGAACCCTAACACTAACCATTCCCCGAAGCCTTCCCCTCACCCGTCCCCTAATCCTAACCCGTACGCTCACACTAACCCGCACCCTCACACGTACGCTCCCCCTAAACCGTTGTCGTACCCTCACCTGGACCCTAAACCGTCCCCGTCCCCTAACCCTAACCCTAGCCCGAACCCTAACCCCAACCCTTCCCCGAAGCCTTCCCCTCACCCGTCCCCTAATCCTAAACCGTACGCTCACACTAACCCGCGCCCTCACACGTTCGCTCCCACTAAACCGTTGTCGTACCCTCACCTGGACCCTAAACCGTCCCTGTCTCCTAACCCTAACCCTAGCCGGAACCCTAACCCTTCCCTGAAGCCTTCCCCTAACCCTTCCCCTAATCCTAACCCATACGCTCACACTAACCCTCACGCTCACACGTACGCTCCCCCTAAACCGTTGTCGTACCCACAACTGGACACTAAGCCGTCCCCGTCCCCTAACCCTAACCCTAGCCCGAATCCTAACCCTAACCCTTCCCCGAAGCCTTCCCCTCACCCGTCACCGAATCCTAACACATACGCTCACACTAACCCGTGCCCTCACACGTATGCTCCCCGTAAATCTTTGTCGTACCCTCACCTGGACCCTAAACCGTCCCCGTCCCCTAAGCCTAACCCTAGCCCGAACCCTAACCCTAACATTCCCCGAAGCCTTCCCCTCACCCGTCCCCTAATCCTAACCCGTACGCTCACACTAACCCGCGTCCTCACACGTACGCTCCTGCTAAACCGTTGTCGTACCCTCACCTGGACCCTAAACCGTCCCCGCCCCGAACCCTAACCCTAGCCCGAACCCTAACCCTAACCCTTCCTCGAAGCCTTCCCCTCACCCGTCCCCTAATCCTAAACCGTACGCTCAAACTATCCCACGCCCTCACAGGTACGATCCCCCTAAACCGTTGTCGTACCCTCACCTGGACCCTAAACAATCCCCGTCCCCTAACCCTAACCCTAGCCCGAACCCTAACCCTAAATCTTCCCCAAAGCCTTCCCCTCACCCGTCCCGTAATCCTAACCCGTACGCTCACACTAACCCGCGCCCTCACACGTACGCTCCCTCTAAACCGTTGTCGTACCCTCACCTGTATCCTAAACCGTCCCCATCCCGTAAACCTAACACTAGCCCGAACCCTAACCCTAACCCTTCCCCGAAACCTTCCCCTCACCCGTCCCCAATCCTAACCCGTACGCTCACACTAACCCACGCCCTCACACGTACGCTCCCGCTAAACCGTTGTCATACCCTCACCTGGACCCTAAATAGTCCCCGTCCCCTAACCCTAACCCTAGCCCGAACCCTAACCCTAATCATTCCCCTCACCCGTCCACTACCCTAACCCGTACGCTCACACGAACCCGCGCCCTCACACGTATGCTCCCCCTAAAGCTCTGTTGTACCCTCAACTGGATCCTAAACCGTCCCCGTCGCCTAACCCTAACCCTAGCCCGAACCCTAACCCTAATCCTTCCCCAAAGCCTTCCCCTCAACCGTCCCGTAATCCTAACCCGTACGCTCACACTAACCTGCGCCCTCACATGTACACTCCCCCTCAACCATTGTCGTACCCTCACCTGGACCCTAAACCGTCCCTGTCCCCTAACCCTAACCCTAAACCTAGCCCGAACCCTAACTCTAACCCTTCCCTGAAGCCTTCCCCTCACCCGTCCCCTAATCCTAACACGTACGCTCACACTAACCCGCGCCCTCAAACGTACACTCCCCCTAAACCGTTGTCGTACCCTCACCTGGACCTTAAACCGTCCCCGTCCCCTAACCCTAACCCTAGCCCGAACCCTAACCCTAACCCTTCCCCGAAGCCTTCCCCTAACCCGTCCCCTAATCCTAACCCGTACGCTCACACTAACCTGCGCTCTCACATGTACGCTCCCCGTAAACCGTTGTCGTACCGTCACCTGGACCCTAAACCGTTCCCATCCCCTAAACCTAAGCCTAGCCCGAACCCTAGCCCTAACACTTCCCCGAAGCCTTCTCCTCAACCATCCCCTAATACTAACCCGTACGCTTACACTAACCCGCGCCCTCACACGTACATTTCCCCTAAACCGTTGTTGTACCCTCACCTGGACCCTAAACCGTCCCCGTCCCCTAACCCTAACCCTAGCCCGAACCCTAACCCTAACCCTTCCCCGAAGCCTTCCCCTCACCCGTCCCCTAATCCTAACCCATACGCTCACACTAACACGCGTCCTCTAACGTACGCTCCCCCTAAACCGTTGTCATACCCCCACTTGGACCCTAAACCGTCCCCGTCCCCTAACCCTAACCCTAGCCCGAACCCTAACCCTAACCCTTCCCCGAAGCCTTCCCCTCACCCGTCCCCTAATCCTAACCCGTACGCTCACACTAACCCGCGACCTCACACGAACGCTCCCCCTAAACCGTTGTTGTACCCTCACCTGAACCCTAAACCTTCCCCGTCCCCTAACCCTAACCCTAGCCCGAACCCTAACCCTAACCCTCCCCCGAAGCCTTCCCCTCACCCGTCACCTAATCCTAACCCGTACGCTCACACTAACCCGCGCCCTCACACGTACGCTCCGCCTAAACCGTTGTCGTACCCTCACCTGGACCCTAAACCGTCCCTGTCCCCTAACCCTAACCCTAGCCCGAACCCTAAACCTTCCCTGAAACCTTCCCCTCACCCTTCCCCTAATCCTAACCCATACGCTCACAGTAACCCTCACGCTCACACGTACGCTCCCCCTACACCGTTGTCGTACCCTCAACTGGACCCTAAACCGTCCCCGTCCCCTAACCCTAATCCTAGCCCGAACCGTAACCCTAACCCTTCCCCGAAGCCTTCCCCTCACCCGTCCACGAATCCTAACCCATACGCTCACACTAACCCATGCCCTCACACGTACGCTCCCCCTAAATCTTTGTCGTACCCTCACATGGACCCTAAACCGTCCCTGTCCCCTAACCCTAACCCTAGCCCGAACCCTAACTCTAACCATTCCCCGAAGCCTTCCCCTCACCCGTCCCCTAATCCTAACCCGTACGCTCACACTAACCCGCGCCCTCACACGTACGCTCCCCGTAAACCGTTGTCGTACCCTCAGCTGGACCCTAAACCGTCCCCGTACCCTAACCCTAACCCTAGCCCGAACCCTAAACCTAACCCTTCCCTGAAGCCTTCCCCTCACCGGTCCCATAATCCTAACCCGTACGCTCACACTAACCCGCGCCCTCACACGTACGCTCCCCATAAACCGTTGTCGTAACCGAACCTGGACCCTAAACCATCCCCGTTCCCTAACCCTAACCCTACCCCGAACCCTAACCCTAACCCTTCCCTGAAATCTTCCCCTCACCTGTCCCCTAATCCTAACCCGTACGCTCACACTAAACCACGCCCTCACACGTACGCTCTCCCTAAACAGTTGTCGTACCCTCTCCTGGACCCTAAACCGTCCCCGTCCACTAACTCTAATCCTAGCCCTAACCCTAACCCTAACCCTTCCCCGAAGCCTTCCCCTCACCTGTCCCGTAATCCTAACCCGTACGCTCACACTAACACGCGCCATCACAGGTACCATCCCCCTAAAGCGTTGTCGTACCCTCACCTGGACGCTAAACCGTCCCCGTCCCCTAACCCTAACCCTAGCCCGAACCCTAACCCTATCCCTTCCCCGAAGCCTTCCCCTCACCCGTCCCCTAATCGTAACACGTAAGCTCACACTACCCCGCGCCCTCACATGTACGCTCCCCCTCAACCTTTGTCGTACCCTCACCTGGACCCTAAACCGTCCCCATCCCCTAACCCTAACCCTAGCCCGAACCCTAACCGTAACCCTTCCCCGAAGCCTTCCCCTCACCCGTCCCCTAATTCTAACCCGTACGCTCACACTAACCCGCGCCCTCACACGTACGCTCCCCCTAAACCGTTGTCGTACCCTCACCTGGACCCTAAACCGTCCCCGTCCCCTAACCCTAACCCTAGCCCGAAACCTAACCCTAAACCTTCCCCGAAGCCTTCCTCTCACCCGTCCCCTAATCCTAACCCATACGCTCACACTAACCCGCACCCTCACACGTCTGCTCCCCCTAAACCGTTGTCGTACCCTCACCTGGACCCTAAACCGTCCCCGTCCCCTAACCCTAACCCTAGCCCGAACCCTAACCCTAACCCTTCCCCGAAGCCTTCCCCTCACCCGTCCCATAATGTTAACCCGTAGGCTCACACTAACCCGCGCCCTCACACGTATGCTCCCCCTAAACCGTTGTCGTACCCTCACCTGGACCCTAAACCGTCCCCATCCCCTAAACCTAACCCTAGCCCGAAACCTAACCCTAACCCTTCCCCGAAGCCTTCCCCTCACCCGTCCCCTAATCCTAACCCGTACGCTTACACTAACCCTCGCCCTCACACGTACGCTCCCCCTAAACCGTTGTCATACCCTCACCTGGACCCTAAACCGTCCCCGTCCCCTGACCCTAACCCTAGCCCGAACCCTAACCCGAACCCTTTCCCGAAGCCTTCCCCTCACCGGTCCCCTAATCCTAACCCGTACGCTCACACTAACCCGCGCCCTCACACGTACGCTCCCCATAAACCGTTGTCGTACCCTCACCTGGACCCTAAACCGTCCCCATCCCCTAACCCTAACCCTAGCCCGAACCCTAACCCTAACACTTCCCCAAAATCTTCCCCTCAACCGTCCTCTAATCCTAACTCGTACGCTCACACTAACCCGCGCCATCACACGTACATTACCCCTAAAGCGTTGTCGTACCCTCACCTGGACCCTAAACCGTCCCCGTCCCCTAACCCTAACCCTAGCCCGAACCCTAACCCTAACCCTTCCCCGAAGCCTTCCCCTCACCCGTCCCCTAATCCTAACCCGTACGCTCACACTAACCTGCGCTCTCACATGTACGCTCCCCGTAAACCGTTGTCGTACCCTCACCTGGACCCTAAACCGTTCCCATCCCCTAAACCTAACCCTAGCCCGAACCCTAGCCCTAACATTTCCCCGAAGCCTTCTCCTCACCCATCCCCTAATACTAAGCCGTACGCTTACACTAACCCGCGCCCTCACACGTACATTTCCCCTACACCGTTGTCGTACCCTCACCTGGACCCTAAACCGTCCCCGTCCCCTAACCCTAACCCTAGCCCGAACCCTAACTCTAACCCTTCCCCGAAGCCTTCCCCTCACCCGTCCCCTAATCCTAACCCGTACGCTCACACTAACCCGCGTCCTCAAACGTATGCTCACCCTAAACCGTTGTCATACCCTCACTTGGACCCTAAACCGTCCCCGTCCCCTAACCCTAACCCTAGCCCGAACCCTAACCCTAACCCTTCTCCGAAGCCTTCCCCTCACCCGTCCCCTAATCCTAACCCGTGCGCTCACACTAACCCGCACCCTCACACGTACGCTCCCCCTAAACCGTTGTCGTACCCTCACATGGACCCTAAACCGTCCCCGTCCCCTAACCCTAACCCTAGCCCGAACACTAACCCTAACCCTTCCCCGAAGCCTTCCCCTCACCCGTCCCCTAATCCTAACCCGTACGCTCACACTAACCCGCGTCCTCAAACGTATGCTCACCCTAAACCGTTGTCATACCCTCACTTGGACCCTAAACCGTCCCCGTCCCCTAACCCTAACCCTAGCCCGAACCCTAACCCTAACCCTTCTCCGAAGCCTTCCCCTCACCCGTCCCCTAATCCTAACCCGTGCGCTCACACTAACCCGCACCCTCACACGTACGCTCCCCCTAAACCGTTGTCGTACCCTCACATGGACCCTAAACCGTCCCCGTCCCCTAACCCTAACCCTAGCCCGAACACTAACCCTAACCCTTCACCGAAGCCTTCCCCTCACCCGTCCCCTAATCCTAACCCGTACGCTCACACTAACCCGCGCCCTCACACGTACGCTCCCCCTAAACCGTTGTTGTACCCTCACCTGGACCGTAAACCGTCCCCGTCCCCTAAACCTAACCCTAGCCCGAACCCTAACCCTAACCCTCCACCGAAGCCTTCCCCTCACCCATCACCTAATCCTAACCCGTACGCTCACACTAACCCGCGCCCTCACACGTACGCTCCACCTAAACCGTTGTCGTACCCTCACCTGGACCCTAAACCGTCCCTGTCCCCTAACCCTAACCCTAGCCCGAACCCTAAACCTTCCCTGAAACCTTCCCCTCACCCTTCCCCTAATCCTAACCCATACGCTCACAGTAACCCTCACGCTCACACGTACGCTCCCCCTACACCGTTGTCGTACCCTCAACTGGACCCTAAACCGTCCCCTTCCCCTAACCCTAACCCTAGCCCGAACCGTAACCCTAACCCTTCCCCGAAGCCTTCCCCTCACCCGTCCACGAATCCTAACCCATACGCTCACACTAACCCGTGCCCTCACACGTACGCTCCCCCTAAATCTTTGTCGTACCCTCACATGGACCCTAAACCGTCCCTGTCCCCTAACCCAAACCCTAGCCCGAACCCTAACTCTAACCATTCCCCGAAGCCTTCCCCTCACCCGTCCCCTAATCCTAACCCGTACGCTCACACTAACCCGCACCCTCACACGTACGCTCCCCCTAAACCGTTGTCGTACCCTCACCTGGACCCTAAACCGTCCCCGTCCCCTAACCCTAACCCTAGCCCGAACCCTAACCCCAACCCTTCCCCGAAGCCTTCCCCTCACCCGTCCCCTAATCCTAAACCGTACGCTCACACTAACCCGCGCCCTCACACGTTCGCTCCCACTAAACCGTTGTCGTACCCTCACCTGGACCCTAAACCGTCCCTGTCTCCTAACCCTAAACCTAGCCGGAACCCTAACCCTTCCCTGAAGCCTTCCCCTAACCCTTCCCCTAATCCTAACCCATACGCTCACACTAACCCTCACGCTCACACGTACGCTCCCCCTAAACCGTTGTCGTACCCACAACTGGACACTAAGCCGTCCCCGTCCCCTAACCCTAACCCTAGCCCGAATCCTAACCCTAACCCTTTCCCGAAGCCTTCCCCTCACCCGTCACCGAATCCTAACCCATACGCTCACACTAACCCGTGCCCTCACACGTATGCTCCCCGTAAATCTTTGTCGTACCCTCACCTGGACCCTAAACCGTCCCCGTCCCCTAAGCCTAACCCTAGCCCGAACCCTAACCCTAACATTCCCCGAAGCCTTCCCCTCACCCGTCCCCTAATCCTAACCCGTACGCTCACACTAACCCGCGTCCTCACACGTACGCTCCTGCTAAACCGTTGTCGTACCCTCACCTGGACCCTAAACCGTCCCCGCCCCGAACCCTAACCCTAGCCCGAACCCTAACCCTAACCCTTCCTCGAAGCCTTCCCCTCACCCGTCCCGTAATCCTAAACCGTACGCTCAAACTATCCCACGCCCTCACAGGTACGATCCCCCTAAACCGTTGTCGTACCCTCACCTGGACCCTAAACCGTCCCCGTCCCCTAACCCTAACCCTAGCCCGAACCCTAACCCTAACCCTTCCTCGAAGCCTTCCCCTCACCCGTCCCGTAATCCTAACCCGTACGCTCACACTAACCCGCGCCCTCACACGTACGCTCCCTCTAAACCGTTGTCGTACCCTCACCTGTATCCTAAACCGTCCCCATCCCGTAAACCTAACACTAGCCCGAACCCTAACCCTAACCCTTCCCCGAAACCTTCCCCTCACCCGTCCCCAATCCTAACCCGTACGCTCACACTAACCCACGCCCTCACACGTACGCTCCCGCTAAACCGTTGTCATACCCTCACCTGGACCCTAAATAGTCCCCGTACCGTAACCCTAACCCTAGCCCGAACCCTAACCCTAATCCTTCCCTGAATCCTTCCCCTCACCCGTCCACTACCCTAACCCGTACGCTCACACGAACCCGCGCCCTCACACGTATGCTCCCCCTAAAGCTCTGTTGTACCCTCAACTGGATCCTAAACCGTCCCCGTCGCCTAACCCTAACCCTAGCCCGAACCCTAACCCTAATCCTTCCCCAAAGCCTTCCCCTCAACCGTCCCGTAATCCTAACCCGTACGCTCACACTAACCTGCGCCCTCACATGTACGCTCCCCCTCAACCATTGTCGTACCCTCACCTGGACCCTAAACCGTCCCTGTCCCCTAACCCTAACCCTAAACCTAGCCCGAACCCTAACTCTAACCCTTCCCTGAAGCCTTCCCCTCACCCGTCCCCTAATCCTAACACGTACGCTCACACTAACCCGCGCCCTCAAACGTACACTCCCCCTAAACCGTTGTCGTACCCTCACCTGGACCTTAAACCGTCCCCGTCCCCTAACCCTAACCCTAGCCCGAACCCTAACCCTAACCCTTCCCCGAAGCCTTCCCCTAACCCGTCCCCTAATCCTAACCCGTACGCTCACACTAACCTGCGCTCTCACATGTACGCTCCCCGTAAACCGTTGTCGTACCGTCACCTGGACCCTAAACCGTTCCCATCCCCTAAACCTAAGCCTAGCCCGAACCCTAGCCCTAACACTTCCCCGAAGCCTTCTCCTCAACCATCCCCTAATACTAACCCGTACGCTTACACTAACCCGCGCCCTCACACGTACATTTCCCCTAAACCGTTGTTGTACCCTCACCTGGACCCTAAACCGTCCCCGTCCCCTAACCCTAACCCTAGCCCGAACCCTAACCCTAACCCTTCCCCGAAGCCTTCCCCTCACCCGTCCCCTAATCCTAACCCGTACGCTCACACTAACCCGCGTCCTCTAACGTACGCTCCCCCTAAACCGTTGTCATACCCCCACTTGGACCCTAAACCGTCCCCGTCCCCTAACCCTAACCCTAGCCCGAACCCTAACCCTAACACTTCCCCGAAGCCTTCCCCTCACCCGTCCCCTAATCCTAACCCGTGCGCTCACACTAACCCGCGCCCTCACACGTACGCTCCCCCTAAACCGTTGTCGTACCCTCACATGGACCCTAAACCGTCCCCGTCCCCTAACCCTAACCCTAGCCCGAACCCTAACCCTAACCCTTCCCCGAAGCCTTCCCCTCACCCGTCCCCTAATCCTAACCCGTACGCTCACACTAACCCGCGCCCTCACACGAACGCTCCCCCTAAACCGTTGTTGTACCCTCACCTGAACCCTAAACCGTCCCCGTCCCCTAACCCTAACCCTAGCCCGAACCCTAACCCTAACCCTCCCCCGAAGCCTTCCCCTCACCCGTCACCTAATCCTAACCCGTACGCTCACACTAACCCGCGCCCTCACACGTACGCTCCGCCTAAACCGTTGTCGTACCCTCACCTGGACCCTAAACCGTCCCTGTCCCCTAACCCTAACCCTAGCCCGAACCCTAAACCTTCCCTGAAACCTTCCCCTCACCCTTCCCCTAATCCTAACCCATACGCTCACAGTAACCCTCACGCTCACACGTACGCTCCCCCTACACCGTTGTCGTACCCTCAACTGGACCCTAAACCGTCCCCGTCCCCTAACCCTAACCCTAGCCCGAACCGTAACCCTAACCCTTCCCCGAAGCCTTCCCCTCACCCGTCCACGAATCCTAACCCATACGCTCACACTAACCCATGCCCTCACACGTACGCTCCCCCTAAATCTTTGTCGTACCCTCACATGGACCCTAAACCGTCCCTGTCCCCTAACCCTAACCCTAGCCCGAACCCTAACTCTAACCATTCCCCGAAGCCTTCCCCTCACCCGTCCCCTAATCCTAACCCGTACGCTCACACTAACCCGCGCCCTCACACGTACGCTCCCCGTAAACCGTTGTCGTAACCTCAGCTGGACCCTAAACCGTCCCCGTACCCTAACCCTAACCCTAGCCCGAACCCTAAACCTAACCCTTCCCTGAAGCCTTCCCCTCACCGGTCCCATAATCCTAACCCGTACGCTCACACTAAACCGCGCCCTCACACGTACGCTCCCCATAAACCGTTGTCGTAACCGAACCTGGACCCTAAACCATCCCCGTTCCCTAACCCTAACCCTACCCCGAACCCTAACCCTAACCCTTCCCTGAAATCTTCCCCTCACCTGTCCCCTAATCCTAACCCGTACGCTCACACTAAACCACGCCCTCACACGTACGCTCGCCCTAAACAGTTGTCGTACCCTCTCCTGGACCCTAAACCGTCCCCGTCCACTAACTCTAATCCTAGCCCTAACCCTAACCCTAACCCTTCCCCGAAGCCTTCCCCTCACCTGTCCCGTAATCCTAACCCGTACGCTCACACTAACACGCGCCATCACAGGTACCATCCCCCTAAAGCGTTGTCGTACCCTCACCTGGACGCTAAACCGTCCCCGTCCCCTAACCCTAACCCTAGCCCGAACCCTAACCCTATCCCTTCCCCGAAGCCTTCCCCTCACCCGTCCCCTAATCGTAACCCGTACGCTCACACTAACCCGCGCCCTCACATGTACGCTCCCCCTCAACCTTTGTCGTACCCTCACCTGGACCCTAAACGGTCCCCATCCCCTAACCCTAACCCTAGCCCGAACCCTAACCGTAACCCTTCCCCGAAGCCTTCCCCTCACCCGTCCCCTAATTCTAACCCGTACGCTCACACTAACCCGCGCCCTCACACGTACGCTCCCCCTAAACCGTTGTCGTACCCTCACCTGGACCCTAAACCGTCCCCGTCCCCTAACCCTAACCCTAGCCCGAAACCTAACCCTAAACCTTCCCCGAAGCCTTCCTCTCACCCGTCCCCTAATCCTAACCCATACGCTCACACTAACCCGCACCCTCACACGTCCGCTCCCCCTAAACCGTTGTCGTACCCTCACCTGGACCCTAAACCGTCCCCGTCCCCTAACCCTAACCCTAGCCCGAACCCTAACCCTAACCCTTCACCGAAGCCTTCCCCTCACCCGTCCCCTAATGTTAACCCGTAGGCTCACACTAACCCGCGCCCTCACACGTATGCTCCCCCTAAACCGTTGTCATACCCTCACCTGGACCCTAAACCGTCCCCATCCCCTAAACCTAACCCTAGCCCGAAACCTAACCCTAACACTTCCCCGAAGCCTTCCCCTCACCCGTCCCCTAATCCTAACCCGTACGCTTACACTAACCCTCGCCCTCACACGTACGCTCCCCCTAAACCGTTGTCATACCCTCACCTGGACCCTAAACCGTCCCCGTCCCCTGACCCTAACCCTAGCCCGAACCCTAACCCGAACCCTTTCCCGAAGCCTTCCCCTCACCGGTCCCCTAATCCTAACCCGTACGCTCACACTAACCCGCGCCCTCACACGTACGCTCCCCATAAACCGTTGTCGTACCCTCACCTGGACCCTAAACCGTCCCCATCCCCTAACCCTAACCCTAGCCCGAACCCTAACCCTAACACTTCCCCAAAATCTTCCCCTCAACCGTCCTCTAATCCTAACCCGTACGCTCACACTAACCCGCGCCATCACACGTACATTACCCCTAAAGCGTTGTCGTACCCTCACCTGGACCCTAAACCGTCCCCGTCCCCTAACCCTAACCCTAGCCCGAACCCTAACCCTAACCCTTCCCCGAAGCCTTCCCCTCACCCGTCCCCTAATCCTAACCCGTACGCTCACACTAACCTGCGCTCTCACATTTACGCTCCCCGTAAACCGTTGTCGTACCCTCACCTGGACCCTAAACCGTTCCCATCCCCTAAACCTAACCCTAGCCCGAACCCTAGCCCTAACATTTCCCCGAAGCCTTCTCCTCACCCATCCCCTAATACTAACCCGTACGCTTACACTAACCCGCGCCCTCACACGTACATTTCCCCTAAACCGTTGTCGTACCCTCACCTGGACCCTAAACCGTCCCCGTCCCCTAACCCTAACCCTAGCCCGAACCCTAACCCTAACCCTTCCCCGAAGCCTTCCCCTCACCCGTCCCCTAATCCTAACCCGTACGCTCACACTAACCCGCGTCCTCAAACGTACGCTCACCCTAAACCGTTGTCATACCCTCACTTGGACCCTAAACCGTCCCCGTCCCCTAACCCTAACCCTAGCCCGAACCCTAACCCTAACCCTTCTCCGAAGCCTTCCCCTCACCCGTCCCCTAATCCTAACCCGTACGCTCACACTAACCTGCGCTCTCACATGTACGCTCCCCGTAAACCGTTGTCGTACCGTCACCTGGACCCTAAACCGTTCCCATCCCCTAAACCTAAGCCTAGCCCGAACCCTAGCCCTAACACTTCCCCGAAGCCTTCTCCTCAACCATCCCCTAATACTAACCCGTACGCTTACACTAACCCGCACCCTCACACGTACATTTCCCCTAAACCGTTGTTGTACCCTCACCTGGACCCTAAACCGTCCCCGTCCCCTAACCCTAACCCTAGCCCGAACCCTAACCCTAACCCTTCCCCGAAGCCTTCCCCTCACCCGTCCCCTAATCCTAACCCATACGCTCACACTAACACGCGTCCTCTAACGTACGCTCCCCCTAAACCGTTGTCATACCCCCACTTGGACCCTAAACCGTCCCCGTCCCCTAACCCTAACCCTAGCCCGAACCCTAACCCTAACACTTCCTCGAAGCCTTCCCCTCACGGGTCCCCTAATCCTAACCCGTGCGCTCACACTAACCCGCGCCCTCACACGTACGCTCCCCCTAAACCGTTGTCGTACCCTCACATGGACCCTAAACCGTCCCCGTCCCCTAACCCTAACCCTAGACCGAACCCTAACCCTAACCCTTCCCCGAAGCCTTCCCCTCACCCGTCCCCTAATCCTAACCCGTACGCTCACACTAACCCGCGACCTCACACGAACGCTCCCCCTAAACCGTTGTTGTACCCTCACCTGAACCCTAAACCGTCCCCGTCCCCTAACCCTAACCCTAGCCCGAACCCTAACCCTAACCCTCCCCCGAAGCCTTCCCCTCACCCGTCACCTAATCCTAACCCGTACGCTCACACTAACCCGCGCCCTCACACGTACGCTCCGCCTAAACCGTTGTCGTACCCTCACCTGGACCCTAAACCGTCCCTGTCCCCTAACCCTAACCCTAGCCCGAACCCTAAACCTTCCCTGAAACCTTCCCCTCACCCTTCCCCAATCCTAACCCATACGCTCACAGTAACCCTCACGCTCACACGTACGCTCCCCCTACACCGTTGTCGTACCCTCAACTGGACCCTAAACCGTCCCCGTCCCCTAACCCTAACCCTAGCCCGAACCGTAACCCTAACCCTTCCCCGAAGCCTTCCCCTCACCCGTCCACGAATCCTAACCCATACGCTCACACTGACCCATGCCCTCACACGTACGCTCCCCCTAAATCTTTGTCGTACCCTCACATGGACCCTAAACCGTCCCTGTCCCCTAACCCTAACCCTAGCCCGAACCCTAACTCTAACCATTCCCCGAAGCCTTCCCCTCACCCGTCCCCTAATCCTAACCCGTACGCTCACACTAACCCGCGCCCTCACACGTACGCTCCCCGTAAACCGTTGTCGTACCCTCAGCTGGACCCTAAACCGTCCCCGTACCCTAACCCTAACCCTAGCCCGAACCCTAAACCTAACCCTTCCCTGAAGCCTTCCCCTCACCGGTCCCATAATCCTAACCCGTACGCTCACACTAACCCGCGCCCTCACACGTACGCTCCCCATAAACCGTTGTCGTAACCGAACCTGGACCCTAAACCATCCCCGTTCCCTAACCCTAACCCTACCCCGAACCCTAACCCTAACCCTTCCCTGAAATCTTCCCCTCACCTGTCCCCTAATCCTAACCCGTACG
Source organism: Leucopleurus acutus (assembly GCF_964270905.1). Taxonomy (NCBI): domain Eukaryota; kingdom Metazoa; phylum Chordata; class Mammalia; order Artiodactyla; family Delphinidae; genus Leucopleurus; species Leucopleurus acutus. Next base: position 182,059 of record NW_028139134.1, on the reverse strand, counting down.
CTCACACTAAACCACGCCCTCACACGTACGCTCTCCCTAAACAGTTGTCGTACCCTCTCCTGGACCCTAAACCGTCCCCGTCCACTAACTCTAATCCTAGCCCTAACCCTAACCCTAACCCTTCCCCGAAGCCTTCCCCTCACCCGTCCCCTAATTCTAACCCGTACGCTCACACTAACCCGCGCCCTCACACGTACGCTCCCCCTAAACCGTTGTCGTACCCTCACCTGGACCCTAAACCGTCCCCGTCCCCTAACCCTAACCCTAGCTCGAAACCTAACCCTAAACCTTCCCCGAAGCCTTCCTCTCACCCGTCCCCTAATCCTAACCCATACGCTCACACTAACCCGCACCCTCACACGTCCGCTCCCCCTAAACCGTTGTCGTACCCTCACCTGGACCCTAAACCGTCCCCGTCCCCTAACCCTAACCCTAGCCCGAACCCTAACCCTAACCCTTCCCCGAAGCCTTCCCCTCACCCGTCCCCTAATGTTAACCCGTAGGCTCACACTAACCCGCGCCCTCACACGTATGCTCCCCCTAAACCGTTGTCGTACCCTCACCTGGACCCTAAACCGTCCCCATCCCCTAAACCTAACCCTAGCCCGAAACCTAACCCTAACCCTTCCCCGAAGCCTTCCCCTCACCCGTCCCCTAATCCTAACCCGTACGCTTACACTAACCCTCGCCCTCACACGTACGCTCCCCCTAAACCGTTGTCATACCCTCACCTGGACCCTAAACCGTCCCCGTCCCCTGACCCTAACCCTAGCCCGAACCCTAACCCGAACCCTTTCCCGAAGCCTTCCCCTCACCGGTCCCCTAATCCTAACCCGTACGCTCACACTAACCCGCGCCCTCACACGTACGCTCCCCATAAACCGTTGTCGTACCCTCACCTGGACCCTAAACCGTCCCCATCCCCTAACCCTAACCCTAGCCCGAACCCTAACCCTAACACTTCCCCAAAATCTTCCCCTCAACCGTCCTCTAATCCTAACCCGTACGCTCACACTAACCCGCGCCATCACACGTACATTACCCCTAAAGCGTTGTCGTACCCTCACCTGGACCCTAAACCGTCCCCGTCCCCTAACCCTAACCCTAGCCCGAACCCTAACCCTAACCCTTCCCCGAAGCCTTCCCCTCACCCGTCCCCTAATCCTAACCCGTACGCTCACACTAACCTGCGCTCTCACATGTACGCTCCCCGTAAACCGTTGTCGTACCCTCACCTGGACCCTAAACCGTTCCCATCCCCTAAACCTAACCCTAGCCCGAACCCTAGCCCTAACATTTCCCCGAAGCCTTCTCCTCACCCATCCCCTAATACTAAGCCGTACGCTTACACTAACCCGCGCCCTCACACGTACATTTCCCCTACACCGTTGTCGTACCCTCACCTGGACCCTAAACCGTCCCCGTCCCCTAACCCTAACCCTAGCCCGAACCCTAACCCTAACCCTTCCCCGAAGCCTTCCCCTCACCCGTCCCCTAATCCTAACCCGTACGCTCACACTAACCCGCGTCCTCAAACGTACGCTCACCCTAAACCGTTGTCATACCCTCACTTGGACCCTTAACCGTCCCCGTCCCCTAACCCTAACCCTAGCCCGAACCCTAACCCTAACCCTTCTCCGAAGCCTTCCCCTCACCCGTCCCCTAATCCTAACCCGTGCGCTCACACTAACCCGCACCCTCACACGTACGCTCCCCCTAAACCGTTGTCGTACCCTCACATGGACCCTAAACCGTCCCCGTCCCCTAACCCTAACCCTAGCCCGAACCCTAACCCTAACCCTTCACCGAAGCCTTCCCCTCACCCGTCCCCTAATCCTAACCCGTACGCTCACACTAACCCGCGCCCTCACACGTACGCTCCCCCTAAACCGTTGTTGTACCCTCACCTGGACCGTAAACCGTCCCCGTCCCCTAAACCTAACCCTAGCCCGAACCCTAACCCTAACCCTCCACCGAAGCCTTCCCCTCACCCGTCACCTAATCCTAACCCGTACGCTCACACTAACAAGCGCCCTCACACGTACGCTCCACCTAAACCGTTGTCGTACCCTCACCTGGACCCTAAACCGTCCCTGTCCCCTAACCCTAACCCTAGCCCGAACCCTAAACCTTCCCTGAAACCTTCCCCTCACCCTTCCCCTAATCCTAACCCATACGCTCACAGTAACCCTCACGCTCACACGTACGCTCCCCCTACACCGTTGTCGTACCCTCAACTGGACCCTAAACCGTCCCCTTCCCCTAACCCTAACCCTAGCCCGAACCGTAACCCTAACCCTTCCCCGAAGCCTTCCCCTCACCCGTCCACGAATCCTAACCCATACGCTCACACTAACCCGTGCCCTCACACGTACGCTCCCCCTAAATCTTTGTCGTACCCTCACATGGACCCTAAACCGTCCCTGTCCCCTAACCCTAACCCTAGCCCGAACCCTAACTCTAACCATTCCCCGAAGCCTTCCCCTCACCCGTCCCCTAATCCTAACCCGTACGCTCACACTAACCCGCACCCTCACACGTACGCTCCCCCTAAACCGTTGTCGTACCCTCACCTGGACCCTAAACCGTCCCCGTCCCCTAACCCTAACCCTAGCCCGAACCCTAACCCCAACCCTTCCCCGAAGCCTTCCCCTCACCCGTCCCCTAATCCTAAACCGTACGCTCACACTAACCCGCGCCCTCACACGTTCGCTCCCACTAAACCGTTGTCGTACCCTCACCTGGACCCTAAACCGTCCCTGTCTCCTAACCCTAACCCTAGCCGGAACCCTAACCCTTCCCTGAAGCCTTCCCCTAACCCTTCCCCTAATCCTAACCCATACGCTCACACTAACCCTCACGCTCACACGTACGCTCCCCCTAAACCGTTGTCGTACCCACAACTGGACACTAAGCCGTCCCCGTCCCCTAACCCTAACCCTAGCCCGAATCCTAACCCTAACCCTTTCCCGAAGCCTTCCCCTCACCCGTCACCGAATCCTAACCCATACGCTCACACTAACCCGTGCCCTCACACGTATGCTCCCCGTAAATCTTTGTCGTACCCTCACCTGGACCCTAAACCGTCCCCGTCCCCTAAGCCTAACCCTAGCCCGAACCCTAACCCTAACATTCCCCGAAGCCTTCCCCTCACCCGTCCCCTAATCCTAACCCGTACGCTCACACTAACCCGCGTCCTCACACGTACGCTCCTGCTAAACCGTTGTCGTACCCTCACCTGGACCCTAAACCGTCCCCGCCCCGAACCCTAACCCTAGCCCGAACCCTAACCCTAACCCTTCCTCGAAGCCTTCCCCTCACCCGTCCCCTAATCCTAAACCGTACGCTCAAACTATCCCACGCCCTCACAGGTACGATCCCCCTAAACCGTTGTCGTACCCTCACCTGGACCCTAAACCGTCCCCGTCCCCTAACCCTAACCCTAGCCCGAACCCTAACCCTAAATCTTCCCCAAAGCCTTCCCCTCACCCGTCCCGTAATCCTAACCCGTACGCTCACACTAACCCGCGCCCTCACACGTACGCTCCCTCTAAACCGTTGTCGTACCCTCACCTGTATCCTAAACCGTCCCCATCCCGTAAACCTAACACTAGCCCGAACCCTAACCCTAACCCTTCCCCGAAACCTTCCCCTCACCCGTCCCCAATCCTAACCCGTACGCTCACACTAACCCACGCCCTCACACGTACGCTCCCGCTAAACCGTTGTCATACCCTCACCTGGACCCTAAATAGTCCCCGTACCGTAACCCTAACCCTAGCCCGAACCCTAACCCTAATCCTTCCCTGAATCCTTCCCCTCACCCGTCCACTACCCTAACCCGTACGCTCACACGAACCCGCGCCCTCACACGTATGCTCCCCCTAAAGCTCTGTTGTACCCTCAACTGGATCCTAAACCGTCCCCGTCGCCTAACCCTAACCCTAGCCCGAACCCTAACCCTAATCCTTCCCCAAAGCCTTCCCCTCAACCGTCCCGTAATCCTAACCCGTACGCTCACACTAACCTGCGCCCTCACATGTACGCTCCCCCTCAACCATTGTCGTACCCTCACCTGGACCCTAAACCGTCCCTGTCCCCTAACCCTAACCCTAAACCTAGCCCGAACCCTAACTCTAACCCTTCCCTGAAGCCTTCCCCTCACCCGTCCCCTAATCCTAACACGTACGCTCACACTAACCCGCGCCCTCAAACGTACACTCCCCCTAAACCGTTGTCGTACCCTCACCTGGACCTTAAACCGTCCCCGTCCCCTAACCCTAACCCTAGCCCGAACCCTAACCCTAACCCTTCCCCGAAGCCTTCCCCTAACCCGTCCCCTAATCCTAACCCGTACGCTCACACTAACCTGCGCTCTCACATGTACGCTCCCCGTAAACCGTTGTCGTACCGTCACCTGGACCCTAAACCGTTCCCATCCCCTAAACCTAAGCCTAGCCCGAACCCTAGCCCTAACACTTCCCCGAAGCCTTCTCCTCAACCATCCCCTAATACTAACCCGTACGCTTACACTAACCCGCGCCCTCACACGTACATTTCCCCTAAACCGTTGTTGTACCCTCACCTGGACCCTAAACCGTCCCCGTCCCCTAACCCTAACCCTAGCCCGAACCCTAACCCTAACCCTTCCCCGAAGCCTTCCCCTCACCCGTCCCCTAATCCTAACCCGTACGCTCACACTAACCCGCGTCCTCTAACGTACGCTCCCCCTAAACCGTTGTCATACCCCCACTTGGACCCTAAACCGTCCCCGTCCCCTAACCCTAACCCTAGCCCGAACCCTAACCCTAACACTTCCCCGAAGCCTTCCCCTCACCCGTCCCCTAATCCTAACCCGTGCGCTCACACTAACCCGCGCCCTCACACGTACGCTCCCCCTAAACCGTTGTCGTACCCTCACATGGACCCTAAACCGTCCCCGTCCCCTAACCCTAACCCTAGCCCGAACCCTAACCCTAACCCTTCCCCGAAGCCTTCCCCTCACCCGTCCCCTAATCCTAACCCGTACGCTCACACTAACCCGCGCCCTCACACGAACGCTCCCCCTAAACCGTTGTTGTACCCTCACCTGAACCCTAAACCGTCCCCGTCCCCTAACCCTAACCCTAGCCCGAACCCTAACCCTAACCCTCCCCCGAAGCCTTCCCCTCACCCGTCACCTAATCCTAACCCGTACGCTCACACTAACCCGCGCCCTCACACGTACGCTCCGCCTAAACCGTTGTCGTACCCTCACCTGGACCCTAAACCGTCCCTGTCCCCTAACCCTAACCCTAGCCCGAACCCTAAACCTTCCCTGAAACCTTCCCCTCACCCTTCCCCTAATCCTAACCCATACGCTCACAGTAACCCTCACGCTCACACGTACGCTCCCCCTACACCGTTGTCGTACCCTCAACTGGACCCTAAACCGTCCCCGTCCCCTAACCCTAACCCTAGCCCGAACCGTAACCCTAACCCTTCCCCGAAGCCTTCCCCTCACCCGTCCACGAATCCTAACCCATACGCTCACACTAACCCATGCCCTCACACGTACGCTCCCCCTAAATCTTTGTCGTACCCTCACATGGACCCTAAACCGTCCCTGTCCCCTAACCCTAACCCTAGCCCGAACCCTAACTCTAACCATTCCCCGAAGCCTTCCCCTCACCCGTCCCCTAATCCTAACCCGTACGCTCACACTAACCCGCGCCCTCACACGTACGCTCCCCGTAAACCGTTGTCGTAACCTCAGCTGGACCCTAAACCGTCCCCGTACCCTAACCCTAACCCTAGCCCGAACCCTAAACCTAACCCTTCCCTGAAGCCTTCCCCTCACCGGTCCCATAATCCTAACCCGTACGCTCACACTAAACCGCGCCCTCACACGTACGCTCCCCATAAACCGTTGTCGTAACCGAACCTGGACCCTAAACCATCCCCGTCCCCTAACCCTAACCCTACCCCGAACCCTAACCCTAACCCTTCCCTGAAATCTTCCCCTCACCCGTCCCCTAATCCTAACCCGTACGCTCACACTAAACCACGCCCTCACACGTACGCTCGCCCTAAACAGTTGTCGTACCCTCTCCTGGACCCTAAACCGTCCCCGTCCACTAACTCTAATCCTAGCCCTAACCCTAACCCTAACCCTTCCCCGAAGCCTTCCCCTCACCCGTCCCGTAATCCTAACCCGTACGCTCACACTAACACGCGCCATCACAGGTACCATCCCCCTAAAGCGTTGTCGTACCCTCACCTGGACGCTAAACCGTCCCCGTCCCCTAACCCTAACCCTAGCCCGAACCCTAACCCTATCCCTTCCCCGAAGCCTTCCCCTCACCCGTCCCCTAATCGTAACCCGTACGCTCACACTAACCCGCGCCCTCACATGTACGCTCCCCCTCAACCTTTGTCGTACCCTCACCTGGACCCTAAACCGTCCCCATCCCCTAACCCTAACCCTAGCCCGAACCCTAACCGTAACCCTTCCCCGAAGCCTTCCCCTCACCCGTCCCCTAATTCTAACCCGTACGCTCACACTAACCCGCGCCCTCACACGTACGCTCCCCCTAAACCGTTGTCGTACCCTCACCTGGACCCTAAACCGTCCCCGTCCCCTAACCCTAACCCTAGCCCGAAACCTAACCCTAAACCTTCCCCGAAGCCTTCCTCTCACCCGTCCCCTAATCCTAACCCATACGCTCACACTAACCCGCACCCTCACACGTCCGCTCCCCCTAAACCGTTGTCGTACCCTCACCTGGACCCTAAACCGTCCCCGTCCCCTAACCCTAACCCTAGCCCGAACCCTAACCCTAACCCTTCCCCGAAGCCTTCCCCTCACCCGTCCCCTAATGTTAACCCGTAGGCTCACACTAACCCGCGCCCTCACACGTACGCTCCCCCTAAACCGTTGTCGTACCCTCACCTGGACCCTAAACCGTCCCCGTCCCCTAAACCTAACCCTAGCCCGAAACCTAACCCTAACCCTTCCCCGAAGCCTTCCCCTCACCCGTCCCCTAATCCTAACCCGTACGCTCACACTAACCCGCGCCCTCACACGTACGCTCCCCCTAAACCGTTGTCGTACCCTCACCTGGACCCTAAACCGTCCCCGTCCCCTGACCCTAACCCTAGCCCGAACCCTAACCCGAACCCTTTCCCGAAGCCTTCCCCTCACCGGTCCCCTAATCCTAACCCGTACGCTCACACTAACCCGCGCCCTCACACGTACGCTCCCCATAAACCGTTGTCGTACCCTCACCTGGACCCTAAACCGTCCCCATCCCCTAACCCTAACCCTAGCCCGAACCCTAACCCTAACACTTCCCCAAAATCTTCCCCTCAACCGTCCTCTAATCCTAACCCGTACGCTCACACTAACCCGCGCCATCACACGTACATTACCCCTAAAGCGTTGTCGTACCCTCACCTGGACCCTAAACCGTCCCCGTCCCCTAACCCTAACCCTAGCCCGAACCCTAACCCTAACCCTTCCCCGAAGCCTTCCCCTCACCCGTCCCCTAATCCTAACCCGTACGCTCACACTAACCTGCGCTCTCACATGTACGCTCCCCGTAAACCGTTGTCGTACCCTCACCTGGACCCTAAACCGTTCCCATCCCCTAAACCTAACCCTAGCCCGAACCCTAGCCCTAACATTTCCCCGAAGCCTTCTCCTCACCCATCCCCTAATACTAAGCCGTACGCTTACACTAACCCGCGCCCTCACACGTACATTTCCCCTACACCGTTGTCGTACCCTCACCTGGACCCTAAACCGTCCCCGTCCCCTAACCCTAACCCTAGCCCGAACCCTAACCCTAACCCTTCCCCGAAGCCTTCCCCTCACCCGTCCCCTAATCCTAACCCGTACGCTCACACTAACCCGCGTCCTCAAACGTACGCTCACCCTAAACCGTTGTCATACCCTCACTTGGACCCTAAACCGTCCCCGTCCCCTAACCCTAACCCTAGCCCGAACCCTAACCCTAACCCTTCTCCGAAGCCTTCCCCTCACCCGTCCCCTAATCCTAACCCGTGCGCTCACACTAACCCGCACCCTCACACGTACGCTCCCCCTAAACCGTTGTCGTACCCTCACATGGACCCTAAACCGTCCCCGTCCCCTAACCCTAACCCTAGCCCGAACCCTAACCCTAACCCTTCCCCGAAGCCTTCCCCTCACCCGTCCCCTAATGTTAACCCGTAGGCTCACACTAACCCGCGCCCTCACACGTATGCTCCCCCTAAACCGTTGTCGTACCCTCACCTGGACCCTAAACCGTCCCCATCCCCTAAACCTAACCCTAGCCCGAAACCTAACCCTAACCCTTCCCCGAAGCCTTCCCCTCACCCGTCCCCTAATCCTAACCCGTACGCTTACACTAACCCTCGCCCTCACACGTACGCTCCCCCTAAACCGTTGTCATACCCTCACCTGGACCCTAAACCGTCCCCGTCCCCTGACCCTAACCCTAGCCCGAACCCTAACCCGAACCCTTTCCCGAAGCCTTCCCCTCACCGGTCCCCTAATCCTAACCCGTACGCTCACACTAACCCGCGCCCTCACACGTACGCTCCCCATAAACCGTTGTCGTACCCTCACCTGGACCCTAAACCGTCCCCATCCCCTAACCCTAACCCTAGCCCGAACCCTAACCCTAACACTTCCCCAAAATCTTCCCCTCAACCGTCCTCTAATCCTAACCCGTACGCTCACACTAACCCGCGCCATCACACGTACATTACCCCTAAAGCGTTGTCGTACCCTCACCTGGACCCTAAACCGTCCCCGTCCCCTAACCCTAACCCTAGCCCGAACCCTAACCCTAACCCTTCCCCGAAGCCTTCCCCTCACCCGTCCCCTAATCCTAACCCGTACGCTCACACTAACCTGCGCTCTCACATGTACGCTCCCCGTAAACCGTTGTCGTACCCTCACCTGGACCCTAAACCGTTCCCATCCCCTAAACCTAACCCTAGCCCGAACCCTAGCCCTAACATTTCCCCGAAGCCTTCTCCTCACCCATCCCCTAATACTAAGCCGTACGCTTACACTAACCCGCGCCCTCACACGTACATTTCCCCTACACCGTTGTCGTACCCTCACCTGGACCCTAAACCGTCCCCGTCCCCTAACCCTAACCCTAGCCCGAACCCTAACCCTAACCCTTCCCCGAAGCCTTCCCCTCACCCGTCCCCTAATCCTAACCCGTACGCTCACACTAACCCGCGTCCTCAAACGTACGCTCACCCTAAACCGTTGTCATACCCTCACTTGGACCCTAAACCGTCCCCGTCCCCTAACCCTAACCCTAGCCCGAACCCTAACCCTAACCCTTCTCCGAAGCCTTCCCCTCACCCGTCCCCTAATCCTAACCCGTGCGCTCACACTAACCCGCACCCTCACACGTACGCTCCCCCTAAACCGTTGTCGTACCCTCACATGGACCCTAAACCGTCCCCGTCCCCTAACCCTAACCCTAGCCCGAACCCTAACCCTAACCCTTCACCGAAGCCTTCCCCTCACCCGTCCCCTAATCCTAACCCGTACGCTCACACTAACCCGCGCCCTCACACGTACGCTCCCCCTAAACCGTTGTTGTACCCTCACCTGGACCGTAAACCGTCCCCGTCCCCTAAACCTAACCCTAGCCCGAACCCTAACCCTAACCCTCCACCGAAGCCTTCCCCTCACCCGTCACCTAATCCTAACCCGTACGCTCACACTAACCCGCGCCCTCACACGTACGCTCCACCTAAACCGTTGTCGTACCCTCACCTGGACCCTAAACCGTCCCTGTCCCCTAACCCTAACCCTAGCCCGAACCCTAAACCTTCCCTGAAACCTTCCCCTCACCCTTCCCCTAATCCTAACCCATACGCTCACAGTAACCCTCACGCTCACACGTACGCTCCCCCTACACCGTTGTCGTACCCTCAACTGGACCCTAAACCGTCCCCTTCCCCTAACCCTAACCCTAGCCCGAACCGTAACCCTAACCCTTCCCCGAAGCCTTCCCCTCACCCGTCCACGAATCCTAACCCATACGCTCACACTAACCCGTGCCCTCACACGTACGCTCCCCCTAAATCTTTGTCGTACCCTCACATGGACCCTAAACCGTCCCTGTCCCCTAACCCTAACCCTAGCCCGAACCCTAACTCTAACCATTCCCCGAAGCCTTCCCCTCACCCGTCCCCTAATCCTAACCCGTACGCTCACACTAACCCGCACCCTCACACGTACGCTCCCCCTAAACCGTTGTCGTACCCTCACCTGGACCCTAAACCATCCCCGTCCCCTAACCCTAACCCTAGCCCGAACCCTAACCCCAACCCTTCCCCGAAGCCTTCCCCTCACCCGTCCCCTAATCCTAAACCGTACGCTCACACTAACCCGCGCCCTCACACGTTCGCTCCCACTAAACCGTTGTCGTACCCTCACCTGGACCCTAAACCGTCCCTGTCTCCTAACCCTAACCCTAGCCGGAACCCTAACCCTTCCCTGAAGCCTTCCCCTAACCCTTCCCCTAATCCTAACCCATACGCTCACACTAACCCTCACGCTCACACGTACGCTCCCCCTAAACCGTTGTCGTACCCACAACTGGACACTAAGCCGTCCCCGTCCCCTAACCCTAACCCTAGCCCGAATCCTAACCCTAACCCTTTCCCGAAGCCTTCCCCTCACCCGTCACCGAATCCTAACCCATACGCTCACACTAACCCGTGCCCTCACACGTATGCTCCCCGTAAATCTTTGTCGTACCCTCACCTGGACCCTAAACCGTCCCCGTCCCCTAAGCCTAACCCTAGCCCGAACCCTAACCCTAACATTCCCCGAAGCCTTCCCCTCACCCGTCCCCTAATCCTAACCCGTACGCTCACACTAACCCGCGTCCTCACACGTACGCTCCTGCTAAACCGTTGTCGTACCCTCACCTGGACCCTAAACCGTCCCCGCCCCGAACCCTAACCCTAGCCCGAACCCTAACCCTAACCCTTCCTCGAAGCCTTCCCCTCACCCGTCCCCTAATCCTAAACCGTACGCTCAAACTATCCCACGCCCTCACAGGTACGATCCCCCTAAACCGTTGTCGTACCCTCACCTGGACCCTAAACCGTCCCCGTCCCCTAACCCTAACCCTAGCCCGAACCCTAACCCTAAATCTTCCCCAAAGCCTTCCCCTCACCCGTCCCGTAATCCTAACCCGTACGCTCACACTAACCCGCGCCCTCACACGTACGCTCCCTCTAAACCGTTGTCGTACCCTCACCTGTATCCTAAAAGGTCCCCATCCCGTAAACCTAACACTAGCCCGAACCCTAACCCTAACCCTTCCCCGAAACCTTCCCCTCACCCGTCCCCAATCCTAACCCGTACGCTCACACTAACCCACGCCCTCACACGTACGCTCCCGCTAAACCGTTGTCATACCCTCACCTGGACCCTAAATAGTCCCCGTACCGTAACCCTAACCCTAGCCCGAACCCTAACCCTAATCCTTCCCTGAATCCTTCCCCTCACCCGTCCACTACCCTAACCCGTACGCTCACACGAACCCGCGCCCTCACACGTATGCTCCCCCTAAAGCTCTGTTGTACCCTCAACTGGATCCTAAACCGTCCCCGTCGCCTAACCCTAACCCTAGCCCGAACCCTAACCCTAATCCTTCCCCAAAGCCTTCCCCTCAACCGTCCCGTAATCCTAACCCGTACGCTCACACTAACCTGCGCCCTCACATGTACGCTCCCCCTCAACCATTGTCGTACCCTCACCTGGACCCTAAACCGTCCCTGTCCCCTAACCCTAACCCTAAACCTAGCCCGAACCCTAACTCTAACCCTTCCCTGAAGCCTTCCCCTCACCCGTCCCCTAATCCTAACACGTACGCTCACACTAACCCGCGCCCTCAAACGTACACTCCCCCTAAACCGTTGTCGTACCCTCACCTGGACCTTAAACCGTCCCCGTCCCCTAACCCTAACCCTAGCCCGAACCCTAACCCTAACCCTTCCCCGAAGCCTTCCCCTAACCCGTCCCCTAATCCTAACCCGTACGCTCACACTAACCTGCGCTCTCACATGTACGCTCCCCGTAAACCGTTGTCGTACCGTCACCTGGACCCTAAACCGTTCCCATCCCCTAAACCTAAGCCTAGCCCGAACCCTAGCCCTAACACTTCCCCGAAGCCTTCTCCTCAACCATCCCCTAATACTAACCCGTACGCTTACACTAACCCGCGCCCTCACACGTACATTTCCCCTAAACCGTTGTTGTACCCTCACCTGGACCCTAAACCGTCCCCGTCCCCTAACCCTAACCCTAGCCCGAACCCTAACCCTAACCCTTCCCCGAAGCCTTCCCCTCACCCGTCCCCTAATCCTAACCCGTACGCTCACACTAACCCGCGTCCTCTAACGTACGCTCCCCCTAAACCGTTGTCATACCCCCACTTGGACCCTAAACCGTCCCCGTCCCCTAACCCTAACCCTAGCCCGAACCCTAACCTTAACACTTCCCCGAAGCCTTCCCCTCACCCGTCCCCTAATCCTAACCCGTGCGCTCACACTAACCCGCGCCCTCACACGTACGCTCCCCCTAAACCGTTGTCGTACCCTCACATGGACCCTAAACCGTCCCCGTCCCCTAACCCTAACCCTAGCCCGAACCCTAACCCTAACCCTTCCCCGAAGCCTTCCCCTCACCCGTCCCCTAATCCTAACCCGTACGCTCACACTAACCCGCGCCCTCACACGAACGCTCCCCCTAAACCGTTGTTGTACCCTCACCTGAACCCTAAACCGTCCCCGTCCCCTAACCCTAACCCTAGCCCGAACCCTAACCCTAACCCTCCCCCGAAGCCTTCCCCTCACCCGTCACCTAATCCTAACCCGTACGCTCACACTAACCCGCGCCCTCACACGTACGCTCCGCCTAAACCGTTGTCGTACCCTCACCTGGACCCTAAACCGTCCCTGTCCCCTAACCCTAACCCTAGCCCGAACCCTAAACCTTCCCTGAAACCTTCCCCTCACCCTTCCCCTAATCCTAACCCATACGCTCACAGTAACCCTCACGCTCACACGTACGCTCCCCCTACACCGTTGTCGTACCCTCAACTGGACCCTAAACCGTCCCCGTCCCCTAACCCTAACCCTAGCCCGAACCGTAACCCTAACCCTTCCCCGAAGCCTTCCCCTCACCCGTCCACGAATCCTAACCCATACGCTCACACTAACCCATGCCCTCACACGTACGCTCCCCCTAAATCTTTGTCGTACCCTCACATGGACCCTAAACCGTCCCTGTCCCCTAACCCTAACCCTAGCCCGAACCCTAACTCTAACCATTCCCCGAAGCCTTCCCCTCACCCGTCCCCTAATCCTAACCCGTACGCTCACACTAACCCGCGCCCTCACACGTACGCTCCCCGTAAACCGTTGTCGTAACCTCAGCTGGACCCTAAACCGTCCCCGTACCCTAACCCTAACCCTAGCCCGAACCCTAAACCTAACCCTTCCCTGAAGCCTTCCCCTCACCGGTCCCATAATCCTAACCCGTACGCTCACACTAAACCGCGCCCTCACACGTACACTCCCCATAAACCGTTGTCGTAACCGAACCTGGACCCTAAACCATCCCCGTTCCCTAACCCTAACCCTACCCCGAACCCTAACCCTAACCCTTCCCTGAAATCTTCCCCTCACCTGTCCCCTAATCCTAACCCGTACGCTCACACTAAACCACGCCCTCACACGTACGCTCGCCCTAAACAGTTGTCGTACCCTCTCCTGGACCCTAAACCGTCCCCGTCCACTAACTCTAATCCTAGCCCTAACCCTAACCCTAACCCTTCCCCGAAGCCTTCCCCTCACCTGTCCCGTAATCCTAACCCGTACGCTCACACTAACACGCGCCATCACAGGTACCATCCCCCTAAAGCGTTGTCGTACCCTCACCTGGACGCTAAACCGTCCCCGTCCCCTAACCCTAACCCTAGCCCGAACCCTAACCCTATCCCTTCCCCGAAGCCTTCCCCTCACCCGTCCCCTAATCGTAACCCGTACGCTCACACTAACCCGCGCCCTCACATGTACGCTCCCCCTCAACCTTTGTCGTACCCTCACCTGGACCCTAAACCGTCCCCATCCCCTAACCCTAACCCTAGCCCGAACCCTAACCGTAACCCTTCCCCGAAGCCTTCCCCTCACCCGTCCCCTAATTCTAACCCGTACGCTCACACTAACCCGCGCCCTCACACGTACGCTCCCCCTAAACCGTTGTCGTACCCTCACCTGGACCCTAAACCGTCCCCGTCCCCTAACCCTAACCCTAGCCCGAAACCTAACCCTAAACCTTCCCCGAAGCCTTCCTCTCACCCGTCCCCTAATCCTAACCCATACGCTCACACTAACCTGCACCCTCACACGTCCGCTCCCCCTAAACCGTTGTCGTACCCTCACCTGGACCCTAAACCGTCCCCGTCCCCTAACCCTAACCCTAGCCCGAACCCTAACCCTAACCCTTCCCCGAAGCCTTCCCCTCACCCGTCCCCTAATGTTAACCCGTAGGCTCACACTAACCCGCGCCCTCACACGTATGCTCCCCCTAAACCGTTGTCGTACCCTCACCTGGACCCTAAACCGTCCCCATCCCCTAAACCTAACCCTAGCCCGAAACCTAACCCTAACCCTTCCCCGAAGCCTTCCCCTCACCCGTCCCCTAATCCTAACCCGTACGCTTACACTAACCCTCGCCCTCACACGTACGCTCCCCCTAAACCGTTGTCATACCCTCACCTGGACCCTAAACCGTCCCCGTCCCCTGACCCTAACCCTAGCCCGAACCCTAACCCGAACCCTTTCCCGAAGCCTTCCCCTCACCGGTCCCCTAATCCTAACCCGTACGCTCACACTAACCCACGCCCTCACACGTACGCTCCCCATAAACCGTTGTCGTACCCTCACCTGGACCCTAAACCGTCCCCATCCCCTAACCCTAACCCTAGCCCGAACCCTAACCCTAACACTTCCCCAAAATCTTCCCCTCAACCGTCCTCTAATCCTAACCCGTACGCTCACACTAACCCGCGCCATCACACGTACATTACCCCTAAAGCGTTGTCGTACCCTCACCTGGACCCTAAACCGTCCCCGTCCCCTAACCCTAACCCTAGCCCGAACCCTAACCCTAACCCTTCCCCGAAGCCTTCCCCTCACCCGTCCCCTAATCCTAACCCGTACGCTCACACTAACCTGCGCTCTCACATGTACGCTCCCCGTAAACCGTTGTCGTACCCTCACCTGGACCCTAAACCGTTCCCATCCCCTAAACCTAACCCTAGCCCGAACCCTAGCCCTAACATTTCCCCGAAGCCTTCTCCTCACCCATCCCCTAATACTAAGCCGTACGCTTACACTAACCCGCGCCCTCACACGTACATTTCCCCTACACCGTTGTCGTACCCTCACCTGGACCCTAAACCGTCCCCGTCCCCTAACCCTAACCCTAGCCCGAACCCTAACCCTAACCCTTCCCCGAAGCCTTCCCCTCACCCGTCCCCTAATCCTAACCCGTACGCTCACACTAACCCGCGTCCTCAAACGTACGCTCACCCTAAACCGTTGTCATACCCTCACTTGGACCCTAAACCGTCCCCGTCCCCTAACCCTAACCCTAGCCCGAACCCTAACCCTAACCCTTCTCCGAAGCCTTCCCCTCACCCGTCCCCTAATCCTAACCCGTGCGCTCACACTAACCCGCACCCTCACACGTACGCTCCCCCTAAACCGTTGTCGTACCCTCACATGGACCCTAAACCGTCCCCGTCCCCTAACCCTAACCCTAGCCCGAACCCTAACCCTAACCCTTCACCGAAGCCTTCCCCTCACCCGTCCCCTAATCCTAACCCGTACGCTCACACTAACCCGCGCCCTCACACGTACGCTCCCCCTAAACCGTTGTTGTACCCTCACCTGGACCGTAAACCGTCCCCGTCCCCTAAACCTAACCCTAGCCCGAACCCTAACCCTAACCCTCCACCGAAGCCTTCCCCTCACCCGTCACCTAATCCTAACCCGTACGCTCACACTAACCCGCGCCCTCACACGTACGCTCCACCTAAACCGTTGTCGTACCCTCACCTGGACCCTAAACCGTCCCTGTCCCCTAACCCTAACCCTAGCCCGAACCCTAAACCTTCCCTGAAACCTTCCCCTCACCCTTCCCCTAATCCTAACCCATACGCTCACAGTAACCCTCACGCTCACACGTACGCTCCCCCTACACCGTTGTCGTACCCTCAACTGGACCCTAAACCGTCCCCTTCCCCTAACCCTAACCCTAGCCCGAACCGTAACCCTAACCCTAGCCCGAAGCCTTCCCCTCACCCGTCCACGAATCCTAACCCATACGCTCACACTAACCTGTGCCCTCACACGTACGCTCCCCCTAAATCTTTGTCGTACCCTCACATGGACCCTAAACCGTCCCTGTCCCCTAACCCTAACCCTAGCCCGAACCCTAACTCTAACCATTCCCCGAAGCCTTCCCCTCACCCGTCCCCTAATCCTAACCCGTACGCTCACACTAACCCGCACCCTCACACGTACGCTCCCCCTAAACCGTTGTCGTACCCTCACCTGGACCCTAAACCGTCCCCGTCCCCTAACCCTAACCCTAGCCCGAACCCTAACCCCAACCCTTCCCCGAAGCCTTCCCCTCACCCGTCCCCTAATCCTAAACCGTACGCTCACACTAACCCGCGCCCTCACACGTTCGCTCCCACTAAACCGTTGTCGTACCCTCACCTGGACCCTAAACCGTCCCTGTCTCCTAACCCTAACCCTAGCCGGAACCCTAACCCTTCCCTGAAGCCTTCCCCTAACCCTTCCCCTAATCCTAACCCATACGCTCACACTAACCCTCACGCTCACACGTACGCTCCCCCTAAACCGTTGTCGTACCCACAACTGGACACTAAGCCGTCCCCGTCCCCTAACCCTAACCCTTTCCCGAAGCCTTCCCCTCACCCGTCACCGAATCCTAACCCATACGCTCACACTAACCCGTGCCCTCACACGTATGCTCCCCGTAAATCTTTGTCGTACCCTCACCTGGACCCTAAACCGTCCCCGTCCCCTAAGCCTAACCCTAGCCCGAACCCTAACCCTAACATTCCCCGAAGCCTTCCCCTCACCCGTCCCCTAATCCTAACCCGTACGCTCACACTAACCCGCGTCCTCACACGTACGCTCCTGCTAAACCGTTGTCGTACCCTCACCTGGACCCTAAACCGTCCCCGCCCCGAACCCTAACCCTAGCCCGAACCCTAACCCTAACCCTTCCTCGAAGCCTTCCCCTCACCCGTCCCCTAATCCTAAACCGTACGCTCAAACTATCCCACGCCCTCACAGGTACGATCCCCCTAAACCGTTGTCGTACCCTCACCTGGACCCTAAACCGTCCCCGTCCCCTAACCCTAACCCTAGCCCGAACCCTAACCCTAAATCTTCCCCAAAGCCTTCCCCTCACCCGTCCCGTAATCCTAACCCGTACGCTCACACTAACCCGCGCCCTCACACGTACGCTCCCTCTAAACCGTTGTCGTACCCTCACCTGTATCCTAAACCGTCCCCATCCCGTAAACCTAACACTAGCCCGAACCCTAACCCTAACCCTTCCCCGAAACCTTCCCCTCACCCGTCCCCAATCCTAACCCGTACGCTCACACTAACCCACGCCCTCACACGTACGCTCCCGCTAAACCGTTGTCATACCCTCACCTGGACCCTAAATAGTCCCCGTACCGTAACCCTAACCCTAGCCCGAACCCTAACCCTAATCCTTCCCTGAATCCTTCCCCTCACCCGTCCACTACCCTAACCCGTACGCTCACACGAACCCGCGCCCTCACACGTATGATCCCCCTAAAGCTCTGTTGTACCCTCAACTGGATCCTAAACCGTCCCCGTCGCCTAACCCTAACCCTAGCCCGAACCCTAACCCTAATCCTTCCCCAAAGCCTTCCCCTCAACCGTCCCGTAATCCTAACCCGTACGCTCACACTAACCTGCGCCCTCACATGTACGCTCCCCCTCAACCATTGTCGTACCCTCACCTGGACCCTAAACCGTCCCTGTCCCCTAACCCTAACCCTAAACCTAGCCCGAACCCTAACTCTAACCCTTCCCTGAAGCCTTCCCCTCACCCGTCCCCTAATCCTAACACGTACGCTCACACTAACCCGCGCCCTCAAACGTACACTCCCCCTAAACCGTTGTCGTACCCTCACCTGGACCTTAAACCGTCCCCGTCCCCTAACCCTAACCCTAGCCCGAACCCTAACCCTAACCCTTCCCCGAAGCCTTCCCCTAACCCGTCCCCTAATCCTAACCCGTACGCTCACACTAACCTGCGCTCTCACATGTACGCTCCCCGTAAACCGTTGTCGTACCGTCACCTGGACCCTAAACCGTTCCCATCCCCTAAACCTAAGCCTAGCCCGAACCCTAGCCCTAACACTTCCCCGAAGCCTTCTCCTCAACCATCCCCTAATACTAACCCGTACGCTTACACTAACCCGCGCCCTCACACGTACATTTCCCCTAAACCGTTGTTGTACCCTCACCTGGACCCTAAACCGTCCCCGTCCCCTAACCCTAACCCTAGCCCGAACCCTAACCCTAACCCTTCCCCGAAGCCTTCCCCTCACCCGTCCCCTAATCCTAACCCGTACGCTCACACTAACCCGCGTCCTCTAACGTACGCTCCCCCTAAACCGTTGTCATACCCCCACTTGGACCCTAAACCGTCCCCGTCCCCTAACCCTAACCCTAGCCCGAACCCTAACCCTAACACTTCCCCGAAGCCTTCCCCTCACCCGTCCCCTAATCCTAACCCGTGCGCTCACACTAACCCGCGCCCTCACACGTACGCTCCCCCTAAACCGTTGTCGTACCCTCACATGGACCCTAAACCGTCCCCGTCCCCTAACCCTAACCCTAGCCCGAACCCTAACCCTAACCCTTCCCCGAAGCCTTCCCCTCACCCGTCCCCTAATCCTAACCCGTACGCTCACACTAACCCGCGCCCTCACACGAACGCTCCCCCTAAACCGTTGTTGTACCCTCACCTGAACCCTAAACCGTCCCCGTCCCCTAACCCTAACCCTAGCCCGAACCCTAACCCTAACCCTCCCCCGAAGCCTTCCCCTCACCCGTCACCTAATCCTAACCCGTACGCTCACACTAACCCGCGCCCTCACACGTACGCTCCGCCTAAACCGTTGTCGTACCCTCACCTGGACCCTAAACCGTCCCTGTCCCCTAACCCTAACCCTAGCCCGAACCCTAAACCTTCCCTGAAACCTTCCCCTCACCCTTCCCCTAATCCTAACCCATACGCTCACAGTAACCCTCACGCTCACACGTACGCTCCCCCTACACCGTTGTCGTACCCTCAACTGGACCCTAAACCGTCCCCGTCCCCTAACCCTAACCCTAGCCCGAACCGTAACCCTAACCCTTCCCCGAAGCCTTCCCCTCACCCGTCCACGAATCCTAACCCATACGCTCACACTAACCCATGCCCTCACACGTACGCTCCCCCTAAATCTTTGTCGTACCCTCACATGGACCCTAAACCGTCCCTGTCCCCTAACCCTAACCCTAGCCCGAACCCTAACTCTAACCATTCCCCGAAGCCTTCCCCTCACCCGTCCCCTAATCCTAACCCGTACGCTCACACTAACCCGCGCCCTCACACGTACGCTCCCCGTAAACCGTTGTCGTAACCTCAGCTGGACCCTAAACCGTCCCCGTACCCTAACCCTAACCCTAGCCCGAACCCTAAACCTAACCCTTCCCTGAAGCCTTCCCCTCACCGGTCCCATAATCCTAACCCGTACGCTCACACTAAACCGCGCCCTCACACGTACGCTCCCCATAAACCGTTGTCGTAACCGAACCTGGACCCTAAACCATCCCCGTTCCCTAACCCTAACCCTACCCCGAACCCTAACCCTAACCCTTCCCTGAAATCTTCCCCTCACCTGTCCCCTAATCCTAACCCGTACGCTCACACTAAACCACGCCCTCACACGTACGCTCGCCCTAAACAGTTGTCGTACCCTCTCCTGGACCCTAAACCGTCCCCGTCCACTAACTCTAATCCTAGCCCTAACCCTAACCCTAACCCTTCCCCGAAGCCTTCCCCTCACCTGTCCCGTAATCCTAACCCGTACGCTCACACTAACACGCGCCATCACAGGTACCATCCCCCTAAAGCGTTGTCGTACCCTCACCTGGAGGCTAAACCGTCCCCGTCCCCTAACCCTAACCCTAGCCCGAACCCTAACCCTATCCCTTCCCCGAAGCCTTCCCCTCACCCGTCCCCTAATCGTAACCCGTACGCTCACACTAACCCGCGCCCTCACATGTACGCTCCCCCTCAACCTTTGTCGTACCCTCACCTGGACCCTAAACCGTCCCCATCCCCTAACCCTAACCCTAGCCCGAACCCTAACCGTAACCCTTCCCCGAAGCCTTCCCCTCACCCGTCCCCTAATTCTAACCCGTACGCTCACACTAACCCGCGCCCTCACACGTACGCTCCCCCTAAACCGTTGTCGTACCCTCACCTGGACCCTAAACCGTCCCCGTCCCCTAACCCTAACCCTAGCCCGAAACCTAACCCTAAACCTTCCCCGAAGCCTTCCTCTCACCCGTCCCCTAATCCTAACCCATACGCTCACACTAACCCGCACCCTCACACGTCCGCTCCCCCTAAACCGTTGTCGTACCCTCACCTGGACCCTAAACCGTCCCCGTCCCCTAACCCTAACCCTAGCCCGAACCCTAACCCTAACCCTTCCCCGAAGCCTTCCCCTCACCCGTCCCCTAATGTTAACCCGTAGGCTCACACTAACCCGCGCCCTCACACGTATGCTCCCCCTAAACCGTTGTCATACCCTCACCTGGACCCTAAACCGTCCCCGTCCCCTGACCCTAACCCTAGCCCGAACCCTAACCCGAACCCTTTCCCGAAGCCTTCCCCTCACCGGTCCCCTAATCCTAACCCGTACGCTCACACTAACCCGCGCCCTCACACGTACGCTCCCCATAAACCGTTGTCGTACCCTCACCTGGACCCTAAACCGTCCCCATCCCCTAACCCTAACCCTAGCCCGAACCCTAACCCTAACACTTCCCCAAAATCTTCCCCTCAACCGTCCTCTAATCCTAACCCGTACGCTCACACTAACCCGCGCCATCACACGTACATTACCCCTAAAGCGTTGTCGTACCCTCACCTGGACCCTAAACCGTCCCTGTCCCCTAACCCTAACCCTAGCCCGAACCCTAAACCTTCCCTGAAACCTTCCCCTCACCCTTCCCCTAATCCTAACCCATACGCTCACAGTAACACTCACGCTCACACGTACGCTCCCCCTACACCGTTGTCGTACCCTCAACTGGACCCTAAACCGTCCCCGTCCCCTAACCCTAACCCTAGCCCGAACCGTAACCCTAACCCTTCCCCGAAGCCTTCCCCTCACCCGTCCCCTAATCCTAACCCGTACGCTTACACTAACCCGCGCCCTCACACGTACGCTCCCCCTAAACCGTTGTCATACCCTCACCTGGACCCTAAACCGTCCCCGTCCCCTGACCCTAACCCTAGCCCGAACCCTAACCCGAACCCTTTCCCGAAGCCTTCCCCTCACCGGTCCCCTAATTCTAAACCGTACGCTCACACTAACCCGCGCCCTCACACGTACGCTCCCCATAATCCGTTGTCGTACCCTCACCTGGACCCTAAACCGTCCCCATCCCCTAACCCTAACCCTACCCCGAACCCTAACCCTAACACTTCCCCAAAATCTTCCCCTCAACCGTCCTCTAATCCTAACCCGTACGCTCACACTAACCTGCGCAATCACACGTACACTACCCCTAAAGCGTTGTCGTACCCTCACCTGGACCCTAAACCGTCCCCGTCCCCTAAGCCTAACCCTAGCCCGAAACCTAACCCTAACACTTCCCCGAAGCCTTCCCCTCACCCGTCCCCTTATCCTAACCCGTACGCTCACACTAACCCGCGCCCTCACACATACGCTCCCCCTAAACCGTTGCCGTACCCTCACCTGGACCCTAAACCGTCCCCATCCCCTAAACCTAACCCTAGCCCGAACCCTAACCCTAAAACTTCCCCGAAGCCTTCCCCTCGCCCGTCCCCTAATCCTAACCCGTACGCTCACATTAACCCGTGCCCTCACACGTACGCTCCCCCTAAACCGTTGTCGTACCCTCACGTAGACCCTAAACCGTCCCCATCCCCTAAACCTAACCCTAGCCCGAACCCTAACCCTAACTCTTCTCCGAAGGTTTCCCCTCACCCATCCCCTAATCCTAACCCGTACACTCACACTAACCCACGCCCTCACACGTACGCTCCCCCTAAACCGTTGTCATACCCTCACTTAGACCCAAAACTGTCGCCGTCCCCTAATCCTAACCGTAGCCCGAACCCTAACCCGAACACTTTCCCGAAGCCTTCCCCTCACCCGTCCCCTAATCCTAACCCTTACGCTCACACTAACCCGCGCCATCACACGTACGCTCCCCCTAAAGCATTGTCGTACCCTCACCTGGACCCTAAACCGTCCCCGTCCCCTAACCTGAACCCTAACCAGAACCCTATCCCTAACCCTTCCCCGAAGCCTTCCCCTCACCCGTCCCCTAATCCTAACCCGTACGCTCACACTAACCCGCGCCCTCAAACGTACGCTCCCCCTAAACCGTTGTTGTACCCTCACCTGGACCCTAAACCGTCCCCGTCCCCTAACCCTAACCCTAGCCCGAACCATAACCCTAACCGTTCCCCGAAGCCTTCCCCTCACCCGTCCCCTAATCCTAACCCGTACGCTCACACTAAACCACGCCCTCACATGTACGCTCCCCCTAAACCGTTGTCGTACCCTCACCTGGACCCTAAACCGTTCCCATCCCCTAAACCTAACCCTAGCCCAAACCCTAGCTCTATCCCTTCCCCGAAGCCTTCTCCTCACCCATCCCATAATACTAACCCGTACGCTCACACTAACCCGCGCCCTCACACGTACGCTCCCCCTAAAGCTCTGTTGTACCCTCACCTGGACCCTAAACCGTCCCCGTCCCCTAACCCTAACCCTAGCCCGAACCCTAACCCTAAACCTTCCCCAAACCTTCCCCTCACCCATCCCGTAATCCTAACCCGTATGCTCACACTAACCCGCGCCCTCACACTTACGCTCCCCCTAAACCGTTTTCGTACCCTCACCTGGACCCTAAACCGTCCCCGTCCCCTAACCCTAACCCTAGCCCGAACCCTAACCCTAACCCTTCCCCGAAACCTTCCCCTCACCCGTCCCCAATCCTAATCCGTACGCTCACACTAACCCACGCCCTCACACGTACGCTCCCCCTAAACCGTTGTCGTACCCTCACCTGGACACTAAACCGTCCCAATCCCCTAAATCTAACCCTAGCCCGAACCCTAACCCTAACCCTTCCCCGAAGCCTTCCCCTCACCCATCCCCTAATCGTAAACCGTACGCTCACACTAACCCGCGCCCTCACACGTACGCTCCCACTAAACCGTTGTCATACCCTCACCTGGACCCTAAATAGTCCCCATTCCCTAACCCTAACCCTAGCCCGAACCCTAACCCTAACCCTTCCCTGAATCCTTCCCCTCACCCGTCCACTACCCTAACCCGTACGCTCACACTAACCCGCGCCCTCACACGTATGCTCCCCCTAAAGCTCTGTTGTACCCTCACCTGGACCCTAAACCGTCCCCGTCCCCTAACCCTAACCCTAAACCTAGCCCGAACCCTAACCCTAACCCTTCCCTGAAGCCTTCCCCTCACCCGTCCCCTAATCCTAACCCGTACGCTCACACTAACCCACGCCGTCAAACGTACAGTCCCCCTAAACCGTTGTCGTACCCTCACCTGGACCCTAAACAGTCCCCTTCCCCTAACCCTAACCCTAGCCCGAAACCTAACCTTAATCCTTCCCCGAAGCCTTCCCCTCACCCGTCCCCTAATCCTAACCCGTACGCTCACACTAACCCGCGCTCTCACATGTACGCTCCCCCTAAACCGTTGTCGTACCCTCACCTGGACTCTAAACCGTTACCATCCCCTAAACCTAACCGTAGCCCGAACCCTAACCCTAACCCTTCCCCGAAGCCTTCTCCTCACCCATCTCCTAATACTAACCCGTACGCTCACACTAACCCGTGCCCTCACACGTACATTTCCCCTAAACCGTTGTCGTACCCTCACCTGGACCCTAAACCGTCCCCGTGCCCTAACCCTAACCCTAGCCCGAACCCTAACCCTAACACTTCCCCGAAGCCTTCCCCTCACCCGTCCCCTAATCCTAACCCGTACGCTCACACTAACCCGCGTCCTCACACGTACGCTACCCCTAAACCGTTGTCGTACCCTCACTTGGACCCTAAACCGTCCCCGTCCCCTAACCCTAACCCTAGCCCGAACCCTAACCCTAACCCTTCCCCGAAGCCTTCCCCTCACCCGTAACCTAATCCTAACCCGTACGCTCACACTAACCCGCGCCCTGAAACGTACGCTCCCCCTAAATCATTGTCGTACCCTCACCTGGACCCTAAACCGTTCCCGTCCCCTAACCCTAACCCTAGCCCGAACCCTAACCCTAACCCTTCCCCGAAGCCTTCCCCTCACCCGTCCCCTAATCCTAACCCGTACGCTCACACTAACCCGCGCCCTCACACGTACGCTCCCCCTAAACCGTTGTCGTACCCTCACCTGGACCCTAAACCGTCCCCGTCCCCTAACCCTAACGCTAACCCTAGCCCGAGCCCTAACCCTAAACCTTCCCTGAAGCCTTCCCCTCACCCGTCCCCTAATCCTAGCCCGTACGCTCACACTAACCCGCACCCTCAAACGTACACTCCCCCTAAACCGTTGTCGTACCCTCACCTGGACGGTAAACCGTCCCCGTCCTCTAAACCTAACCCTAACCCTAGCCCGAACCCTAACCCTAACACTTCCCCGAAGCCTGCCCCTCACCCGTCCCCTAATCCTAACCCGTACGCTCACACTTACCCGCGCCCTCAAACGTACACTCCCCCTAAACCGTTGTCGTACCCTCACCTGGACCCTAAACCGTCCCCGTCCCCTAACCCTAACCCTAGCCCGAACCCTAACCCTAACCCTTCCCCGAAGCTTTCCCCTCACCCGTCCCCTAATCCTAACCCGTACGCTCACACTAACCTGCGCTCTCACATGTACGCTCCCCGTAAACCGTTGTCGTACCCTCACCTGGACCCTAAACCGTTCCCATCCCCTAAACCTAACCCTAGCCCGAACCCTAGCCCTAACACTTCCCCGAAGCCTTCTCCTCACCCATCCCCTAATACTAACCCGTACGCTCACACTAACCCACGTCCTCAAACGTACGCTCCCCCTAAACCGTTGTCATACCCTCACTTGGACCCTAAACCGTCCCCGTCCCCTAACCCTAACCCTAGCCCGAACCCTAACCCTAACACTTCCCCGAAGCCTTCCCCTCACCCGTCCCCTAATCCTAACCCGTGCTCTCACACTAACCCGCGCCCTCACACGTACGCTTCCCCTAAACCGTTGTCGTACCCTCACTTGGACCCTAAACCGTCCCCGTCCCCTAACCCTAACCCTAGCCCGAACCCTAACCCTAACCCTTCCCCGAAGCCTTCCCCTCACCCGTCCCCTAATCCTAACCCGTACGCTCACACTAACCCGCGCCCTCACACGTACGCTCCCCCTAAACCGTTGTTGTACCCTCACCTGGACCCTAAACCGTCCCCGTCCCCTAACCCTAACCCTAGCCCGAACCCTAACCCTAACCCTCCCCCGAAGCCTTCCCCTCACCCGTCACCTAATCCTAACCCGTACGCTCACACTAACCCGCGCCCTCACACGTACGCTCCGCCTAAACCGTTGTCGTACCCTCACCTGGACCCTAAACCATCCCTGTCCCCTAACCCTAACCCTAGCCCGAACCCTAAACCTTCCCTGAAACCTTCCCCTCACCCTTCCCCTAATCCTAACCCATACGCTCACAGTAACCCTCACGCTCACACGTACGCTCCCCCTACACCGTTGTCGTACCCTCAACTGGACGCTAAACCGTCCCCGTCCCCTAACCCTAACCCTAGCCCGAACCGTAACCCTAACCCTTCCCCGAAGCCTTCCCCTCACCCGTCCACGAATCCTAACCCATACGCTCACACTAACCCGTGCCCTCACACGTACGCTCCCCCTAAATCTTTGTCGTACCCTCACATGGACCCTAAACCGTCCCTGTCCCCAACCCTAACCCTAGCCCGAACCCTAACTCTAACAATTCCCCGAAGCCTTCCCCTCACCCGTCCCCTAATCCTAACCCGTACGCTCACACTAACCCGCACCCTCACACGTACGCTCCCGCTAAACCGTTGTCGTACCCTCACCTGGACCCTAAACCTTCCCCGTCCCCTAACCCTAACCCTAGCCCGAACCCTAACCCCAACCCTTCCCCGAAGCCTTCCCCTCACCCGTCCCCTAATCCTAACCCGTACGCTCACACTAACCCGCGCCCTCACACGTACGATCCCCCTAAACCGTTGTCGTACCCTCACCTGGACCCTAAACCGTCCCTGTCCCCTAACCCTAACCCTAGCCCGAACCCTAACCCTTCCCTGAAGCCTTCCCCTAACCCTTCCCCTAATCCTAACCCATACGCTCACACTAAGCCTCACGCTCACACGTATGCTCCCCCTAAACCGTTGTCGTACCCACAACTGGACACTAAGCCGTCCCCGTCCCCTAACCCTAACCCTAGCCCGAATCCTAACACTAACCCTTCCCCGAAGCCTTCCCCTCACCCGTCACCGAATCCTAACCCATACGCTCACACTAACCCGTGCCCTCACACGTATGCTCCCCGTAAATCTTTGTCGTACCCTCACCTGGACCCTAAACCGTCCCCGTCCCCTAACCCTAACCCTAGCCCGAACCCTAACCCTAACATTGCCCGAAGCCTTCCCCTCACCCGTCCCCTAATCCTAACCCGTACACTCACACTAACCCGCGTCCTCACACGTACGCTCCTGCTAAACCGTTGTCGTACCCTCACCTGGACCCTAAACCGTCCCCGTCCCCTAACCCTAACCCTAACCCTAGCCCGAACCCTAACCCTAACCCTTCCTCGAAGCCTTCCCCTCACCCGTCCCCTAATCCTAACCCGTACGCTCAAACTAACCCACGCCCTCACACGTACGATCCCCCTAAACCGTTGTCGTACCCTCACCTGGACCCTAAACCGTCCCCGTCCCCTAACCCTAACCCTAGCCCGAACCTTAACCCTAACTCTTCCCCAAAGCCTTCCCATCACCCGTCCCCTAATCCTAACCCGTACGCTCACACTAACCCGCACCCTCACACATACGCTCCACCTAAACAGTTGTCGTACCCTCACCTGGACCCTAAACCATCCCTGTCCCCTAACCCTAACCCTAGCCCGAACCCTAAACCTTCCCTGAAACCTTCCCCTCACCCTTCCCCTAATCCTAACCCATACGCTCACAGTAACCCTCACGCTCACACGTACGCTCCCCCTACACCGTTGTCGTACCCTCAACTGGACGCTAAACCGTCCCCGTCCCCTAACCCTAACCCTAGCCCGAACCGTAACCCTAACCCTTCCCCGAAGCCTTCCCCTCACCCGTCCACGAATCCTAACCCATACGCTCACACTAACCCGTGCCCTCACACGTACGCTCCCCCTAAATCTTTGTCGTACCCTCACATGGACCCTAAACCGTCCCTGTCCCCAACCCTAACCCTAGCCCGAACCCTAACTCTAACAATTCCCCGAAGCCTTCCCCTCACCCGTCCCCTAATCCTAACCCGTACGCTCACACTAACCCGCACCCTCACACGTACGCTCCCGCTAAACCGTTGTCGTACCCTCACCTGGACCCTAAACCGTCCCCGTCCCCTAACCCTAACCCTAGCCCGAACCCTAACCCTAACCCTTCCCCGAAGCTTTCCCCTCACCCGTCCCCTAATCCTAACCCGTACGCTCACACTAACCTGCGCTCTCACATGTACGCTCCCCGTAAACCGTTGTCGTACCCTCACCTGGACCCTAAACCGTTCCCATCCCCTAAACCTAACCCTAGCCCGAACCCTAGCCCTAACACTTCCCCGAAGCCTTCTCCTCACCCATCCCCTAATACTAACCCGTACGCTCACACTAACCCACGTCCTCAAACGTACGCTCCCCCTAAACCGTTGTCATACCCTCACTTGGACCCTAAACCGTCCCCGTCCCCTAACCCTAACCCTAGCCCGAACCCTAACCCTAACACTTCCCCGAAGCCTTCCCCTCACCCGTCCCCTAATCCTAACCCGTGCTCTCACACTAACCCGCGCCCTCACACGTACGCTTCCCCTAAACCGTTGTCGTACCCTCACTTGGACCCTAAACCGTCCCCGTCCCCTAACCCTAACCCTAGCCCGAACCCTAACCCTAACCCTTCCCCGAAGCCTTCCCCTCACCCGTCCCCTAATCCTAACCCGTACGCTCACACTAACCCGCGCCCTCACACGTACGCTCCCCCTAAACCGTTGTTGTACCCTCACCTGGACCCTAAACCGTCCCCGTCCCCTAACCCTAACCCTAGCCCGAACCCTAACCCTAACCCTCCCCCGAAGCCTTCCCCTCACCCGTCACCTAATCCTAACCCGTACGCTCACACTAACCCGCGCCCTCACACGTACGCTCCGCCTAAACCGTTGTCGTACCCTCACCTGGACCCTAAACCATCCCTGTCCCCTAACCCTAACCCTAGCCCGAACCCTAAACCTTCCCTGAAACCTTCCCCTCACCCTTCCCCTAATCCTAACCCATACGCTCACAGTAACCCTCACGCTCACACGTACGCTCCCCCTACACCGTTGTCGTACCCTCAACTGGACGCTAAACCGTCCCCGTCCCCTAACCCTAACCCTAGCCCGAACCGTAACCCTAACCCTTCCCCGAAGCCTTCCCCTCACCCGTCCACGAATCCTAACCCATACGCTCACACTAACCCGTGCCCTCACACGTACGCTCCCCCTAAATCTTTGTCGTACCCTCACATGGACCCTAAACCGTCCCTGTCCCCAACCCTAACCCTAGCCCGAACCCTAACTCTAACAATTCCCCGAAGCCTTCCCCTCACCCGTCCCCTAATCCTAACCCGTACGCTCACACTAACCCGCACCCTCACACGTACGCTCCCGCTAAACCGTTGTCGTACCCTCACCTGGACCCTAAACCGTCCCCGTCCCCTAACCCTAACCCTAGCCCGAACCCTAACCCCAACCCTTCCCCGAAGCCTTCCCCTCACCCGTCCCCTAATCCTAACCCGTACGCTCACACTAACCCGCGCCCTCACACGTACGATCCCCCTAAACCGTTGTCGTACCCTCACCTGGACCCTAAACCGTCCCTGTCCCCTAACCCTAACCCTAGCCCGAACCCTAACCCTTCCCTGAAGCCTTCCCCTAACCCTTCCCCTAATCCTAACCCATACGCTCACACTAAGCCTCACGCTCACACGTATGCTCCCCCTAAACCGTTGTCGTACCCACAACTGGACACTAAGCCGTCCCCGTCCCCTAACCCTAACCCTAGCCCGAATCCTAACACTAACCCTTCCCCGAAGCCTTCCCCTCACCCGTCACCGAATCCTAACCCATACGCTCACACTAACCCGTGCCCTCACACGTATGCTCCCCGTAAATCTTTGTCGTACCCTCACCTGGACCCTAAACCGTCCCCGTCCCCTAACCCTAACCCTAGCCCGAACCCTAACCCTAACATTGCCCGAAGCCTTCCCCTCACCCGTCCCCTAATCCTAACCCGTACACTCACACTAACCCGCGTCCTCACACGTACGCTCCTGCTAAACCGTTGTCGTACCCTCACCTGGACCCTAAACCGTCCCCGTCCCCTAACCCTAACCCTAACCCTAGCCCGAACCCTAACCCTAACCCTTCCTCGAAGCCTTCCCCTCACCCGTCCCCTAATCCTAACCCGTACGCTCAAACTAACCCACGCCCTCACACGTACGATCCCCCTAAACCGTTGTCGTACCCTCACCTGGACCCTAAACCGTCCCCGTCCCCTAACCCTAACCCTAGCCCGAACCTTAACCCTAACTCTTCCCCAAAGCCTTCCCATCACCCGTCCCCTAATCCTAACCCGTACGCTCACACTAACCCGCACCCTCACACATACGCTCCACCTAAACAGTTGTCGTACCCTCACCTGGACCCTAAACCATCCCTGTCCCCTAACCCTAACCCTAGCCCGAACCCTAAACCTTCCCTGAAACCTTCCCCTCACCCTTCCCCTAATCCTAACCCATACGCTCACAGTAACCCTCACGCTCACACGTACGCTCCCCCTACACCGTTGTCGTACCCTCAACTGGACGCTAAACCGTCCCCGTCCCCTAACCCTAACCCTAGCCCGAACCGTAACCCTAACCCTTCCCCGAAGCCTTCCCCTCACCCGTCCACGAATCCTAACCCATACGCTCACACTAACCCGTGCCCTCACACGTACGCTCCCCCTAAATCTTTGTCGTACCCTCACATGGACCCTAAACCGTCCCTGTCCCCAACCCTAACCCTAGCCCGAACCCTAACTCTAACAATTCCCCGAAGCCTTCCCCTCACCCGTCCCCTAATCCTAACCCGTACGCTCACACTAACCCGCACCCTCACACGTACGCTCCCGCTAAACCGTTGTCGTACCCTCACCTGGACCCTAAACCGTCCCCGTCCCCTAACCCTAACCCTAGCCCGAACCCTAACCCTAACCCTTCCCCGAAGCTTTCCCCTCACCCGTCCCCTAATCCTAACCCGTACGCTCACACTAACCTGCGCTCTCACATGTACGCTCCCCGTAAACCGTTGTCGTACCCTCACCTGGACCCTAAACCGTTCCCATCCCCTAAACCTAACCCTAGCCCGAACCCTAGCCCTAACACTTCCCCGAAGCCTTCTCCTCACCCATCCCCTAATACTAACCCGTACGCTCACACTAACCCACGTCCTCAAACGTACGCTCCCCCTAAACCGTTGTCATACCCTCACTTGGACCCTAAACCGTCCCCGTCCCCTAACCCTAACCCTAGCCCGAACCCTAACCCTAACACTTCCCCGAAGCCTTCCCCTCACCCGTCCCCTAATCCTAACCCGTGCTCTCACACTAACCCGCGCCCTCACACGTACGCTTCCCCTAAACCGTTGTCGTACCCTCACTTGGACCCTAAACCGTCCCCGTCCCCTAACCCTAACCCTAGCCCGAACCCTAACCCTAACCCTTCCCCGAAGCCTTCCCCTCACCCGTCCCCTAATCCTAACCCGTACGCTCACACTAACCCGCGCCCTCACACGTACGCTCCCCCTAAACCGTTGTTGTACCCTCACCTGGACCCTAAACCGTCCCCGTCCCCTAACCCTAACCCTAGCCCGAACCCTAACCCTAACCCTCCCCCGAAGCCTTCCCCTCACCCGTCACCTAATCCTAACCCGTACGCTCACACTAACCCGCGCCCTCACACGTACGCTCCGCCTAAACCGTTGTCGTACCCTCACCTGGACCCTAAACCATCCCTGTCCCCTAACCCTAACCCTAGCCCGAACCCTAAACCTTCCCTGAAACCTTCCCCTCACCCTTCCCCTAATCCTAACCCATACGCTCACAGTAACCCTCACGCTCACACGTACGCTCCCCCTACACCGTTGTCGTACCCTCAACTGGACGCTAAACCGTCCCCGTCCCCTAACCCTAACCCTAGCCCGAACCGTAACCCTAACCCTTCCCCGAAGCCTTCCCCTCACCCGTCCACGAATCCTAACCCATACGCTCACACTAACCCGTGCCCTCACACGTACGCTCCCCCTAAATCTTTGTCGTACCCTCACATGGACCCTAAACCGTCCCTGTCCCCAACCCTAACCCTAGCCCGAACCCTAACTCTAACAATTCCCCGAAGCCTTCCCCTCACCCGTCCCCTAATCCTAACCCGTACGCTCACACTAACCCGCACCCTCACACGTACGCTCCCGCTAAACCGTTGTCGTACCCTCACCTGGACCCTAAACCGTCCCCGTCCCCTAACCCTAACCCTAGCCCGAACCCTAACCCTAACCCTTCCCCGAAGCTTTCCCCTCACCCGTCCCCTAATCCTAACCCGTACGCTCACACTAACCTGCGCTCTCACATGTACGCTCCCCGTAAACCGTTGTCGTACCCTCACCTGGACCCTAAACCGTTCCCATCCCCTAAACCTAACCCTAGCCCGAACCCTAGCCCTAACACTTCCCCGAAGCCTTCTCCTCACCCATCCCCTAATACTAACCCGTACGCTCACACTAACCCACGTCCTCAAACGTACGCTCCCCCTAAACCGTTGTCATACCCTCACTTGGACCCTAAACCGTCCCCGTCCCCTAACCCTAACCCTAGCCCGAACCCTAACCCTAACACTTCCCCGAAGCCTTCCCCTCACCCGTCCCCTAATCCTAACCCGTGCTCTCACACTAACCCGCGCCCTCACACGTACGCTTCCCCTAAACCGTTGTCGTACCCTCACTTGGACCCTAAACCGTCCCCGTCCCCTAACCCTAACCCTAGCCCGAACCCTAACCCTAACCCTTCCCCGAAGCCTTCCCCTCACCCGTCCCCTAATCCTAACCCGTACGCTCACACTAACCCGCGCCCTCACACGTACGCTCCCCCTAAACCGTTGTTGTACCCTCACCTGGACCCTAAACCGTCCCCGTCCCCTAACCCTAACCCTAGCCCGAACCCTAACCCTAACCCTCCCCCGAAGCCTTCCCCTCACCCGTCACCTAATCCTAACCCGTACGCTCACACTAACCCGCGCCCTCACACGTACGCTCCGCCTAAACCGTTGTCGTACCCTCACCTGGACCCTAAACCATCCCTGTCCCCTAACCCTAACCCTAGCCCGAACCCTAAACCTTCCCTGAAACCTTCCCCTCACCCTTCCCCTAATCCTAACCCATACGCTCACAGTAACCCTCACGCTCACACGTACGCTCCCCCTACACCGTTGTCGTACCCTCAACTGGACGCTAAACCGTCCCCGTCCCCTAACCCTAACCCTAGCCCGAACCGTAACCCTAACCCTTCCCCGAAGCCTTCCCCTCACCCGTCCACGAATCCTAACCCATACGCTCACACTAACCCGTGCCCTCACACGTACGCTCCCCCTAAATCTTTGTCGTACCCTCACATGGACCCTAAACCGTCCCTGTCCCCAACCCTAACCCTAGCCCGAACCCTAACTCTAACAATTCCCCGAAGCCTTCCCCTCACCCGTCCCCTAATCCTAACCCGTACGCTCACACTAACCCGCACCCTCACACGTACGCTCCCGCTAAACCGTTGTCGTACCCTCACCTGGACCCTAAACCGTCCCCGTCCCCTAACCCTAACCCTAGCCCGAACCCTAACCCCAACCCTTCCCCGAAGCCTTCCCCTCACCCGTCCCCTAATCCTAACCCGTACGCTCACACTAACCCGCGCCCTCACACGTACGATCCCCCTAAACCGTTGTCGTACCCTCACCTGGACCCTAAACCGTCCCTGTCCCCTAACCCTAACCCTAGCCCGAACCCTAACCCTTCCCTGAAGCCTTCCCCTAACCCTTCCCCTAATCCTAACCCATACGCTCACACTAAGCCTCACGCTCACACGTATGCTCCCCCTAAACCGTTGTCGTACCCACAACTGGACACTAAGCCGTCCCCGTCCCCTAACCCTAACCCTAGCCCGAATCCTAACACTAACCCTTCCCCGAAGCCTTCCCCTCACCCGTCACCGAATCCTAACCCATACGCTCACACTAACCCGTGCCCTCACACGTATGCTCCCCGTAAATCTTTGTCGTACCCTCACCTGGACCCTAAACCGTCCCCGTCCCCTAACCCTAACCCTAGCCCGAACCCTAACCCTAACATTGCCCGAAGCCTTCCCCTCACCCGTCCCCTAATCCTAACCCGTACACTCACACTAACCCGCGTCCTCACACGTACGCTCCTGCTAAACCGTTGTCGTACCCTCACCTGGACCCTAAACCGTCCCCGTCCCCTAACCCTAACCCTAACCCTAGCCCGAACCCTAACCCTAACCCTTCCTCGAAGCCTTCCCCTCACCCGTCCCCTAATCCTAACCCGTACGCTCAAACTAACCCACGCCCTCACACGTACGATCCCCCTAAACCGTTGTCGTACCCTCACCTGGACCCTAAACCGTCCCCGTCCCCTAACCCTAACCCTAGCCCGAACCTTAACCCTAACTCTTCCCCAAAGCCTTCCCATCACCCGTCCCCTAATCCTAACCCGTACGCTCACACTAACCCGCACCCTCACACATACGCTCCACCTAAACAGTTGTCGTACCCTCACCTGGACCCTAAACCATCCCTGTCCCCTAACCCTAACCCTAGCCCGAACCCTAAACCTTCCCTGAAACCTTCCCCTCACCCTTCCCCTAATCCTAACCCATACGCTCACAGTAACCCTCACGCTCACACGTACGCTCCCCCTACACCGTTGTCGTACCCTCAACTGGACGCTAAACCGTCCCCGTCCCCTAACCCTAACCCTAGCCCGAACCGTAACCCTAACCCTTCCCCGAAGCCTTCCCCTCACCCGTCCACGAATCCTAACCCATACGCTCACACTAACCCGTGCCCTCACACGTACGCTCCCCCTAAATCTTTGTCGTACCCTCACATGGACCCTAAACCGTCCCTGTCCCCAACCCTAACCCTAGCCCGAACCCTAACTCTAACAATTCCCCGAAGCCTTCCCCTCACCCGTCCCCTAATCCTAACCCGTACGCTCACACTAACCCGCACCCTCACACGTACGCTCCCGCTAAACCGTTGTCGTACCCTCACCTGGACCCTAAACCGTCCCCGTCCCCTAACCCTAACCCTAGCCCGAACCCTAACCCTAACCCTTCCCCGAAGCTTTCCCCTCACCCGTCCCCTAATCCTAACCCGTACGCTCACACTAACCTGCGCTCTCACATGTACGCTCCCCGTAAACCGTTGTCGTACCCTCACCTGGACCCTAAACCGTTCCCATCCCCTAAACCTAACCCTAGCCCGAACCCTAGCCCTAACACTTCCCCGAAGCCTTCTCCTCACCCATCCCCTAATACTAACCCGTACGCTCACACTAACCCACGTCCTCAAACGTACGCTCCCCCTAAACCGTTGTCATACCCTCACTTGGACCCTAAACCGTCCCCGTCCCCTAACCCTAACCCTAGCCCGAACCCTAACCCTAACACTTCCCCGAAGCCTTCCCCTCACCCGTCCCCTAATCCTAACCCGTGCTCTCACACTAACCCGCGCCCTCACACGTACGCTTCCCCTAAACCGTTGTCGTACCCTCACTTGGACCCTAAACCGTCCCCGTCCCCTAACCCTAACCCTAGCCCGAACCCTAACCCTAACCCTTCCCCGAAGCCTTCCCCTCACCCGTCCCCTAATCCTAACCCGTACGCTCACACTAACCCGCGCCCTCACACGTACGCTCCCCCTAAACCGTTGTTGTACCCTCACCTGGACCCTAAACCGTCCCCGTCCCCTAACCCTAACCCTAGCCCGAACCCTAACCCTAACCCTCCCCCGAAGCCTTCCCCTCACCCGTCACCTAATCCTAACCCGTACGCTCACACTAACCCGCGCCCTCACACGTACGCTCCGCCTAAACCGTTGTCGTACCCTCACCTGGACCCTAAACCATCCCTGTCCCCTAACCCTAACCCTAGCCCGAACCCTAAACCTTCCCTGAAACCTTCCCCTCACCCTTCCCCTAATCCTAACCCATACGCTCACAGTAACCCTCACGCTCACACGTACGCTCCCCCTACACCGTTGTCGTACCCTCAACTGGACGCTAAACCGTCCCCGTCCCCTAACCCTAACCCTAGCCCGAACCGTAACCCTAACCCTTCCCCGAAGCCTTCCCCTCACCCGTCCACGAATCCTAACCCATACGCTCACACTAACCCGTGCCCTCACACGTACGCTCCCCCTAAATCTTTGTCGTACCCTCACATGGACCCTAAACCGTCCCTGTCCCCAACCCTAACCCTAGCCCGAACCCTAACTCTAACAATTCCCCGAAGCCTTCCCCTCACCCGTCCCCTAATCCTAACCCGTACGCTCACACTAACCCGCACCCTCACACGTACGCTCCCGCTAAACCGTTGTCGTACCCTCACCTGGACCCTAAACCGTCCCCGTCCCCTAACCCTAACCCTAGCCCGAACCCTAACCCCAACCCTTCCCCGAAGCCTTCCCCTCACCCGTCCCCTAATCCTAACCCGTACGCTCACACTAACCCGCGCCCTCACACGTACGATCCCCCTAAACCGTTGTCGTACCCTCACCTGGACCCTAAACCGTCCCTGTCCCCTAACCCTAACCCTAGCCCGAACCCTAACCCTTCCCTGAAGCCTTCCCCTAACCCTTCCCCTAATCCTAACCCATACGCTCACACTAAGCCTCACGCTCACACGTATGCTCCCCCTAAACCGTTGTCGTACCCACAACTGGACACTAAGCCGTCCCCGTCCCCTAACCCTAACCCTAGCCCGAATCCTAACACTAACCCTTCCCCGAAGCCTTCCCCTCACCCGTCACCGAATCCTAACCCATACGCTCACACTAACCCGTGCCCTCACACGTATGCTCCCCGTAAATCTTTGTCGTACCCTCACCTGGACCCTAAACCGTCCCCGTCCCCTAACCCTAACCCTAGCCCGAACCCTAACCCTAACATTGCCCGAAGCCTTCCCCTCACCCGTCCCCTAATCCTAACCCGTACACTCACACTAACCCGCGTCCTCACACGTACGCTCCTGCTAAACCGTTGTCGTACCCTCACCTGGACCCTAAACCGTCCCCGTCCCCTAACCCTAACCCTAACCCTAGCCCGAACCCTAACCCTAACCCTTCCTCGAAGCCTTCCCCTCACCCGTCCCCTAATCCTAACCCGTACGCTCAAACTAACCCACGCCCTCACACGTACGATCCCCCTAAACCGTTGTCGTACCCTCACCTGGACCCTAAACCGTCCCCGTCCCCTAACCCTAACCCTAGCCCGAACCTTAACCCTAACTCTTCCCCAAAGCCTTCCCATCACCCGTCCCCTAATCCTAACCCGTACGCTCACACTAACCCGCACCCTCACACATACGCTCCACCTAAACAGTTGTCGTACCCTCACCTGGACCCTAAACAATCCCCGTCCCCTAACCCTAACCCTAGCCCGAACCCTAACCATAACCATTCCGCAAAGCCTTCCACTCACCCGTCCCCTAATCCTAACCCGTACACTCAGACTGACCCGCACCCTCACACGTACGCTCCCCCTAAACCATTGAGTTACCCTCACCTGGACCCTAAACCGTCCCCGTCCCCTAACCCTTACCCTAGCCCGACCCCTAACCCTAAACCTTCCCCAAACCCTTCCCCTCACCCGTCCCCTAATCCTAACCCGTACGCTCACACTAACCTGCGCCCTCACATGTACGCTCCCCCTCAACAATTGTCGTACCCTCACCTGGACCCTAAACCGTCCCTGTCCCCTAACCCTAACCCTAAACCTAGCCCGAACCCTAACCCTAACCCTTCCCTGAAGCCTTCCCCTCACCCGTCCCCTAATCCTAACCCGTACGCTCACACTAACCCGCGCCCTCAAACGTACACTCCCCCTAAACCGTTGTCGTACACTCACCTGGACCCTAAACCGTCCCCGTCCCCTAACCCTAACCCTAGCCCGAACCCTAACCCTAACCCTTCCCCGAAGCCTTCCCCTCACCCGTCCCCTAATCCTAACCCGTACGCTCACTCTAACCTGCGCTCTCACATGTACGCTCCCCGTAAACCGTTGTCGTACCCTCACCTGGACCCTAAACCGTTCCCATCCCCTAAACCTAACCCTAGCCCGAACCCTAACCCTAACCCTTCCCCGAAGCCTTCCCCTCACCTGTCCCCTAATCCTAACCCGTGCGCTCACACTAACCCGTGCCCTCACACGTACATTTCCCCTAAACCGTTGTCGTACCCTCACCTGGACCCTAAACTGTCCCCGTCCCCTAACCCTAACCCGAACCCTAACCCTAACCCTTCCCCGAAGCCTTCCCCTCACCCGTCCCCTAATCCTAAACCGTACGCTCACACTAACCCGCGCCCTCAAACGTACGCTCCCCCTAAACCGTTGTCATACCCTCACTTGGACCCTAAACCGTCCCCGTCCCCTAACCCTAACCCTAGCCCGAACCCTAACCCTAACACTTCCCCGAAGCCTTCCCCTCACCCGTCCCCTAATCCTAACCCGTGCGCTCACACTAACCCGCGCCCTCACACGTACGCTCCCCCTAAACTGTTGTCGTACCCTCACATGGACCCTAAACCGTCCCCGTCCCCTAACCCTAACCCTAGCCCGAACCCTAACACTAACCCTTCCCCGAAGCCTTCCCCTCACCCATCCCCTAATCGTAAACCGTACGCTCACACTAACCCACGCCCTCACACGTACGCTCCCGCTAAACCGTTGTTATACCCTCACCTGGACCCTAAATAGTCCCCGTCCCCTAACCCTAACCCTAGCCCGAACCCTAACCCTAACCCTTCCCTGAATCCTTCCCCTCACCCGTCCACTACCCTAACCCGTACGCTCACACTAACCCGCGCCCTCACACGTATGCTCCCCCTAAAGCTCTGTTGTACCCTCACCTGGACCCTAAACCGTCCCTGTCCCCTAAACCTAACCCTAGCCCGAACCCTAACCCTTCCCTGAAGCCTTCCCCTAACTCTTCCCCTAATCCTAACCCATACGCTCACACTAACCCTCACGCTCACACGTATGCTCCCCCTAAACCGTTGTCGTACCCACAACTGGACACTAAGCCGTCCCCGTCCCCTAACCCTAACCCTAGCCCGAATCCTAACACTAACCCTTCCCCGAAGCCTTCCCCTCACCCGTCACCGAATCCTAACCCATACGCTCACACTAACCCGCGCCCTCACACGTACGCGCCCCCTAAACCGTTGTCGTACCCTCACTTGGACCCTAAACCGTCCCCGTCCCCTAACCCTAACCCTAGCCCGAATCCTAACCCTAACCCTTCCCCGAAGCCTTCCCCTCACCTGTCCCATAATCCTAACCCGTACGCTCACACTAACCCGCGCCCTCACACGTACGCTCCCCCTAAACCGTTGTTGTACCCTCACCTGGACCCTAAACCGTCCCCGTCCCCTAACCCTAACCCTAGCCCGAACCCTAACCCTAACATTCCCCGAAGCCTTCCCCTCACCCGTCCCCTAATCCTAACCCGTACACTCACACTAACCCGCGTCCTCACACGTACGCTCCTGCTAAACCTTTGTCGTACCCTCACCTGGACCCTAAACCGTCCCCGTCCCCTAACCCTAACCCTAGCCCGAACCCTAACCCTAACCCTTCCTCGAAGCCTTCCCCTCACCCGTCCCGTAATCCTAACCCGTACGCTCAAACTAACCCACGCCCTCACACGTACGATCCCCCTAAACCGTTGTCGTACCCTCACCTGGACCCTAAACCGTCCCCGTCCCCTAACCCTAACCCTAGCCCGAACCCTAACCCTAAATCTTCCCCAAAGCCTTCCCATCACCCGTCCCCTAATCCTAACCCGTACGCTCACACTAACCCGCACCCTCACATGTACGCTCCCCCTAAACCGTTGTCGTACACTCACCTGGACCCTAAACCGTTCCCATTCCCTAAACCTAACCCTAGCCTGAACCCTAGCTCTAACCCTTCCCTGAAGCCTTCCCCTCACACGTCCCGTAATCCTACCCCGTACGCTCACACTAACCCGCACCCTCACACATTCGCTCCCTCTAAACCGTTGTCGTACCCTCACCTGGACCCTAAACCGTCCCCGTCCCCTAATCCTAGCCCTAGCCCGAACCCTAACCCTAACCCTTCCCCGAAGCCTTCCCCTCACCCGTCCACTACCCTAACCCGTACGCTCACACGAACCCGCGCCCTCACACGTATGCTCCCCCTAAAGCTCTGTTGTACCCTCAACTGGATCCTAAACCGTCCCCGTCGCCTAACCCTAACCCTAGCCCGAACCCTAACCCTAATCCTTCCCCAAAGCCTTCCCCTCAACCGTCCCGTAATCCTAACCCGTACGCTCACACTAACCTGCGCCCTCACATGTACGCTCCCCCTCAACCATTGTCATACCCTCACCTGGACCCTAAACCATCCCTGTCCCCTAACCCTAACCCTAAACCTAGCCCGAACCCTAACTCTAACCCTTCCCTGAAGCCTTCCCCTCACCCGTCCCCTAATCCTAACACGTACGCTCACACTAACCCGCGCCCTCAAACGTACACTCCCCCTAAACCGTTGTCGTACCCTCACCTGGACCTTAAACCGTCCCCGTCCCCTAACCCTAACCCTAGCCCGAACCCTAACCCTAACCCTTCCCCGAAGCCTTCCCCTAACCCGTCCCCTAATCCTAACCCGTACGCTCACACTAACCTGCGCTCTCACATGTACGCTCCCCGTAAACCGTTGTCGTACCGTCACCTGGACCCTAAACCGTTCCCATCCCCTAAACCTAAGCCTAGCCCGAACCCTAGCCCTAACACTTCCCCGAAGCCTTCTCCTCAACCATCCCCTAATACTAACCCGTACGCTTACACTAACCCGCGCCCTCACACGTACATTTCCCCTAAACCGTTGTTGTACCCTCACCTGGACCCTAAACCGTCCCCGTCCCCTAACCCTAACCCTAGCCCGAACCCTAACCCTAACCCTTCCCCGAAGCCTTCCCCTCACCCGTCCCCTAATCCTAACCCATACGCTCACACTAACACGCGTCCTCTAACGTACGCTCCCCCTAAACCGTTGTCATACCCCCACTTGGACCCTAAACCGTCCCCGTCCCCTAACCCTAACCCTAGCCCGAACCCTAACCCTAACCCTTCCCCGAAGCCTTCCCCTCACCCGTCCCCTAATCCTAACCCGTACGCTCACACTAACCCGCGACCTCACACGAACGCTCCCCCTAAACCGTTGTTGTACCCTCACCTGAACCCTAAACCGTCCCCGTCCCCTAACCCTAACCCTAGCCCGAACCCTAACCCTAACCCTCCCCCGAAGCCTTCCCCTCACCCGTCACCTAATCCTAACCCGTACGCTCACACTAACCCGCGCCCTCACACGTACGCTCCGCCTAAACCGTTGTCGTACCCTCACCTGGACCCTAAACCGTCCCTGTCCCCTAACCCTAACCCTAGCCCGAACCCTAAACCTTCCCTGAAACCTTCCCCTCACCCTTCCCCTAATCCTAACCCATACGCTCACAGTAACCCTCACGCTCACACGTACGCTCCCCCTACACCGTTGTCGTACCCTCAACTGGACCCTAAACCGTCCCCGTCCCCTAACCCTAACCCTAGCCCGAACCGTAACCCTAACCCTTCCCCGAAGCCTTCCCCTCACCCATCCACGAATCCTAACCCATACGCTCACACTAACCCATGCCCTCACACGTACGCTCCCCCTAAATCTTTGTCGTACCCTCACATGGACCCTAAACCGTCCCTGTCCCCTAACCCTAACCCTAGCCCGAACCCTAACTCTAACCATTCCCCGAAGCCTTCCCCTCACCCGT
Source organism: Leucopleurus acutus (assembly GCF_964270905.1). Taxonomy (NCBI): domain Eukaryota; kingdom Metazoa; phylum Chordata; class Mammalia; order Artiodactyla; family Delphinidae; genus Leucopleurus; species Leucopleurus acutus. The sequence continues at coordinate 140,212 of NW_028139134.1, read as the reverse complement.
CCCCTAATCCTAACCCGTACGCTCACACTAACCCGCGCCCTCACACGTACGCTCCCCGTAAACCGTTGTCGTACCCTCAGCTGGACCCTAAACCGTCCCCGTACCCTAACCCTAACCCTAGCCCGAACCCTAAACCTAACCCTTCCCTGAAGCCTTCCCCTCACCGGTCCCATAATCCTAACCCGTACGCTCACACTAACCCGCGCCCTCACACGTACGCTCCCCATAAACCGTTGTCGTAACCGAACCTGGACCCTAAACCATCCCCGTTCCCTAACCCTAACCCTACCCCGAACCCTAACCCTAACCCTTCCCTGAAATCTTCCCCTCACCTGTCCCCTAATCCTAACCCGTACGCTCACACTAAACCACGCCCTCACACGTACGCTCTCCCTAAACAGTTGTCGTACCCTCTCCTGGACCCTAAACCGTCCCCGTCCACTAACTCTAATCCTAGCCCTAACCCTAACCCTAACCCTTCCCCGAAGCCTTCCCCTCACCTGTCCCGTAATCCTAACCCGTACGCTCACACTAACACGCGCCATCACAGGTACCATCCCCCTAAAGCGTTGTCGTACCCTCACCTGGACGCTAAACCGTCCCCGTCCCCTAACCCTAACCCTAGCCCGAACCCTAACCCTATCCCTTCCCCGAAGCCTTCCCCTCACCCGTCCCCTAATCGTAACCCGTAAGCTCACACTAACCCGCGCCCTCACATGTACGCTCCCCCTCAACCTTTGTCGTACCCTCACCTGGACCCTAAACCGTCCCCATCCCCTAACCCTAACCCTAGCCCGAACCCTAACCGTAACCCTTCCCCGAAGCCTTCCCCTCACCCGTCCCCTAATTCTAACCCGTACGCTCACACTAACCCGCGCCCTCACACGTACGCTCCCCCTAAACCGTTGTCGTACCCTCACCTGGACCCTAAACCGTCCCCGTCCCCTAACCCTAACCCTAGCCCGAAACCTAACCCTAAACCTTCCCCGAAGCCTTCCTCTCACCCGTCCCCTAATCCTAACCCATACGCTCACACTAACCCGCACCCTCACACGTCCGCTCCCCCTAAACCGTTGTCGTACCCTCACCTGGACCCTAAACCGTCCCCGTCCCCTAACCCTAACCCTAGCCCGAACCCTAACCCTAACCCTTCCCCGAAGCCTTCCCCTCACCCGTCCCATAATGTTAACCCGTAGGCTCACACTAACCCGCGCCCTCACACGTATGCTCCCCCTAAACCGTTGTCGTACCCTCACCTGGACCCTAAACCGTCCCCATTCCCTAAACCTAACCCTAGCCCGAAACCTAACCCTAACCCTTCCCCGAAGCCTTCCCCTCACCCGTCCCCTAATCCTAACCCGTACGCTTACACTAACCCTCGCCCTCACACGTACGCTCCCCCTAAACCGTTGTCATACCCTCACCTGGACCCTAAACCGTCCCCGTCCCCTGACCCTAACCCTAGCCCGAACCCTAACCCGAACCCTTTCCCGAAGCCTTCCCCTCACCGGTCCCCTAATCCTAACCCGTACGCTCACACTAACCCGCGCCCTCACACGTACGCTCCCCATAAACCGTTGTCGTACCCTCACCTGGACCCTAAACCGTCCCCATCCCCTAACCCTAACCCTAGCCCGAACCCTAACCCTAACACTTCCCCAAAATCTTCCCCTCAACCGTCCTCTAATCCTAACTCGTACGCTCACACTAACCCGCGCCATCACACGTACATTACCCCTAAAGCGTTGTCGTACCCTCACCTGGACCCTAAACCGTCCCCGTCCCCTAACCCTAACCCTAGCCCGAACCCTAACCCTAACCCTTCCCCGAAGCCTTCCCCTCACCCGTCCCCTAATCCTAACCCGTACGCTCACACTAACCTGCGCTCTCACATGTACGCTCCCCGTAAACCGTTGTCGTACCCTCACCTGGACCCTAAACCGTTCCCATCCCCTAAACCTAACCCTAGCCCGAACCCTAGCCCTAACATTTCCCCGAAGCCTTCTCCTCACCCATCCCCTAATACTAAGCCGTACGCTTACACTAACCCGCGCCCTCACACGTACATTTCCCCTACACCGTTGTCGTACCCTCACCTGGACCCTAAACCGTCCCCGTCCCCTAACCCTAACCCTAGCCCGAACCCTAACCCTAACCCTTCCCCGAAGCCTTCCCCTCACCCGTCCCCTAATCCTAACCCGTACGCTCACACTAACCCGCATCCTCAAACGTATGCTCACCCTAAACCGTTGTCATACCCTCACTTGGACCCTAAACCGTCCCCGTCCCCTAACCCTAACCCTAGCCCGAACCCTAACCCTAACCCTTCTCCGAAGCCTTCCCCTCACCCGTCCCCTAATCCTAACCCGTGCGCTCACACTAACCCGCACCCTCACACGTACGCTCCCCCTAAACCGTTGTCGTACCCTCACATGGACCCTAAACCGTCCCCGTCCCCTAACCCTAACCCTAGCCCGAACCCTAACCCTAACCCTTCACCGAAGCCTTCCCCTCACCCGTCCCCTAATCCTAACCCGTACGCTCACACTAACCCGCGCCCTCACACGTACGCTCCCCCTAAACCGTTGTTGTACCCTCACCTGGACCGTAAACCGTCCCCGTCCCCTAAACCTAACCCTAGCCCGAACCCTAACCCTAACCCTCCACCGAAGCCTTCCCCTCACCCGTCACCTAATCCTAACCCGTACGCTCACACTAACCCGCGCCCTCACACGTACGCTCCACCTAAACCGTTGTCGTACCCTCACCTGGACCCTAAACCGTCCCTGTCCCCTAACCCTAACCCTAGCCCGAACCCTAAACCTTCCCTGAAACCTTCCCCTCACCCTTCCCCTAATCCTAACCCATACGCTCACAGTAACCCTCACGCTCACACGTACGCTCCCCCTACACCGTTGTCGTACCCTCAACTGGACCCTAAACCGTCCCCTTCCCCTAACCCTAACCCTAGCCCGAACCGTAACCCTAACCCTTCCCCGAAGCCTTCCCCTCACCCGTCCACGAATCCTAACCCATACGCTCACACTAACCCGTGCCCTCACACGTACGCTCCCCCTAAATCTTTGTCGTACCCTCACATGGACCCTAAACCGTCCCCGTCCCCTAACCCAAACCCTAGCCCGAACCCTAACTCTAACCATTCCCCGAAGCCTTCCCCTCACCCGTCCCCTAATCCTAACCCGTACGCTCACACTAACCCGCGCCCTCACACGTACGCTCCCCCTAAACCGTTGTCGTACCCTCACCTGGACCCTAAACCGTCCCCGTCCCCTAACCCTAACCCTAGCCCGAACCCTAACCCCAACCCTTCCCCGAAGCCTTCCCCTCACCCGTCCCCTAATCCTAAACCGTACGCTCACACTAACCCGCGCCCTCACACGTTCGCTCCCACTAAACCGTTGTCGTACCCTCACCTGGACCCTAAACCGTCCCCGTCCCCTGACCCTAACCCTAGCCCGAACCCTAACCCGAACCCTTTCCCGAAGCCTTCCCCTCACCGGTCCCCTAATCCTAACCCGTACGCTCACACTAACCCGCGCCCTCACACGTACGCTCCCCATAAACCGTTGTCGTACCCTCACCTGGACCCTAAACCGTCCCCATCCCCTAACCCTAACCCTAGCCCGAACCCTAACCCTAACACTTCCCCAAAATCTTCCCCTCAACCGTCCTCTAATCCTAACCCGTACGCTCACACTAACCCGCGCCATCACACGTACATTACCCCTAAAGCGTTGTCGTACCCTCACCTGGACCCTAAACCGTCCCCGTCCCCTAACCCTAACCCTAGCCCGAACCCTAACCCTAACCCTTCCCCGAAGCCTTCCCCTCACCCGTCCCCTAATCCTAACCCGTACGCTCACACTAACCTGCGCTCTCACATGTACGCTCCCCGTAAACCGTTGTCGTACCCTCACCTGGACCCTAAACCGTTCCCATCCCCTAAACCTAACCCTAGCCCGAACCCTAGCCCTAACATTTCCCCGAAGCCTTCTCCTCACCCATCCCCTAATACTAAGCCGTACGCTTACACTAACCCGCGCCCTCACACGTACATTTCCCCTACACCGTTGTCGTACCCTCACCTGGACCCTAAACCGTCCCCGTCCCCTAACCCTAACCCTAGCCCGAACCCTAACCCTAACCCTTCCCCGAAGCCTTCCCCTCACCCGTCCCCTAATCCTAACCCGTACGCTCACACTAACCCGCGTCCTCAAACGTACGCTCACCCTAAACCGTTGTCATACCCTCACTTGGACCCTAAACCGTCCCCGTCCCCTAACCCTAACCCTAGCCCGAACCCTAACCCTAACCCTTCTCCGAAGCCTTCCCCTCACCCGTCCCCTAATCCTAACCCGTGCGCTCACACTAACCCGCACCCTCACACGTACGCTCCCCCTAAACCGTTGTCGTACCCTCACATGGACCCTAAACCGTCCCCGTCCCCTAACCCTAACCCTAGCCCGAACCCTAACCCTAACCCTTCCCCGAAGCCTTCCCCTCACCCGTCCCCTAATGTTAACCCGTAGGCTCACACTAACCCGCGCCCTCACACGTATGCTCCCCCTAAACCGTTGTCGTACCCTCACCTGGACCCTAAACCGTCCCCATCCCCTAAACCTAACCCTAGCCCGAAACCTAACCCTAACCCTTCCCCGAAGCCTTCCCCTCACCCGTCCCCTAATCCTAACCCGTACGCTTACACTAACCCTCGCCCTCACACGTACGCTCCCCCTAAACCGTTGTCATACCCTCACCTGGACCCTAAACCGTCCCCGTCCCCTGACCCTAACCCTAGCCCGAACCCTAACCCGAACCCTTTCCCGAAGCCTTCCCCTCACCGGTCCCCTAATCCTAACCCGTACGCTCACACTAACCCGCGCCCTCACACGTACGCTCCCCATAAACCGTTGTCGTACCCTCACCTGGACCCTAAACCGTCCCCATCCCCTAACCCTAACCCTAGCCCGAACCCTAACCCTAACACTTCCCCAAAATCTTCCCCTCAACCGTCCTCTAATCCTAACCCGTACGCTCACACTAACCCGCGCCATCACACGTACATTACCCCTAAAGCGTTGTCGTACCCTCACCTGGACCCTAAACCGTCCCCGTCCCCTAACCCTAACCCTAGCCCGAACCCTAACCCTAACCCTTCCCCGAAGCCTTCCCCTCACCCGTCCCCTAATCCTAACCCGTACGCTCACACTAACCTGCGCTCTCACATGTACGCTCCCCGTAAACCGTTGTCGTACCCTCACCTGGACCCTAAACCGTTCCCATCCCCTAAACCTAACCCTAGCCCGAACCCTAGCCCTAACATTTCCCCGAAGCCTTCTCCTCACCCATCCCCTAATACTAAGCCGTACGCTTACACTAACCCGCGCCCTCACACGTACATTTCCCCTACACCGTTGTCGTACCCTCACCTGGACCCTAAACCGTCCCCGTCCCCTAACCCTAACCCTAGCCCGAACCCTAACCCTAACCCTTCCCCGAAGCCTTCCCCTCACCCGTCCCCTAATCCTAACCCGTACGCTCACACTAACCCGCGTCCTCAAACGTACGCTCACCCTAAACCGTTGTCATACCCTCACTTGGACCCTAAACCGTCCCCGTCCCCTAACCCTAACCCTAGCCCGAACCCTAACCCTAACCCTTCTCCGAAGCCTTCCCCTCACCCGTCCCCTAATCCTAACCCGTGCGCTCACACTAACCCGCACCCTCACACGTACGCTCCCCCTAAACCGTTGTCGTACCCTCACATGGACCCTAAACCGTCCCCGTCCCCTAACCCTAACCCTAGCCCGAACCCTAACCCTAACCCTTCACCGAAGCCTTCCCCTCACCCGTCCCCTAATCCTAACCCGTACGCTCACACTAACCCGCGCCCTCACACGTACGCTCCCCCTAAACCGTTGTTGTACCCTCACCTGGACCGTAAACCGTCCCCGTCCCCTAAACCTAACCCTAGCCCGAACCCTAACCCTAACCCTCCACCGAAGCCTTCCCCTCACCCGTCACCTAATCCTAACCCGTACGCTCACACTAACCCGCGCCCTCACACGTACGCTCCACCTAAACCGTTGTCGTACCCTCACCTGGACCCTAAACCGTCCCTGTCCCCTAACCCTAACCCTAGCCCGAACCCTAAACCTTCCCTGAAACCTTCCCCTCACCCTTCCCCTAATCCTAACCCATACGCTCACAGTAACCCTCACGCTCACACGTACGCTCCCCCTACACCGTTGTCGTACCCTCAACTGGACCCTAAACCGTCCCCTTCCCCTAACCCTAACCCTAGCCCGAACCGTAACCCTAACCCTTCCCCGAAGCCTTCCCCTCACCCGTCCACGAATCCTAACCCATACGCTCACACTAACCCGTGCCCTCACACGTACGCTCCCCCTAAATCTTTGTCGTACCCTCACATGGACCCTAAACCGTCCCTGTCCCCTAACCCTAACCCTAGCCCGAACCCTAACTCTAACCATTCCCCGAAGCCTTCCCCTCACCCGTCCCCTAATCCTAACCCGTACGCTCACACTAACCCGCACCCTCACACGTACGCTCCCCCTAAACCGTTGTCGTACCCTCACCTGGACCCTAAACCATCCCCGTCCCCTAACCCTAACCCTAGCCCGAACCCTAACCCCAACCCTTCCCCGAAGCCTTCCCCTCACCCGTCCCCTAATCCTAAACCGTACGCTCACACTAACCCGCGCCCTCACACGTTCGCTCCCACTAAACCGTTGTCGTACCCTCACCTGGACCCTAAACCGTCCCTGTCTCCTAACCCTAACCCTAGCCGGAACCCTAACCCTTCCCTGAAGCCTTCCCCTAACCCTTCCCCTAATCCTAACCCATACGCTCACACTAACCCTCACGCTCACACGTACGCTCCCCCTAAACCGTTGTCGTACCCACAACTGGACACTAAGCCGTCCCCGTCCCCTAACCCTAACCCTAGCCCGAATCCTAACCCTAACCCTTTCCCGAAGCCTTCCCCTCACCCGTCACCGAATCCTAACCCATACGCTCACACTAACCCGTGCCCTCACACGTATGCTCCCCGTAAATCTTTGTCGTACCCTCACCTGGACCCTAAACCGTCCCCGTCCCCTAAGCCTAACCCTAGCCCGAACCCTAACCCTAACATTCCCCGAAGCCTTCCCCTCACCCGTCCCCTAATCCTAACCCGTACGCTCACACTAACCCGCGTCCTCACACGTACGCTCCTGCTAAACCGTTGTCGTACCCTCACCTGGACCCTAAACCGTCCCCGCCCCGAACCCTAACCCTAGCCCGAACCCTAACCCTAACCCTTCCTCGAAGCCTTCCCCTCACCCGTCCCCTAATCCTAAACCGTACGCTCAAACTATCCCACGCCCTCACAGGTACGATCCCCCTAAACCGTTGTCGTACCCTCACCTGGACCCTAAACCGTCCCCGTCCCCTAACCCTAACCCTAGCCCGAACCCTAACCCTAAATCTTCCCCAAAGCCTTCCCCTCACCCGTCCCGTAATCCTAACCCGTACGCTCACACTAACCCGCGCCCTCACACGTACGCTCCCTCTAAACCGTTGTCGTACCCTCACCTGTATCCTAAAAGGTCCCCATCCCGTAAACCTAACACTAGCCCGAACCCTAACCCTAACCCTTCCCCGAAACCTTCCCCTCACCCGTCCCCAATCCTAACCCGTACGCTCACACTAACCCACGCCCTCACACGTACGCTCCCGCTAAACCGTTGTCATACCCTCACCTGGACCCTAAATAGTCCCCGTACCGTAACCCTAACCCTAGCCCGAACCCTAACCCTAATCCTTCCCTGAATCCTTCCCCTCACCCGTCCACTACCCTAACCCGTACGCTCACACGAACCCGCGCCCTCACACGTATGCTCCCCCTAAAGCTCTGTTGTACCCTCAACTGGATCCTAAACCGTCCCCGTCGCCTAACCCTAACCCTAGCCCGAACCCTAACCCTAATCCTTCCCCAAAGCCTTCCCCTCAACCGTCCCGTAATCCTAACCCGTACGCTCACACTAACCTGCGCCCTCACATGTACGCTCCCCCTCAACCATTGTCGTACCCTCACCTGGACCCTAAACCGTCCCTGTCCCCTAACCCTAACCCTAAACCTAGCCCGAACCCTAACTCTAACCCTTCCCTGAAGCCTTCCCCTCACCCGTCCCCTAATCCTAACACGTACGCTCACACTAACCCGCGCCCTCAAACGTACACTCCCCCTAAACCGTTGTCGTACCCTCACCTGGACCTTAAACCGTCCCCGTCCCCTAACCCTAACCCTAGCCCGAACCCTAACCCTAACCCTTCCCCGAAGCCTTCCCCTAACCCGTCCCCTAATCCTAACCCGTACGCTCACACTAACCTGCGCTCTCACATGTACGCTCCCCGTAAACCGTTGTCGTACCGTCACCTGGACCCTAAACCGTTCCCATCCCCTAAACCTAAGCCTAGCCCGAACCCTAGCCCTAACACTTCCCCGAAGCCTTCTCCTCAACCATCCCCTAATACTAACCCGTACGCTTACACTAACCCGCGCCCTCACACGTACATTTCCCCTAAACCGTTGTTGTACCCTCACCTGGACCCTAAACCGTCCCCGTCCCCTAACCCTAACCCTAGCCCGAACCCTAACCCTAACCCTTCCCCGAAGCCTTCCCCTCACCCGTCCCCTAATCCTAACCCGTACGCTCACACTAACCCGCGTCCTCTAACGTACGCTCCCCCTAAACCGTTGTCATACCCCCACTTGGACCCTAAACCGTCCCCGTCCCCTAACCCTAACCCTAGCCCGAACCCTAACCTTAACACTTCCCCGAAGCCTTCCCCTCACCCGTCCCCTAATCCTAACCCGTGCGCTCACACTAACCCGCGCCCTCACACGTACGCTCCCCCTAAACCGTTGTCGTACCCTCACATGGACCCTAAACCGTCCCCGTCCCCTAACCCTAACCCTAGCCCGAACCCTAACCCTAACCCTTCCCCGAAGCCTTCCCCTCACCCGTCCCCTAATCCTAACCCGTACGCTCACACTAACCCGCGCCCTCACACGAACGCTCCCCCTAAACCGTTGTTGTACCCTCACCTGAACCCTAAACCGTCCCCGTCCCCTAACCCTAACCCTAGCCCGAACCCTAACCCTAACCCTCCCCCGAAGCCTTCCCCTCACCCGTCACCTAATCCTAACCCGTACGCTCACACTAACCCGCGCCCTCACACGTACGCTCCGCCTAAACCGTTGTCGTACCCTCACCTGGACCCTAAACCGTCCCTGTCCCCTAACCCTAACCCTAGCCCGAACCCTAAACCTTCCCTGAAACCTTCCCCTCACCCTTCCCCTAATCCTAACCCATACGCTCACAGTAACCCTCACGCTCACACGTACGCTCCCCCTACACCGTTGTCGTACCCTCAACTGGACCCTAAACCGTCCCCGTCCCCTAACCCTAACCCTAGCCCGAACCGTAACCCTAACCCTTCCCCGAAGCCTTCCCCTCACCCGTCCACGAATCCTAACCCATACGCTCACACTAACCCATGCCCTCACACGTACGCTCCCCCTAAATCTTTGTCGTACCCTCACATGGACCCTAAACCGTCCCTGTCCCCTAACCCTAACCCTAGCCCGAACCCTAACTCTAACCATTCCCCGAAGCCTTCCCCTCACCCGTCCCCTAATCCTAACCCGTACGCTCACACTAACCCGCGCCCTCACACGTACGCTCCCCGTAAACCGTTGTCGTAACCTCAGCTGGACCCTAAACCGTCCCCGTACCCTAACCCTAACCCTAGCCCGAACCCTAAACCTAACCCTTCCCTGAAGCCTTCCCCTCACCGGTCCCATAATCCTAACCCGTACGCTCACACTAAACCGCGCCCTCACACGTACACTCCCCATAAACCGTTGTCGTAACCGAACCTGGACCCTAAACCATCCCCGTTCCCTAACCCTAACCCTACCCCGAACCCTAACCCTAACCCTTCCCTGAAATCTTCCCCTCACCTGTCCCCTAATCCTAACCCGTACGCTCACACTAAACCACGCCCTCACACGTACGCTCGCCCTAAACAGTTGTCGTACCCTCTCCTGGACCCTAAACCGTCCCCGTCCACTAACTCTAATCCTAGCCCTAACCCTAACCCTAACCCTTCCCCGAAGCCTTCCCCTCACCTGTCCCGTAATCCTAACCCGTACGCTCACACTAACACGCGCCATCACAGGTACCATCCCCCTAAAGCGTTGTCGTACCCTCACCTGGACGCTAAACCGTCCCCGTCCCCTAACCCTAACCCTAGCCCGAACCCTAACCCTATCCCTTCCCCGAAGCCTTCCCCTCACCCGTCCCCTAATCGTAACCCGTACGCTCACACTAACCCGCGCCCTCACATGTACGCTCCCCCTCAACCTTTGTCGTACCCTCACCTGGACCCTAAACCGTCCCCATCCCCTAACCCTAACCCTAGCCCGAACCCTAACCGTAACCCTTCCCCGAAGCCTTCCCCTCACCCGTCCCCTAATTCTAACCCGTACGCTCACACTAACCCGCGCCCTCACACGTACGCTCCCCCTAAACCGTTGTCGTACCCTCACCTGGACCCTAAACCGTCCCCGTCCCCTAACCCTAACCCTAGCCCGAAACCTAACCCTAAACCTTCCCCGAAGCCTTCCTCTCACCCGTCCCCTAATCCTAACCCATACGCTCACACTAACCTGCACCCTCACACGTCCGCTCCCCCTAAACCGTTGTCGTACCCTCACCTGGACCCTAAACCGTCCCCGTCCCCTAACCCTAACCCTAGCCCGAACCCTAACCCTAACCCTTCCCCGAAGCCTTCCCCTCACCCGTCCCCTAATGTTAACCCGTAGGCTCACACTAACCCGCGCCCTCACACGTATGCTCCCCCTAAACCGTTGTCGTACCCTCACCTGGACCCTAAACCGTCCCCATCCCCTAAACCTAACCCTAGCCCGAAACCTAACCCTAACCCTTCCCCGAAGCCTTCCCCTCACCCGTCCCCTAATCCTAACCCGTACGCTTACACTAACCCTCGCCCTCACACGTACGCTCCCCCTAAACCGTTGTCATACCCTCACCTGGACCCTAAACCGTCCCCGTCCCCTGACCCTAACCCTAGCCCGAACCCTAACCCGAACCCTTTCCCGAAGCCTTCCCCTCACCGGTCCCCTAATCCTAACCCGTACGCTCACACTAACCCACGCCCTCACACGTACGCTCCCCATAAACCGTTGTCGTACCCTCACCTGGACCCTAAACCGTCCCCATCCCCTAACCCTAACCCTAGCCCGAACCCTAACCCTAACACTTCCCCAAAATCTTCCCCTCAACCGTCCTCTAATCCTAACCCGTACGCTCACACTAACCCGCGCCATCACACGTACATTACCCCTAAAGCGTTGTCGTACCCTCACCTGGACCCTAAACCGTCCCCGTCCCCTAACCCTAACCCTAGCCCGAACCCTAACCCTAACCCTTCCCCGAAGCCTTCCCCTCACCCGTCCCCTAATCCTAACCCGTACGCTCACACTAACCTGCGCTCTCACATGTACGCTCCCCGTAAACCGTTGTCGTACCCTCACCTGGACCCTAAACCGTTCCCATCCCCTAAACCTAACCCTAGCCCGAACCCTAGCCCTAACATTTCCCCGAAGCCTTCTCCTCACCCATCCCCTAATACTAAGCCGTACGCTTACACTAACCCGCGCCCTCACACGTACATTTCCCCTACACCGTTGTCGTACCCTCACCTGGACCCTAAACCGTCCCCGTCCCCTAACCCTAACCCTAGCCCGAACCCTAACCCTAACCCTTCCCCGAAGCCTTCCCCTCACCCGTCCCCTAATCCTAACCCGTACGCTCACACTAACCCGCGTCCTCAAACGTACGCTCACCCTAAACCGTTGTCATACCCTCACTTGGACCCTAAACCGTCCCCGTCCCCTAACCCTAACCCTAGCCCGAACCCTAACCCTAACCCTTCTCCGAAGCCTTCCCCTCACCCGTCCCCTAATCCTAACCCGTGCGCTCACACTAACCCGCACCCTCACACGTACGCTCCCCCTAAACCGTTGTCGTACCCTCACATGGACCCTAAACCGTCCCCGTCCCCTAACCCTAACCCTAGCCCGAACCCTAACCCTAACCCTTCACCGAAGCCTTCCCCTCACCCGTCCCCTAATCCTAACCCGTACGCTCACACTAACCCGCGCCCTCACACGTACGCTCCCCCTAAACCGTTGTTGTACCCTCACCTGGACCGTAAACCGTCCCCGTCCCCTAAACCTAACCCTAGCCCGAACCCTAACCCTAACCCTCCACCGAAGCCTTCCCCTCACCCGTCACCTAATCCTAACCCGTACGCTCACACTAACCCGCGCCCTCACACGTACGCTCCACCTAAACCGTTGTCGTACCCTCACCTGGACCCTAAACCGTCCCTGTCCCCTAACCCTAACCCTAGCCCGAACCCTAAACCTTCCCTGAAACCTTCCCCTCACCCTTCCCCTAATCCTAACCCATACGCTCACAGTAACCCTCACGCTCACACGTACGCTCCCCCTACACCGTTGTCGTACCCTCAACTGGACCCTAAACCGTCCCCTTCCCCTAACCCTAACCCTAGCCCGAACCGTAACCCTAACCCTAGCCCGAAGCCTTCCCCTCACCCGTCCACGAATCCTAACCCATACGCTCACACTAACCCGTGCCCTCACACGTACGCTCCCCCTAAATCTTTGTCGTACCCTCACATGGACCCTAAACCGTCCCTGTCCCCTAACCCTAACCCTAGCCCGAACCCTAACTCTAACCATTCCCCGAAGCCTTCCCCTCACCCGTCCCCTAATCCTAACCCGTACGCTCACACTAACCCGCACCCTCACACGTACGCTCCCCCTAAACCGTTGTCGTACCCTCACCTGGACCCTAAACCGTCCCCGTCCCCTAACCCTAACCCTAGCCCGAACCCTAACCCCAACCCTTCCCCGAAGCCTTCCCCTCACCCGTCCCCTAATCCTAAACCGTACGCTCACACTAACCCGCGCCCTCACACGTTCGCTCCCACTAAACCGTTGTCGTACCCTCACCTGGACCCTAAACCGTCCCTGTCTCCTAACCCTAACCCTAGCCGGAACCCTAACCCTTCCCTGAAGCCTTCCCCTAACCCTTCCCCTAATCCTAACCCATACGCTCACACTAACCCTCACGCTCACACGTACGCTCCCCCTAAACCGTTGTCGTACCCACAACTGGACACTAAGCCGTCCCCGTCCCCTAACCCTAACCCTTTCCCGAAGCCTTCCCCTCACCCGTCACCGAATCCTAACCCATACGCTCACACTAACCCGTGCCCTCACACGTATGCTCCCCGTAAATCTTTGTCGTACCCTCACCTGGACCCTAAACCGTCCCCGTCCCCTAAGCCTAACCCTAGCCCGAACCCTAACCCTAACATTCCCCGAAGCCTTCCCCTCACCCGTCCCCTAATCCTAACCCGTACGCTCACACTAACCCGCGTCCTCACACGTACGCTCCTGCTAAACCGTTGTCGTACCCTCACCTGGACCCTAAACCGTCCCCGCCCCGAACCCTAACCCTAGCCCGAACCCTAACCCTAACCCTTCCTCGAAGCCTTCCCCTCACCCGTCCCCTAATCCTAAACCGTACGCTCAAACTATCCCACGCCCTCACAGGTACGATCCCCCTAAACCGTTGTCGTACCCTCACCTGGACCCTAAACCGTCCCCGTCCCCTAACCCTAACCCTAGCCCGAACCCTAACCCTAAATCTTCCCCAAAGCCTTCCCCTCACCCGTCCCGTAATCCTAACCCGTACGCTCACACTAACCCGCGCCCTCACACGTACGCTCCCTCTAAACCGTTGTCGTACCCTCACCTGTATCCTAAACCGTCCCCATCCCGTAAACCTAACACTAGCCCGAACCCTAACCCTAACCCTTCCCCGAAACCTTCCCCTCACCCGTCCCCAATCCTAACCCGTACGCTCACACTAACCCACGCCCTCACACGTACGCTCCCGCTAAACCGTTGTCATACCCTCACCTGGACCCTAAATAGTCCCCGTACCGTAACCCTAACCCTAGCCCGAACCCTAACCCTAATCCTTCCCTGAATCCTTCCCCTCACCCGTCCACTACCCTAACCCGTACGCTCACACGAACCCGCGCCCTCACACGTATGATCCCCCTAAAGCTCTGTTGTACCCTCAACTGGATCCTAAACCGTCCCCGTCGCCTAACCCTAACCCTAGCCCGAACCCTAACCCTAATCCTTCCCCAAAGCCTTCCCCTCAACCGTCCCGTAATCCTAACCCGTACGCTCACACTAACCTGCGCCCTCACATGTACGCTCCCCCTCAACCATTGTCGTACCCTCACCTGGACCCTAAACCGTCCCTGTCCCCTAACCCTAACCCTAAACCTAGCCCGAACCCTAACTCTAACCCTTCCCTGAAGCCTTCCCCTCACCCGTCCCCTAATCCTAACACGTACGCTCACACTAACCCGCGCCCTCAAACGTACACTCCCCCTAAACCGTTGTCGTACCCTCACCTGGACCTTAAACCGTCCCCGTCCCCTAACCCTAACCCTAGCCCGAACCCTAACCCTAACCCTTCCCCGAAGCCTTCCCCTAACCCGTCCCCTAATCCTAACCCGTACGCTCACACTAACCTGCGCTCTCACATGTACGCTCCCCGTAAACCGTTGTCGTACCGTCACCTGGACCCTAAACCGTTCCCATCCCCTAAACCTAAGCCTAGCCCGAACCCTAGCCCTAACACTTCCCCGAAGCCTTCTCCTCAACCATCCCCTAATACTAACCCGTACGCTTACACTAACCCGCGCCCTCACACGTACATTTCCCCTAAACCGTTGTTGTACCCTCACCTGGACCCTAAACCGTCCCCGTCCCCTAACCCTAACCCTAGCCCGAACCCTAACCCTAACCCTTCCCCGAAGCCTTCCCCTCACCCGTCCCCTAATCCTAACCCGTACGCTCACACTAACCCGCGTCCTCTAACGTACGCTCCCCCTAAACCGTTGTCATACCCCCACTTGGACCCTAAACCGTCCCCGTCCCCTAACCCTAACCCTAGCCCGAACCCTAACCCTAACACTTCCCCGAAGCCTTCCCCTCACCCGTCCCCTAATCCTAACCCGTGCGCTCACACTAACCCGCGCCCTCACACGTACGCTCCCCCTAAACCGTTGTCGTACCCTCACATGGACCCTAAACCGTCCCCGTCCCCTAACCCTAACCCTAGCCCGAACCCTAACCCTAACCCTTCCCCGAAGCCTTCCCCTCACCCGTCCCCTAATCCTAACCCGTACGCTCACACTAACCCGCGCCCTCACACGAACGCTCCCCCTAAACCGTTGTTGTACCCTCACCTGAACCCTAAACCGTCCCCGTCCCCTAACCCTAACCCTAGCCCGAACCCTAACCCTAACCCTCCCCCGAAGCCTTCCCCTCACCCGTCACCTAATCCTAACCCGTACGCTCACACTAACCCGCGCCCTCACACGTACGCTCCGCCTAAACCGTTGTCGTACCCTCACCTGGACCCTAAACCGTCCCTGTCCCCTAACCCTAACCCTAGCCCGAACCCTAAACCTTCCCTGAAACCTTCCCCTCACCCTTCCCCTAATCCTAACCCATACGCTCACAGTAACCCTCACGCTCACACGTACGCTCCCCCTACACCGTTGTCGTACCCTCAACTGGACCCTAAACCGTCCCCGTCCCCTAACCCTAACCCTAGCCCGAACCGTAACCCTAACCCTTCCCCGAAGCCTTCCCCTCACCCGTCCACGAATCCTAACCCATACGCTCACACTAACCCATGCCCTCACACGTACGCTCCCCCTAAATCTTTGTCGTACCCTCACATGGACCCTAAACCGTCCCTGTCCCCTAACCCTAACCCTAGCCCGAACCCTAACTCTAACCATTCCCCGAAGCCTTCCCCTCACCCGTCCCCTAATCCTAACCCGTACGCTCACACTAACCCGCGCCCTCACACGTACGCTCCCCGTAAACCGTTGTCGTAACCTCAGCTGGACCCTAAACCGTCCCCGTACCCTAACCCTAACCCTAGCCCGAACCCTAAACCTAACCCTTCCCTGAAGCCTTCCCCTCACCGGTCCCATAATCCTAACCCGTACGCTCACACTAAACCGCGCCCTCACACGTACGCTCCCCATAAACCGTTGTCGTAACCGAACCTGGACCCTAAACCATCCCCGTTCCCTAACCCTAACCCTACCCCGAACCCTAACCCTAACCCTTCCCTGAAATCTTCCCCTCACCTGTCCCCTAATCCTAACCCGTACGCTCACACTAAACCACGCCCTCACACGTACGCTCGCCCTAAACAGTTGTCGTACCCTCTCCTGGACCCTAAACCGTCCCCGTCCACTAACTCTAATCCTAGCCCTAACCCTAACCCTAACCCTTCCCCGAAGCCTTCCCCTCACCTGTCCCGTAATCCTAACCCGTACGCTCACACTAACACGCGCCATCACAGGTACCATCCCCCTAAAGCGTTGTCGTACCCTCACCTGGAGGCTAAACCGTCCCCGTCCCCTAACCCTAACCCTAGCCCGAACCCTAACCCTATCCCTTCCCCGAAGCCTTCCCCTCACCCGTCCCCTAATCGTAACCCGTACGCTCACACTAACCCGCGCCCTCACATGTACGCTCCCCCTCAACCTTTGTCGTACCCTCACCTGGACCCTAAACCGTCCCCATCCCCTAACCCTAACCCTAGCCCGAACCCTAACCGTAACCCTTCCCCGAAGCCTTCCCCTCACCCGTCCCCTAATTCTAACCCGTACGCTCACACTAACCCGCGCCCTCACACGTACGCTCCCCCTAAACCGTTGTCGTACCCTCACCTGGACCCTAAACCGTCCCCGTCCCCTAACCCTAACCCTAGCCCGAAACCTAACCCTAAACCTTCCCCGAAGCCTTCCTCTCACCCGTCCCCTAATCCTAACCCATACGCTCACACTAACCCGCACCCTCACACGTCCGCTCCCCCTAAACCGTTGTCGTACCCTCACCTGGACCCTAAACCGTCCCCGTCCCCTAACCCTAACCCTAGCCCGAACCCTAACCCTAACCCTTCCCCGAAGCCTTCCCCTCACCCGTCCCCTAATGTTAACCCGTAGGCTCACACTAACCCGCGCCCTCACACGTATGCTCCCCCTAAACCGTTGTCATACCCTCACCTGGACCCTAAACCGTCCCCGTCCCCTGACCCTAACCCTAGCCCGAACCCTAACCCGAACCCTTTCCCGAAGCCTTCCCCTCACCGGTCCCCTAATCCTAACCCGTACGCTCACACTAACCCGCGCCCTCACACGTACGCTCCCCATAAACCGTTGTCGTACCCTCACCTGGACCCTAAACCGTCCCCATCCCCTAACCCTAACCCTAGCCCGAACCCTAACCCTAACACTTCCCCAAAATCTTCCCCTCAACCGTCCTCTAATCCTAACCCGTACGCTCACACTAACCCGCGCCATCACACGTACATTACCCCTAAAGCGTTGTCGTACCCTCACCTGGACCCTAAACCGTCCCTGTCCCCTAACCCTAACCCTAGCCCGAACCCTAAACCTTCCCTGAAACCTTCCCCTCACCCTTCCCCTAATCCTAACCCATACGCTCACAGTAACACTCACGCTCACACGTACGCTCCCCCTACACCGTTGTCGTACCCTCAACTGGACCCTAAACCGTCCCCGTCCCCTAACCCTAACCCTAGCCCGAACCGTAACCCTAACCCTTCCCCGAAGCCTTCCCCTCACCCGTCCCCTAATCCTAACCCGTACGCTTACACTAACCCGCGCCCTCACACGTACGCTCCCCCTAAACCGTTGTCATACCCTCACCTGGACCCTAAACCGTCCCCGTCCCCTGACCCTAACCCTAGCCCGAACCCTAACCCGAACCCTTTCCCGAAGCCTTCCCCTCACCGGTCCCCTAATTCTAAACCGTACGCTCACACTAACCCGCGCCCTCACACGTACGCTCCCCATAATCCGTTGTCGTACCCTCACCTGGACCCTAAACCGTCCCCATCCCCTAACCCTAACCCTACCCCGAACCCTAACCCTAACACTTCCCCAAAATCTTCCCCTCAACCGTCCTCTAATCCTAACCCGTACGCTCACACTAACCTGCGCAATCACACGTACACTACCCCTAAAGCGTTGTCGTACCCTCACCTGGACCCTAAACCGTCCCCGTCCCCTAAGCCTAACCCTAGCCCGAAACCTAACCCTAACACTTCCCCGAAGCCTTCCCCTCACCCGTCCCCTTATCCTAACCCGTACGCTCACACTAACCCGCGCCCTCACACATACGCTCCCCCTAAACCGTTGCCGTACCCTCACCTGGACCCTAAACCGTCCCCATCCCCTAAACCTAACCCTAGCCCGAACCCTAACCCTAAAACTTCCCCGAAGCCTTCCCCTCGCCCGTCCCCTAATCCTAACCCGTACGCTCACATTAACCCGTGCCCTCACACGTACGCTCCCCCTAAACCGTTGTCGTACCCTCACGTAGACCCTAAACCGTCCCCATCCCCTAAACCTAACCCTAGCCCGAACCCTAACCCTAACTCTTCTCCGAAGGTTTCCCCTCACCCATCCCCTAATCCTAACCCGTACACTCACACTAACCCACGCCCTCACACGTACGCTCCCCCTAAACCGTTGTCATACCCTCACTTAGACCCAAAACTGTCGCCGTCCCCTAATCCTAACCGTAGCCCGAACCCTAACCCGAACACTTTCCCGAAGCCTTCCCCTCACCCGTCCCCTAATCCTAACCCTTACGCTCACACTAACCCGCGCCATCACACGTACGCTCCCCCTAAAGCATTGTCGTACCCTCACCTGGACCCTAAACCGTCCCCGTCCCCTAACCTGAACCCTAACCAGAACCCTATCCCTAACCCTTCCCCGAAGCCTTCCCCTCACCCGTCCCCTAATCCTAACCCGTACGCTCACACTAACCCGCGCCCTCAAACGTACGCTCCCCCTAAACCGTTGTTGTACCCTCACCTGGACCCTAAACCGTCCCCGTCCCCTAACCCTAACCCTAGCCCGAACCATAACCCTAACCGTTCCCCGAAGCCTTCCCCTCACCCGTCCCCTAATCCTAACCCGTACGCTCACACTAAACCACGCCCTCACATGTACGCTCCCCCTAAACCGTTGTCGTACCCTCACCTGGACCCTAAACCGTTCCCATCCCCTAAACCTAACCCTAGCCCAAACCCTAGCTCTATCCCTTCCCCGAAGCCTTCTCCTCACCCATCCCATAATACTAACCCGTACGCTCACACTAACCCGCGCCCTCACACGTACGCTCCCCCTAAAGCTCTGTTGTACCCTCACCTGGACCCTAAACCGTCCCCGTCCCCTAACCCTAACCCTAGCCCGAACCCTAACCCTAAACCTTCCCCAAACCTTCCCCTCACCCATCCCGTAATCCTAACCCGTATGCTCACACTAACCCGCGCCCTCACACTTACGCTCCCCCTAAACCGTTTTCGTACCCTCACCTGGACCCTAAACCGTCCCCGTCCCCTAACCCTAACCCTAGCCCGAACCCTAACCCTAACCCTTCCCCGAAACCTTCCCCTCACCCGTCCCCAATCCTAATCCGTACGCTCACACTAACCCACGCCCTCACACGTACGCTCCCCCTAAACCGTTGTCGTACCCTCACCTGGACACTAAACCGTCCCAATCCCCTAAATCTAACCCTAGCCCGAACCCTAACCCTAACCCTTCCCCGAAGCCTTCCCCTCACCCATCCCCTAATCGTAAACCGTACGCTCACACTAACCCGCGCCCTCACACGTACGCTCCCACTAAACCGTTGTCATACCCTCACCTGGACCCTAAATAGTCCCCATTCCCTAACCCTAACCCTAGCCCGAACCCTAACCCTAACCCTTCCCTGAATCCTTCCCCTCACCCGTCCACTACCCTAACCCGTACGCTCACACTAACCCGCGCCCTCACACGTATGCTCCCCCTAAAGCTCTGTTGTACCCTCACCTGGACCCTAAACCGTCCCCGTCCCCTAACCCTAACCCTAAACCTAGCCCGAACCCTAACCCTAACCCTTCCCTGAAGCCTTCCCCTCACCCGTCCCCTAATCCTAACCCGTACGCTCACACTAACCCACGCCGTCAAACGTACAGTCCCCCTAAACCGTTGTCGTACCCTCACCTGGACCCTAAACAGTCCCCTTCCCCTAACCCTAACCCTAGCCCGAAACCTAACCTTAATCCTTCCCCGAAGCCTTCCCCTCACCCGTCCCCTAATCCTAACCCGTACGCTCACACTAACCCGCGCTCTCACATGTACGCTCCCCCTAAACCGTTGTCGTACCCTCACCTGGACTCTAAACCGTTACCATCCCCTAAACCTAACCGTAGCCCGAACCCTAACCCTAACCCTTCCCCGAAGCCTTCTCCTCACCCATCTCCTAATACTAACCCGTACGCTCACACTAACCCGTGCCCTCACACGTACATTTCCCCTAAACCGTTGTCGTACCCTCACCTGGACCCTAAACCGTCCCCGTGCCCTAACCCTAACCCTAGCCCGAACCCTAACCCTAACACTTCCCCGAAGCCTTCCCCTCACCCGTCCCCTAATCCTAACCCGTACGCTCACACTAACCCGCGTCCTCACACGTACGCTACCCCTAAACCGTTGTCGTACCCTCACTTGGACCCTAAACCGTCCCCGTCCCCTAACCCTAACCCTAGCCCGAACCCTAACCCTAACCCTTCCCCGAAGCCTTCCCCTCACCCGTAACCTAATCCTAACCCGTACGCTCACACTAACCCGCGCCCTGAAACGTACGCTCCCCCTAAATCATTGTCGTACCCTCACCTGGACCCTAAACCGTTCCCGTCCCCTAACCCTAACCCTAGCCCGAACCCTAACCCTAACCCTTCCCCGAAGCCTTCCCCTCACCCGTCCCCTAATCCTAACCCGTACGCTCACACTAACCCGCGCCCTCACACGTACGCTCCCCCTAAACCGTTGTCGTACCCTCACCTGGACCCTAAACCGTCCCCGTCCCCTAACCCTAACGCTAACCCTAGCCCGAGCCCTAACCCTAAACCTTCCCTGAAGCCTTCCCCTCACCCGTCCCCTAATCCTAGCCCGTACGCTCACACTAACCCGCACCCTCAAACGTACACTCCCCCTAAACCGTTGTCGTACCCTCACCTGGACGGTAAACCGTCCCCGTCCTCTAAACCTAACCCTAACCCTAGCCCGAACCCTAACCCTAACACTTCCCCGAAGCCTGCCCCTCACCCGTCCCCTAATCCTAACCCGTACGCTCACACTTACCCGCGCCCTCAAACGTACACTCCCCCTAAACCGTTGTCGTACCCTCACCTGGACCCTAAACCGTCCCCGTCCCCTAACCCTAACCCTAGCCCGAACCCTAACCCTAACCCTTCCCCGAAGCTTTCCCCTCACCCGTCCCCTAATCCTAACCCGTACGCTCACACTAACCTGCGCTCTCACATGTACGCTCCCCGTAAACCGTTGTCGTACCCTCACCTGGACCCTAAACCGTTCCCATCCCCTAAACCTAACCCTAGCCCGAACCCTAGCCCTAACACTTCCCCGAAGCCTTCTCCTCACCCATCCCCTAATACTAACCCGTACGCTCACACTAACCCACGTCCTCAAACGTACGCTCCCCCTAAACCGTTGTCATACCCTCACTTGGACCCTAAACCGTCCCCGTCCCCTAACCCTAACCCTAGCCCGAACCCTAACCCTAACACTTCCCCGAAGCCTTCCCCTCACCCGTCCCCTAATCCTAACCCGTGCTCTCACACTAACCCGCGCCCTCACACGTACGCTTCCCCTAAACCGTTGTCGTACCCTCACTTGGACCCTAAACCGTCCCCGTCCCCTAACCCTAACCCTAGCCCGAACCCTAACCCTAACCCTTCCCCGAAGCCTTCCCCTCACCCGTCCCCTAATCCTAACCCGTACGCTCACACTAACCCGCGCCCTCACACGTACGCTCCCCCTAAACCGTTGTTGTACCCTCACCTGGACCCTAAACCGTCCCCGTCCCCTAACCCTAACCCTAGCCCGAACCCTAACCCTAACCCTCCCCCGAAGCCTTCCCCTCACCCGTCACCTAATCCTAACCCGTACGCTCACACTAACCCGCGCCCTCACACGTACGCTCCGCCTAAACCGTTGTCGTACCCTCACCTGGACCCTAAACCATCCCTGTCCCCTAACCCTAACCCTAGCCCGAACCCTAAACCTTCCCTGAAACCTTCCCCTCACCCTTCCCCTAATCCTAACCCATACGCTCACAGTAACCCTCACGCTCACACGTACGCTCCCCCTACACCGTTGTCGTACCCTCAACTGGACGCTAAACCGTCCCCGTCCCCTAACCCTAACCCTAGCCCGAACCGTAACCCTAACCCTTCCCCGAAGCCTTCCCCTCACCCGTCCACGAATCCTAACCCATACGCTCACACTAACCCGTGCCCTCACACGTACGCTCCCCCTAAATCTTTGTCGTACCCTCACATGGACCCTAAACCGTCCCTGTCCCCAACCCTAACCCTAGCCCGAACCCTAACTCTAACAATTCCCCGAAGCCTTCCCCTCACCCGTCCCCTAATCCTAACCCGTACGCTCACACTAACCCGCACCCTCACACGTACGCTCCCGCTAAACCGTTGTCGTACCCTCACCTGGACCCTAAACCGTCCCCGTCCCCTAACCCTAACCCTAGCCCGAACCCTAACCCCAACCCTTCCCCGAAGCCTTCCCCTCACCCGTCCCCTAATCCTAACCCGTACGCTCACACTAACCCGCGCCCTCACACGTACGATCCCCCTAAACCGTTGTCGTACCCTCACCTGGACCCTAAACCGTCCCTGTCCCCTAACCCTAACCCTAGCCCGAACCCTAACCCTTCCCTGAAGCCTTCCCCTAACCCTTCCCCTAATCCTAACCCATACGCTCACACTAAGCCTCACGCTCACACGTATGCTCCCCCTAAACCGTTGTCGTACCCACAACTGGACACTAAGCCGTCCCCGTCCCCTAACCCTAACCCTAGCCCGAATCCTAACACTAACCCTTCCCCGAAGCCTTCCCCTCACCCGTCACCGAATCCTAACCCATACGCTCACACTAACCCGTGCCCTCACACGTATGCTCCCCGTAAATCTTTGTCGTACCCTCACCTGGACCCTAAACCGTCCCCGTCCCCTAACCCTAACCCTAGCCCGAACCCTAACCCTAACATTGCCCGAAGCCTTCCCCTCACCCGTCCCCTAATCCTAACCCGTACACTCACACTAACCCGCGTCCTCACACGTACGCTCCTGCTAAACCGTTGTCGTACCCTCACCTGGACCCTAAACCGTCCCCGTCCCCTAACCCTAACCCTAGCCCGAACCCTAACCCTAACCCTTCCTCGAAGCCTTCCCCTCACCCGTCCCCTAATCCTAACCCGTACGCTCAAACTAACCCACGCCCTCACACGTACGATCCCCCTAAACCGTTGTCGTACCCTCACCTGGACCCTAAACCGTCCCCGTCCCCTAACCCTAACCCTAGCCCGAACCTTAACCCTAACTCTTCCCCAAAGCCTTCCCATCACCCGTCCCCTAATCCTAACCCGTACGCTCACACTAACCCGCACCCTCACACATACGCTCCACCTAAACAGTTGTCGTACCCTCACCTGGACCCTAAACAATCCCCGTCCCCTAACCCTAACCCTAGCCCGAACCCTAACCATAACCATTCCGCAAAGCCTTCCACTCACCCGTCCCCTAATCCTAACCCGTACACTCAGACTGACCCGCACCCTCACACGTACGCTCCCCCTAAACCATTGAGTTACCCTCACCTGGACCCTAAACCGTCCCCGTCCCCTAACCCTTACCCTAGCCCGACCCCTAACCCTAAACCTTCCCCAAACCCTTCCCCTCACCCGTCCCCTAATCCTAACCCGTACGCTCACACTAACCTGCGCCCTCACATGTACGCTCCCCCTCAACAATTGTCGTACCCTCACCTGGACCCTAAACCGTCCCTGTCCCCTAACCCTAACCCTAAACCTAGCCCGAACCCTAACCCTAACCCTTCCCTGAAGCCTTCCCCTCACCCGTCCCCTAATCCTAACCCGTACGCTCACACTAACCCGCGCCCTCAAACGTACACTCCCCCTAAACCGTTGTCGTACACTCACCTGGACCCTAAACCGTCCCCGTCCCCTAACCCTAACCCTAGCCCGAACCCTAACCCTAACCCTTCCCCGAAGCCTTCCCCTCACCCGTCCCCTAATCCTAACCCGTACGCTCACTCTAACCTGCGCTCTCACATGTACGCTCCCCGTAAACCGTTGTCGTACCCTCACCTGGACCCTAAACCGTTCCCATCCCCTAAACCTAACCCTAGCCCGAACCCTAACCCTAACCCTTCCCCGAAGCCTTCCCCTCACCTGTCCCCTAATCCTAACCCGTGCGCTCACACTAACCCGTGCCCTCACACGTACATTTCCCCTAAACCGTTGTCGTACCCTCACCTGGACCCTAAACTGTCCCCGTCCCCTAACCCTAACCCGAACCCTAACCCTAACCCTTCCCCGAAGCCTTCCCCTCACCCGTCCCCTAATCCTAAACCGTACGCTCACACTAACCCGCGCCCTCAAACGTACGCTCCCCCTAAACCGTTGTCATACCCTCACTTGGACCCTAAACCGTCCCCGTCCCCTAACCCTAACCCTAGCCCGAACCCTAACCCTAACACTTCCCCGAAGCCTTCCCCTCACCCGTCCCCTAATCCTAACCCGTGCGCTCACACTAACCCGCGCCCTCACACGTACGCTCCCCCTAAACTGTTGTCGTACCCTCACATGGACCCTAAACCGTCCCCGTCCCCTAACCCTAACCCTAGCCCGAACCCTAACACTAACCCTTCCCCGAAGCCTTCCCCTCACCCATCCCCTAATCGTAAACCGTACGCTCACACTAACCCACGCCCTCACACGTACGCTCCCGCTAAACCGTTGTTATACCCTCACCTGGACCCTAAATAGTCCCCGTCCCCTAACCCTAACCCTAGCCCGAACCCTAACCCTAACCCTTCCCTGAATCCTTCCCCTCACCCGTCCACTACCCTAACCCGTACGCTCACACTAACCCGCGCCCTCACACGTATGCTCCCCCTAAAGCTCTGTTGTACCCTCACCTGGACCCTAAACCGTCCCTGTCCCCTAAACCTAACCCTAGCCCGAACCCTAACCCTTCCCTGAAGCCTTCCCCTAACTCTTCCCCTAATCCTAACCCATACGCTCACACTAACCCTCACGCTCACACGTATGCTCCCCCTAAACCGTTGTCGTACCCACAACTGGACACTAAGCCGTCCCCGTCCCCTAACCCTAACCCTAGCCCGAATCCTAACACTAACCCTTCCCCGAAGCCTTCCCCTCACCCGTCACCGAATCCTAACCCATACGCTCACACTAACCCGCGCCCTCACACGTACGCGCCCCCTAAACCGTTGTCGTACCCTCACTTGGACCCTAAACCGTCCCCGTCCCCTAACCCTAACCCTAGCCCGAATCCTAACCCTAACCCTTCCCCGAAGCCTTCCCCTCACCTGTCCCATAATCCTAACCCGTACGCTCACAATAACCCGCGCCCTCACACGTACGCTCCCCCTAAACCGTTGTTGTACCCTCACCTGGACCCTAAACCGTCCCCGTCCCCTAACCCTAACCCTAGCCCGAACCCTAACCCTAACATTCCCCGAAGCCTTCCCCTCACCCGTCCCCTAATCCTAACCCGTACACTCACACTAACCCGCGTCCTCACACGTACGCTCCTGCTAAACCTTTGTCGTACCCTCACCTGGACCCTAAACCGTCCCCGTCCCCTAACCCTAACCCTAGCCCGAACCCTAACCCTAACCCTTCCTCGAAGCCTTCCCCTCACCCGTCCCGTAATCCTAACCCGTACGCTCAAACTAACCCACGCCCTCACACGTACGATCCCCCTAAACCGTTGTCGTACCCTCACCTGGACCCTAAACCGTCCCCGTCCCCTAACCCTAACCCTAGCCCGAACCCTAACCCTAAATCTTCCCCAAAGCCTTCCCATCACCCGTCCCCTAATCCTAACCCGTACGCTCACACTAACCCGCACCCTCACATGTACGCTCCCCCTAAACCGTTGTCGTACACTCACCTGGACCCTAAACCGTTCCCATTCCCTAAACCTAACCCTAGCCTGAACCCTAGCTCTAACCCTTCCCTGAAGCCTTCCCCTCACACGTCCCGTAATCCTACCCCGTACGCTCACACTAACCCGCACCCTCACACATTCGCTCCCTCTAAACCGTTGTCGTACCCTCACCTGGACCCTAAACCGTCCCCGTCCCCTAATCCTAGCCCTAGCCCGAACCCTAACCCTAACCCTTCCCCGAAGCCTTCCCCTCACCCGTCCACTACCCTAACCCGTACGCTCACACGAACCCGCGCCCTCACACGTATGCTCCCCCTAAAGCTCTGTTGTACCCTCAACTGGATCCTAAACCGTCCCC
This sequence comes from Leucopleurus acutus, assembly GCF_964270905.1. Lineage (NCBI taxonomy): Eukaryota > Metazoa > Chordata > Mammalia > Artiodactyla > Delphinidae > Leucopleurus > Leucopleurus acutus. The sequence continues at coordinate 113,476 of NW_028139134.1, read as the reverse complement.
GTCGCCTAACCCTAACCCTAGCCCGAACCCTAACCCTAATCCTTCCCCAAAGCCTTCCCCTCAACCGTCCCGTAATCCTAACCCGTACGCTCACACTAACCTGCGCCCTCACATGTACGCTCCCCCTCAACCATTGTCATACCCTCACCTGGACCCTAAACCATCCCTGTCCCCTAACCCTAACCCTAAACCTAGCCCGAACCCTAACTCTAACCCTTCCCTGAAGCCTTCCCCTCACCCGTCCCCTAATCCTAACACGTACGCTCACACTAACCCGCGCCCTCAAACGTACACTCCCCCTAAACCGTTGTCGTACCCTCACCTGGACCTTAAACCGTCCCCGTCCCCTAACCCTAACCCTAGCCCGAACCCTAACCCTAACCCTTCCCCGAAGCCTTCCCCTAACCCGTCCCCTAATCCTAACCCGTACGCTCACACTAACCTGCGCTCTCACATGTACGCTCCCCGTAAACCGTTGTCGTACCGTCACCTGGACCCTAAACCGTTCCCATCCCCTAAACCTAAGCCTAGCCCGAACCCTAGCCCTAACACTTCCCCGAAGCCTTCTCCTCAACCATCCCCTAATACTAACCCGTACGCTTACACTAACCCGCGCCCTCACACGTACATTTCCCCTAAACCGTTGTTGTACCCTCACCTGGACCCTAAACCGTCCCCGTCCCCTAACCCTAACCCTAGCCCGAACCCTAACCCTAACCCTTCCCCGAAGCCTTCCCCTCACCCGTCCCCTAATCCTAACCCATACGCTCACACTAACACGCGTCCTCTAACGTACGCTCCCCCTAAACCGTTGTCATACCCCCACTTGGACCCTAAACCGTCCCCGTCCCCTAACCCTAACCCTAGCCCGAACCCTAACCCTAACCCTTCCCCGAAGCCTTCCCCTCACCCGTCCCCTAATCCTAACCCGTACGCTCACACTAACCCGCGACCTCACACGAACGCTCCCCCTAAACCGTTGTTGTACCCTCACCTGAACCCTAAACCGTCCCCGTCCCCTAACCCTAACCCTAGCCCGAACCCTAACCCTAACCCTCCCCCGAAGCCTTCCCCTCACCCGTCACCTAATCCTAACCCGTACGCTCACACTAACCCGCGCCCTCACACGTACGCTCCGCCTAAACCGTTGTCGTACCCTCACCTGGACCCTAAACCGTCCCTGTCCCCTAACCCTAACCCTAGCCCGAACCCTAAACCTTCCCTGAAACCTTCCCCTCACCCTTCCCCTAATCCTAACCCATACGCTCACAGTAACCCTCACGCTCACACGTACGCTCCCCCTACACCGTTGTCGTACCCTCAACTGGACCCTAAACCGTCCCCGTCCCCTAACCCTAACCCTAGCCCGAACCGTAACCCTAACCCTTCCCCGAAGCCTTCCCCTCACCCATCCACGAATCCTAACCCATACGCTCACACTAACCCATGCCCTCACACGTACGCTCCCCCTAAATCTTTGTCGTACCCTCACATGGACCCTAAACCGTCCCTGTCCCCTAACCCTAACCCTAGCCCGAACCCTAACTCTAACCATTCCCCGAAGCCTTCCCCTCACCCGTCCCCTAATCCTAACCCGTACGCTCACACTAACCCGCGCCCTCACACGTACGCTCCCCGTAAACCGTTGTCGTACCCTCAGCTGGACCCTAAACCGTCCCCGTACCCTAACCCTAACCCTAGCCCGAACCCTAAACCTAACCCTTCCCTGAAGCCTTCCCCTCACCGGTCCCATAATCCTAACCCGTACGCTCACACTAACCCGCGCCCTCACACGTACGCTCCCCATAAACCGTTGTCGTAACCGAACCTGGACCCTAAACCATCCCCGTTCCCTAACCCTAACCCTACCCCGAACCCTAACCCTAACCCTTCCCTGAAATCTTCCCCTCACCTGTCCCCTAATCCTAACCCGTACGCTCACACTAAACCACGCCCTCACACGTACGCTCTCCCTAAACAGTTGTCGTACCCTCTCCTGGACCCTAAACCGTCCCCGTCCACTAACTCTAATCCTAGCCCTAACCCTAACCCTAACCCTTCCCCGAAGCCTTCCCCTCACCTGTCCCGTAATCCTAACCCGTACGCTCACACTAACACGCGCCATCACAGGTACCATCCCCCTAAAGCGTTGTCGTACCCTCACCTGGACGCTAAACCGTCCCCGTCCCCTAACCCTAACCCTAGCCCGAACCCTAACCCTATCCCTTCCCCGAAGCCTTCCCCTCACCCGTCCCCTAATCGTAACCCGTAAGCTCACACTAACCCGCGCCCTCACATGTACGCTCCCCCTCAACCTTTGTCGTACCCTCACCTGGACCCTAAACCGTCCCCATCCCCTAACCCTAACCCTAGCCCGAACCCTAACCGTAACCCTTCCCCGAAGCCTTCCCCTCACCCGTCCCCTAATTCTAACCCGTACGCTCACACTAACCCGCGCCCTCACACGTACGCTCCCCCTAAACCGTTGTCGTACCCTCACCTGGACCCTAAACCGTCCCCGTCCCCTAACCCTAACCCTAGCCCGAAACCTAACCCTAAACCTTCCCCGAAGCCTTCCTCTCACCCGTCCCCTAATCCTAACCCATACGCTCACACTAACCCGCACCCTCACACGTCCGCTCCCCCTAAACCGTTGTCGTACCCTCACCTGGACCCTAAACCGTCCCCGTCCCCTAACCCTAACCCTAGCCCGAACCCTAACCCTAACCCTTCCCCGAAGCCTTCCCCTCACCCGTCCCATAATGTTAACCCGTAGGCTCACACTAACCCGCGCCCTCACACGTATGCTCCCCCTAAACCGTTGTCGTACCCTCACCTGGACCCTAAACCGTCCCCATTCCCTAAACCTAACCCTAGCCCGAAACCTAACCCTAACCCTTCCCCGAAGCCTTCCCCTCACCCGTCCCCTAATCCTAACCCGTACGCTTACACTAACCCTCGCCCTCACACGTACGCTCCCCCTAAACCGTTGTCATACCCTCACCTGGACCCTAAACCGTCCCCGTCCCCTGACCCTAACCCTAGCCCGAACCCTAACCCGAACCCTTTCCCGAAGCCTTCCCCTCACCGGTCCCCTAATCCTAACCCGTACGCTCACACTAACCCGCGCCCTCACACGTACGCTCCCCATAAACCGTTGTCGTACCCTCACCTGGACCCTAAACCGTCCCCATCCCCTAACCCTAACCCTAGCCCGAACCCTAACCCTAACACTTCCCCAAAATCTTCCCCTCAACCGTCCTCTAATCCTAACTCGTACGCTCACACTAACCCGCGCCATCACACGTACATTACCCCTAAAGCGTTGTCGTACCCTCACCTGGACCCTAAACCGTCCCCGTCCCCTAACCCTAACCCTAGCCCGAACCCTAACCCTAACCCTTCCCCGAAGCCTTCCCCTCACCCGTCCCCTAATCCTAACCCGTACGCTCACACTAACCTGCGCTCTCACATGTACGCTCCCCGTAAACCGTTGTCGTACCCTCACCTGGACCCTAAACCGTTCCCATCCCCTAAACCTAACCCTAGCCCGAACCCTAGCCCTAACATTTCCCCGAAGCCTTCTCCTCACCCATCCCCTAATACTAAGCCGTACGCTTACACTAACCCGCGCCCTCACACGTACATTTCCCCTACACCGTTGTCGTACCCTCACCTGGACCCTAAACCGTCCCCGTCCCCTAACCCTAACCCTAGCCCGAACCCTAACCCTAACCCTTCCCCGAAGCCTTCCCCTCACCCGTCCCCTAATCCTAACCCGTACGCTCACACTAACCCGCGTCCTCAAACGTATGCTCACCCTAAACCGTTGTCATACCCTCACTTGGACCCTAAACCGTCCCCGTCCCCTAACCCTAACCCTAGCCCGAACCCTAACCCTAACCCTTCTCCGAAGCCTTCCCCTCACCCGTCCCCTAATCCTAACCCGTGCGCTCACACTAACCCGCACCCTCACACGTACGCTCCCCCTAAACCGTTGTCGTACCCTCACATGGACCCTAAACCGTCCCCGTCCCCTAACCCTAACCCTAGCCCGAACCCTAACCCTAACCCTTCACCGAAGCCTTCCCCTCACCCGTCCCCTAATCCTAACCCGTACGCTCACACTAACCCGCGCCCTCACACGTACGCTCCCCCTAAACCGTTGTTGTACCCTCACCTGGACCGTAAACCGTCCCCGTCCCCTAAACCTAACCCTAGCCCGAACCCTAACCCTAACCCTCCACCGAAGCCTTCCCCTCACCCGTCACCTAATCCTAACCCGTACGCTCACACTAACCCGCGCCCTCACACGTACGCTCCACCTAAACCGTTGTCGTACCCTCACCTGGACCCTAAACCGTCCCTGTCCCCTAACCCTAACCCTAGCCCGAACCCTAAACCTTCCCTGAAACCTTCCCCTCACCCTTCCCCTAATCCTAACCCATACGCTCACAGTAACCCTCACGCTCACACGTACGCTCCCCCTACACCGTTGTCGTACCCTCAACTGGACCCTAAACCGTCCCCTTCCCCTAACCCTAACCCTAGCCCGAACCGTAACCCTAACCCTTCCCCGAAGCCTTCCCCTCACCCGTCCACGAATCCTAACCCATACGCTCACACTAACCCGTGCCCTCACACGTACGCTCCCCCTAAATCTTTGTCGTACCCTCACATGGACCCTAAACCGTCCCTGTCCCCTAACCCAAACCCTAGCCCGAACCCTAACTCTAACCATTCCCCGAAGCCTTCCCCTCACCCGTCCCCTAATCCTAACCCGTACGCTCACACTAACCCGCACCCTCACACGTACGCTCCCCCTAAACCGTTGTCGTACCCTCACCTGGACCCTAAACCGTCCCCGTCCCCTAACCCTAACCCTAGCCCGAACCCTAACCCCAACCCTTCCCCGAAGCCTTCCCCTCACCCGTCCCCTAATCCTAAACCGTACGCTCACACTAACCCGCGCCCTCACACGTTCGCTCCCACTAAACCGTTGTCGTACCCTCACCTGGACCCTAAACCGTCCCTGTCTCCTAACCCTAAACCTAGCCGGAACCCTAACCCTTCCCTGAAGCCTTCCCCTAACCCTTCCCCTAATCCTAACCCATACGCTCACACTAACCCTCACGCTCACACGTACGCTCCCCCTAAACCGTTGTCGTACCCACAACTGGACACTAAGCCGTCCCCGTCCCCTAACCCTAACCCTAGCCCGAATCCTAACCCTAACCCTTTCCCGAAGCCTTCCCCTCACCCGTCACCGAATCCTAACCCATACGCTCACACTAACCCGTGCCCTCACACGTATGCTCCCCGTAAATCTTTGTCGTACCCTCACCTGGACCCTAAACCGTCCCCGTCCCCTAAGCCTAACCCTAGCCCGAACCCTAACCCTAACATTCCCCGAAGCCTTCCCCTCACCCGTCCCCTAATCCTAACCCGTACGCTCACACTAACCCGCGTCCTCACACGTACGCTCCTGCTAAACCGTTGTCGTACCCTCACCTGGACCCTAAACCGTCCCCGCCCCGAACCCTAACCCTAGCCCGAACCCTAACCCTAACCCTTCCTCGAAGCCTTCCCCTCACCCGTCCCGTAATCCTAAACCGTACGCTCAAACTATCCCACGCCCTCACAGGTACGATCCCCCTAAACCGTTGTCGTACCCTCACCTGGACCCTAAACCGTCCCCGTCCCCTAACCCTAACCCTAGCCCGAACCCTAACCCTAAATCTTCCCCAAAGCCTTCCCCTCACCCGTCCCGTAATCCTAACCCGTACGCTCACACTAACCCGCGCCCTCACACGTACGCTCCCTCTAAACCGTTGTCGTACCCTCACCTGTATCCTAAACCGTCCCCATCCCGTAAACCTAACACTAGCCCGAACCCTAACCCTAACCCTTCCCCGAAACCTTCCCCTCACCCGTCCCCAATCCTAACCCGTACGCTCACACTAACCCACGCCCTCACACGTACGCTCCCGCTAAACCGTTGTCATACCCTCACCTGGACCCTAAATAGTCCCCGTACCGTAACCCTAACCCTAGCCCGAACCCTAACCCTAATCCTTCCCTGAATCCTTCCCCTCACCCGTCCACTACCCTAACCCGTACGCTCACACGAACCCGCGCCCTCACACGTATGCTCCCCCTAAAGCTCTGTTGTACCCTCAACTGGATCCTAAACCGTCCCCGTCGCCTAACCCTAACCCTAGCCCGAACCCTAACCCTAATCCTTCCCCAAAGCCTTCCCCTCAACCGTCCCGTAATCCTAACCCGTACGCTCACACTAACCTGCGCCCTCACATGTACGCTCCCCCTCAACCATTGTCGTACCCTCACCTGGACCCTAAACCGTCCCTGTCCCCTAACCCTAACCCTAAACCTAGCCCGAACCCTAACTCTAACCCTTCCCTGAAGCCTTCCCCTCACCCGTCCCCTAATCCTAACACGTACGCTCACACTAACCCGCGCCCTCAAACGTACACTCCCCCTAAACCGTTGTCGTACCCTCACCTGGACCTTAAACCGTCCCCGTCCCCTAACCCTAACCCTAGCCCGAACCCTAACTCTAACCCTTCCCCGAAGCCTTCCCCTAACCCGTCCCCTAATCCTAACCCGTACGCTCACACTAACCTGCGCTCTCACATGTACGCTCCCCGTAAACCGTTGTCGTACCGTCACCTGGACCCTAAACCGTTCCCATCCCCTAAACCTAAGCCTAGCCCGAACCCTAGCCCTAACACTTCCCCGAAGCCTTCTCCTCAACCATCCCCTAATACTAACCCGTACGCTTACACTAACCCGCGCCCTCACACGTACATTTCCCCTAAACCGTTGTTGTACCCTCACCTGGACCCTAAACCGTCCCCGTCCCCTAACCCTAACCCTAGCCCGAACCCTAACCCTAACCCTTCCCCGAAGCCTTCCCCTCACCCGTCCCCTAATCCTAACCCGTACGCTCACACTAACCCGCGTCCTCTAACGTACGCTCCCCGTAAACCGTTGTCATACCCCCACTTGGACCCTAAACCGTCCCCGTCCCCTAACCCTAACCCTAGCCCGAACCCTAACCCTAACACTTCCCCGAAGCCTTCCCCTCACCCGTCCCCTAATCCTAACCCGTGCGCTCACACTAACCCGCGCCCTCACACGTACGCTCCCCCTAAACCGTTGTCGTACCCTCACATGGACCCTAAACCGTCCCCGTCCCCTAACCCTAACCCTAGCCCGAACCCTAACCCTAACCCTTCCCCGAAGCCTTCCCCTCACCCGTCCCCTAATCCTAACCCGTACGCTCACACTAACCCGCGCCCTCACACGAACGCTCCCCCTAAACCGTTGTTGTACCCTCACCTGAACCCTAAACCGTCCCCGTCCCCTAACCCTAACCCTAGCCCGAACCCTAACCCTAACCCTCCCCCGAAGCCTTCCCCTCACCCGTCACCTAATCCTAACCCGTACGCTCACACTAACCCGCGCCCTCACACGTACGCTCCGCCTAAACCGTTGTCGTACCCTCACCTGGACCCTAAACCGTCCCTGTCCCCTAACCCTAACCCTAGCCCGAACCCTAAACCTTCCCTGAAACCTTCCCCTCACCCTTCCCCTAATCCTAACCCATACGCTCACAGTAACCCTCACGCTCACACGTACGCTCCCCCTACACCGTTGTCGTACCCTCAACTGGACCCTAAACCGTCCCCGTCCCCTAACCCTAACCCTAGCCCGAACCGTAACCCTAACCCTTCCCCGAAGCCTTCCCCTCACCCGTCCACGAATCCTAACCCATACGCTCACACTAACCCATGCCCTCACACGTACGCTCCCCCTAAATCTTTGTCGTACCCTCACATGGACCCTAAACCGTCCCTGTCCCCTAACCCTAACCCTAGCCCGAACCCTAACTCTAACCATTCCCCGAAGCCTTCCCCTCACCCGTCCCCTAATCCTAACCCGTACGCTCACACTAACCCGCGCCCTCACACGTACGCTCCCCGTAAACCGTTGTCGTAACCTCAGCTGGACCCTAAACCGTCCCCGTACCCTAACCCTAACCCTAGCCCGAACCCTAAACCTAACCCTTCCCTGAAGCCTTCCCCTCACCGGTCCCATAATCCTAACCCGTACGCTCACACTAAACCGCGCCCTCACACGTACGCTCCCCATAAACCATTGTCGTAACCGAACCTGGACCCTAAACCATCCCCGTTCCCTAACCCTAACCCTACCCCGAACCCTAACCCTAACCCTTCCCTGAAATCTTCCCCTCACCTGTCCCCTAATCCTAACCCGTACGCTCACACTAAACCACGCCCTCACACGTACGCTCGCCCTAAACAGTTGTCGTACCCTCTCCTGGACCCTAAACCGTCCCCGTCCACTAACTCTAATCCTAGCCCTAACCCTAACCCTAACCCTTCCCCGAAGCCTTCCCCTCACCTGTCCCGTAATCCTAACCCGTACGCTCACACTAACACGCGCCATCACAGGTACCATCCCCCTAAAGCGTTGTCGTACCCTCACCTGGACGCTAAACCGTCCCCGTCCCCTAACCCTAACCCTAGCCCGAACCCTAACCCTATCCCTTCCCCGAAGCCTTCCCCTCACCCGTCCCCTAATCGTAACCCGTACGCTCACACTAACCCGCGCCCTCACATGTACGCTCCCCCTCAACCTTTGTCGTACCCTCACCTGGACCCTAAACCGTCCCCATCCCCTAACCCTAACCCTAGCCCGAAACCTAACCGTAACCCTTCCCCGAAGCCTTCCCCTCACCCGTCCCCTAATTCTAACCCGTACGCTCACACTAACCCGCGCCCTCACACGTACGCTCCCCCTAAACCGTTGTCGTACCCTCACCTGGACCCTAAACCGTCCCCGTCCCCTAACCCTAACCCTAGCCCGAAACCTAACCCTAAACCTTCCCCGAAGCCTTCCTCTCACCCGTCCCCTAATCCTAACCCATACGCTCACACTAACCCGCACCCTCACACGTCCGCTCCCCCTAAACCGTTGTCGTACCCTCACCTGGACCCTAAACCGTCCCCGTCCCCTAACCCTAACCCTAGCCCGAACCCTAACCCTAACCCTTCCCCGAAGCCTTCCCCTCACCCGTCCCCTAATGTTAACCCGTAGGCTCACACTAACCCGCGCCCTCACACGTATGCTCCCCCTAAACCGTTGTCATACCCTCACCTGGACCCTAAACCATCCCCATCCCCTAAACCTAACCCTAGCCCTAAACCTAACCCTAACACTTCCCCGAAGCCTTCCCCTCACCCGTCCCCTAATCCTAACCCGTACGCTTACACTAACCCTCGCCCTCACATGTACGCTCCCCCTAAACCGTTGTCATACCCTCACCTGGACCCTAAACCGTCCCCGTCCCCTGACCCTAACCCTAGCCCGAACCCTAACCCGAACCCTTTCCCGAAGCCTTCCCCTCACCGGTCCCCTAATCCTAACCCGTACGCTCACACTAACCCGCGCCCTCACACGTACGCTCCCCATAAACCGTTGTCGTACCCTCACCTGGACCCTAAACCGTCCCCATCCCCTAACCCTAACCCTAGCCCGAACCCTAACCCTAACACTTCCCCAAAATCTTCCCCTCAACCGTCCTCTAATCCTAACCCGTACGCTCACACTAACCCGCGCCATCACACGTACATTACCCCTAAAGCGTTGTCGTACCCTCACCTGGACCCTAAACCGTCCCCGTCCCCTAACCCTAACCCTAGCCCGAACCCTAACCCTAACCCTTCCCCGAAGCCTTCCCCTCACCCGTCCCCTAATCCTAACCCGTACGCTCACACTAACCTGCGCTCTCACATTTACGCTCCCCGTAAACCGTTGTCGTACCCTCACCTGGACACTAAACCGTTCCCATCCCCTAAACCTAACCCTAGCCCGAACCCTAGCCCTAACATTTCCCCGAAGCCTTCTCCTCACCCATCCCCTAATACTAACCCGTACGCTTACACTAACCCGCGCCCTCACACGTACATTTCCCCTAAACCGTTGTCGTACCCTCACCTGGACCCTAAACCGTCCCCGTCCCCTAACCCTAACCCTAGCCCGAACCCTAACCCTAACTCTTCCCCGAAGCCTTCCCCTCACCCGTCCCCTAATCCTAACCCGTACGCTCACACTAACCCGCGTCCTCAAACGTACGCTCACCCTAAACCGTTGTCATACCCTCACTTGGACCCTAAACCGTCCCCGTCCCCTAACCCTAACCCTAGCCCGAACCCTAACCCTAACCCTTCTCCGAAGCCTTCCCCTCACCCGTCCCCTAATCCTAACCCGTACGCTCACACTAACCTGCGCTCTCACATGTACGCTCCCCGTAAACCGTTGTCGTACCGTCACCTGGACCCTAAACCGTTCCCATCCCCTAAACCTAAGCCTAGCCCGAACCCTAGCCCTAACACTTCCCCGAAGCCTTCTCCTCAACCATCCCCTAATACTAACCCGTACGCTTACACTAACCCGCGCCCTCACACGTACATTTCCCCTAAACCGTTGTTGTACCCTCACCTGGACCCTAAACCGTCCCCGTCCCCTAACCCTAACCCTAGCCCGAACCCTAACCCTAACCCTTCCCCGAAGCCTTCCCCTCACCCGTCCCCTAATCCTAACCCATACGCTCACACTAACACGCGTCCTCTAACGTACGCTCCCCCTAAACCGTTGTCATACCCCCACTTGGACCCTAAACCGTCCCCGTCCCCTAACCCTAACCCTAGCCCGAACCCTAACCCTAACACTTCCTCGAAGCCTTCCCCTCACGGGTCCCCTAATCCTAACCCGTGCGCTCACACTAACCCGCGCCCTCACACGTACGCTCCCCCTAAACCGTTGTCGTACCCTCACATGGACCCTAAACCGTCCCCGTCCCCTAACCCTAACCCTAGCCCGAACCCTAACCCTAACCCTTCCCCGAAGCCTTCCCCTCACCCGTCCCCTAATCCTAACCCGAACGCTCACACTAACCCGCGACCTCACACGAACGCTCCCCCTAAACCGTTGTTGTACCCTCACCTGAACCCTAAACCGTCCCCGTCCCCTAACCCTAACCCTAGCGCGAACCCTAACCCTAACCCTCCCCCGAAGCCTTCCCCTCACCCGTCACCTAATCCTAACCCGTACGCTCACACTAACCCGCGCCCTCACACGTACGCTCCGCCTAAACCGTTGTCGTACCCTCACCTGGACCCTAAACCGTCCCTGTCCCCTAACCCTAACCCTAGCCTGAACCCTAAACCTTCCCTGAAACCTTCCCCTCACCCTTCCCCTAATCCTAACCCATACGCTCACAGTAACCCTCACGCTCACACGTACGCTCCCCCTACACCGTTGTCGTACCCTCAACTGGACCCTAAACCGTCCCCGTCCCCTAACCCTAACCCTAGCCCGAACCGTAACCCTAACCCTTCCCCGAAGCCTTCCCCTCACCCGTCCACGAATCCTAACCCATACGCTCACACTAACCCATGTCCTCACACGTACGCTCCCCCTAAATCTTTGTCGTACCCTCACCTGGACCCTAAACCGTCCCTGTCCCCTAACCCTAACCCTAGCCCGAACCCTAACTCTAACCATTCCCCGAAGCCTTCCCCTCACCCGTCCCCTAATCCTAACCCGTACGCTCACACTAACCCGCGCCCTCACACGTACGCTCCCCGTAAACCGTTGTCGTACCCTCAGCTGGACCCTAAACCGTCCCCGTACCCTAACCCTAACCCTAGCCCGAACCCTAAACCTAACCCTTCCCTGAAGCCTTCCCCTCACCGGTCCCATAATCCTAACCCGTACGCTCACACTAACCCGCGCCCTCACACGTACGCTCCCCATAAACCGTTGTCGTAACCGAACCTGGACCCTAAACCATCCCCGTTCCCTAACCCTAACCCTACCCCGAACCCTAACCCTAACCCTTCCCTGAAATCTTCCCCTCACCTGTCCCCTAATCCTAACCCGTACGCTCACACTAAACCACGCCCTCACACGTACGCTCTCCCTAAACAGTTGTCGTACCCTCTCCTGGACCCTAAACCGTCCCCGTCCACTAACTCTAATCCTAGCCCTAACCCTAACCCTAACCCTTCCCCGAAGCCTTCCCCTCACCCGTCCCCTAATTCTAACCCGTACGCTCACACTAACCCGCGCCCTCACACGTACGCTCCCCCTAAACCGTTGTTGTACCCTCACCTGGACCCTAAACCGTCCCCGTCCCCTAACCCTAACCCTAGCCCGAACCCTAACCCTAACATTCCCCGAAGCCTTCCCCTCACCCGTCCCCTAATCCTAACCCGTACACTCACACTAACCCGCGTCCTCACACGTACGCTCCTGCTAAACCTTTGTCGTACCCTCACCTGGACCCTAAACCGTCCCCGTCCCCTAACCCTAACCCTAGCCCGAACCCTAACCCTAACCCTTCCTCGAAGCCTTCCCCTCACCCGTCCCGTAATCCTAACCCGTACGCTCAAACTAACCCACGCCCTCACACGTACGATCCCCCTAAACCGTTGTCGTACCCTCACCTGGACCCTAAACCGTCCCCGTCCCCTAACCCTAACCCTAGCCCGAACCCTAACCCTAAATCTTCCCCAAAGCCTTCCCATCACCCGTCCCCTAATCCTAACCCGTACGCTCACACTAACCCGCACCCTCACATGTACGCTCCCCCTAAACCGTTGTCGTACACTCACCTGGACCCTAAACCGTTCCCATTCCCTAAACCTAACCCTAGCCTGAACCCTAGCTCTAACCCTTCCCTGAAGCCTTCCCCTCACACGTCCCGTAATCCTACCCCGTACGCTCACACTAACCCGCACCCTCACACATTCGCTCCCTCTAAACCGTTGTCGTACCCTCACCTGGACCCTAAACCGTCCCCGTCCCCTAATCCTAGCCCTAGCCCGAACCCTAACCCTAACCCTTCCCCGAAGCCTTCCCCTCACCCGTCCACTACCCTAACCCGTACGCTCACACGAACCCGCGCCCTCACACGTATGCTCCCCCTAAAGCTCTGTTGTACCCTCAACTGGATCCTAAACCGTCCCCGTCGCCTAACCCTAACCCTAGCCCGAACCCTAACCCTAATCCTTCCCCAAAGCCTTCCCCTCAACCGTCCCGTAATCCTAACCCGTACGCTCACACTAACCTGCGCCCTCACATGTACGCTCCCCCTCAACCATTGTCATACCCTCACCTGGACCCTAAACCATCCCTGTCCCCTAACCCTAACCCTAAACCTAGCCCGAACCCTAACTCTAACCCTTCCCTGAAGCCTTCCCCTCACCCGTCCCCTAATCCTAACACGTACGCTCACACTAACCCGCGCCCTCAAACGTACACTCCCCCTAAACCGTTGTCGTACCCTCACCTGGACCTTAAACCGTCCCCGTCCCCTAACCCTAACCCTAGCCCGAACCCTAACCCTAACCCTTCCCCGAAGCCTTCCCCTAACCCGTCCCCTAATCCTAACCCGTACGCTCACACTAACCTGCGCTCTCACATGTACGCTCCCCGTAAACCGTTGTCGTACCGTCACCTGGACCCTAAACCGTTCCCATCCCCTAAACCTAAGCCTAGCCCGAACCCTAGCCCTAACACTTCCCCGAAGCCTTCTCCTCAACCATCCCCTAATACTAACCCGTACGCTTACACTAACCCGCGCCCTCACACGTACATTTCCCCTAAACCGTTGTTGTACCCTCACCTGGACCCTAAACCGTCCCCGTCCCCTAACCCTAACCCTAGCCCGAACCCTAACCCTAACCCTTCCCCGAAGCCTTCCCCTCACCCGTCCCCTAATCCTAACCCATACGCTCACACTAACACGCGTCCTCTAACGTACGCTCCCCCTAAACCGTTGTCATACCCCCACTTGGACCCTAAACCGTCCCCGTCCCCTAACCCTAACCCTAGCCCGAACCCTAACCCTAACCCTTCCCCGAAGCCTTCCCCTCACCCGTCCCCTAATCCTAACCCGTACGCTCACACTAACCCGCGACCTCACACGAACGCTCCCCCTAAACCGTTGTTGTACCCTCACCTGAACCCTAAACCGTCCCCGTCCCCTAACCCTAACCCTAGCCCGAACCCTAACCCTAACCCTCCCCCGAAGCCTTCCCCTCACCCGTCACCTAATCCTAACCCGTACGCTCACACTAACCCGCGCCCTCACACGTACGCTCCGCCTAAACCGTTGTCGTACCCTCACCTGGACCCTAAACCGTCCCTGTCCCCTAACCCTAACCCTAGCCCGAACCCTAAACCTTCCCTGAAACCTTCCCCTCACCCTTCCCCTAATCCTAACCCATACGCTCACAGTAACCCTCACGCTCACACGTACGCTCCCCCTACACCGTTGTCGTACCCTCAACTGGACCCTAAACCGTCCCCGTCCCCTAACCCTAACCCTAGCCCGAACCGTAACCCTAACCCTTCCCCGAAGCCTTCCCCTCACCCATCCACGAATCCTAACCCATACGCTCACACTAACCCATGCCCTCACACGTACGCTCCCCCTAAATCTTTGTCGTACCCTCACATGGACCCTAAACCGTCCCTGTCCCCTAACCCTAACCCTAGCCCGAACCCTAACTCTAACCATTCCCCGAAGCCTTCCCCTCACCCGTCCCCTAATCCTAACCCGTACGCTCACACTAACCCGCGCCCTCACACGTACGCTCCCCGTAAACCGTTGTCGTACCCTCAGCTGGACCCTAAACCGTCCCCGTACCCTAACCCTAACCCTAGCCCGAACCCTAAACCTAACCCTTCCCTGAAGCCTTCCCCTCACCGGTCCCATAATCCTAACCCGTACGCTCACACTAACCCGCGCCCTCACACGTACGCTCCCCATAAACCGTTGTCGTAACCGAACCTGGACCCTAAACCATCCCCGTTCCCTAACCCTAACCCTACCCCGAACCCTAACCCTAACCCTTCCCTGAAATCTTCCCCTCACCTGTCCCCTAATCCTAACCCGTACGCTCACACTAAACCACGCCCTCACACGTACGCTCTCCCTAAACAGTTGTCGTACCCTCTCCTGGACCCTAAACCGTCCCCGTCCACTAACTCTAATCCTAGCCCTAACCCTAACCCTAACCCTTCCCCGAAGCCTTCCCCTCACCTGTCCCGTAATCCTAACCCGTACGCTCACACTAACACGCGCCATCACAGGTACCATCCCCCTAAAGCGTTGTCGTACCCTCACCTGGACGCTAAACCGTCCCCGTCCCCTAACCCTAACCCTAGCCCGAACCCTAACCCTATCCCTTCCCCGAAGCCTTCCCCTCACCCGTCCCCTAATCGTAACCCGTAAGCTCACACTAACCCGCGCCCTCACATGTACGCTCCCCCTCAACCTTTGTCGTACCCTCACCTGGACCCTAAACCGTCCCCATCCCCTAACCCTAACCCTAGCCCGAACCCTAACCGTAACCCTTCCCCGAAGCCTTCCCCTCACCCGTCCCCTAATTCTAACCCGTACGCTCACACTAACCCGCGCCCTCACACGTACGCTCCCCCTAAACCGTTGTCGTACCCTCACCTGGACCCTAAACCGTCCCCGTCCCCTAACCCTAACCCTAGCCCGAAACCTAACCCTAAACCTTCCCCGAAGCCTTCCTCTCACCCGTCCCCTAATCCTAACCCATACGCTCACACTAACCCGCACCCTCACACGTCCGCTCCCCCTAAACCGTTGTCGTACCCTCACCTGGACCCTAAACCGTCCCCGTCCCCTAACCCTAACCCTAGCCCGAACCCTAACCCTAACCCTTCCCCGAAGCCTTCCCCTCACCCGTCCCATAATGTTAACCCGTAGGCTCACACTAACCCGCGCCCTCACACGTATGCTCCCCCTAAACCGTTGTCGTACCCTCACCTGGACCCTAAACCGTCCCCATTCCCTAAACCTAACCCTAGCCCGAAACCTAACCCTAACCCTTCCCCGAAGCCTTCCCCTCACCCGTCCCCTAATCCTAACCCGTACGCTTACACTAACCCTCGCCCTCACACGTACGCTCCCCCTAAACCGTTGTCATACCCTCACCTGGACCCTAAACCGTCCCCGTCCCCTGACCCTAACCCTAGCCCGAACCCTAACCCGAACCCTTTCCCGAAGCCTTCCCCTCACCGGTCCCCTAATCCTAACCCGTACGCTCACACTAACCCGCGCCCTCACACGTACGCTCCCCATAAACCGTTGTCGTACCCTCACCTGGACCCTAAACCGTCCCCATCCCCTAACCCTAACCCTAGCCCGAACCCTAACCCTAACACTTCCCCAAAATCTTCCCCTCAACCGTCCTCTAATCCTAACTCGTACGCTCACACTAACCCGCGCCATCACACGTACATTACCCCTAAAGCGTTGTCGTACCCTCACCTGGACCCTAAACCGTCCCCGTCCCCTAACCCTAACCCTAGCCCGAACCCTAACCCTAACCCTTCCCCGAAGCCTTCCCCTCACCCGTCCCCTAATCCTAACCCGTACGCTCACACTAACCTGCGCTCTCACATGTACGCTCCCCGTAAACCGTTGTCGTACCCTCACCTGGACCCTAAACCGTTCCCATCCCCTAAACCTAACCCTAGCCCGAACCCTAGCCCTAACATTTCCCCGAAGCCTTCTCCTCACCCATCCCCTAATACTAAGCCGTACGCTTACACTAACCCGCGCCCTCACACGTACATTTCCCCTACACCGTTGTCGTACCCTCACCTGGACCCTAAACCGTCCCCGTCCCCTAACCCTAACCCTAGCCCGAACCCTAACCCTAACCCTTCCCCGAAGCCTTCCCCTCACCCGTCCCCTAATCCTAACCCGTACGCTCACACTAACCCGCGTCCTCAAACGTATGCTCACCCTAAACCGTTGTCATACCCTCACTTGGACCCTAAACCGTCCCCGTCCCCTAACCCTAACCCTAGCCCGAACCCTAACCCTAACCCTTCTCCGAAGCCTTCCCCTCACCCGTCCCCTAATCCTAACCCGTGCGCTCACACTAACCCGCACCCTCACACGTACGCTCCCCCTAAACCGTTGTCGTACCCTCACATGGACCCTAAACCGTCCCCGTCCCCTAACCCTAACCCTAGCCCGAACCCTAACCCTAACCCTTCACCGAAGCCTTCCCCTCACCCGTCCCCTAATCCTAACCCGTACGCTCACACTAACCCGCGCCCTCACACGTACGCTCCCCCTAAACCGTTGTTGTACCCTCACCTGGACCGTAAACCGTCCCCGTCCCCTAAACCTAACCCTAGCCCGAACCCTAACCCTAACCCTCCACCGAAGCCTTCCCCTCACCCGTCACCTAATCCTAACCCGTACGCTCACACTAACCCGCGCCCTCACACGTACGCTCCACCTAAACCGTTGTCGTACCCTCACCTGGACCCTAAACCGTCCCTGTCCCCTAACCCTAACCCTAGCCCGAACCCTAAACCTTCCCTGAAACCTTCCCCTCACCCTTCCCCTAATCCTAACCCATACGCTCACAGTAACCCTCACGCTCACACGTACGCTCCCCCTACACCGTTGTCGTACCCTCAACTGGACCCTAAACCGTCCCCTTCCCCTAACCCTAACCCTAGCCCGAACCGTAACCCTAACCCTTCCCCGAAGCCTTCCCCTCACCCGTCCACGAATCCTAACCCATACGCTCACACTAACCCGTGCCCTCACACGTACGCTCCCCCTAAATCTTTGTCGTACCCTCACATGGACCCTAAACCGTCCCTGTCCCCTAACCCAAACCCTAGCCCGAACCCTAACTCTAACCATTCCCCGAAGCCTTCCCCTCACCCGTCCCCTAATCCTAACCCGTACGCTCACACTAACCCGCACCCTCACACGTACGCTCCCCCTAAACCGTTGTCGTACCCTCACCTGGACCCTAAACCGTCCCCATCCCCTAACCCTAACCCTAGCCCGAACCCTAACCCCAACCCTTCCCCGAAGCCTTCCCCTCACCCGTCCCCTAATCCTAAACCGTACGCTCACACTAACCCGCGCCCTCACACGTTCGCTCCCACTAAACCGTTGTCGTACCCTCACCTGGACCCTAAACCGTCCCTGTCTCCTAACCCTAAACCTAGCCGGAACCCTAACCCTTCCCTGAAGCCTTCCCCTAACCCTTCCCCTAATCCTAACCCATACGCTCACACTAACCCTCACGCTCACACGTACGCTCCCCCTAAACCGTTGTCGTACCCACAACTGGACACTAAGCCGTCCCCGTCCCCTAACCCTAACCCTAGCCCGAATCCTAACCCTAACCCTTTCCCGAAGCCTTCCCCTCACCCGTCACCGAATCCTAACCCATACGCTCACACTAACCCGTGCCCTCACACGTATGCTCCCCGTAAATCTTTGTCGTACCCTCACCTGGACCCTAAACCGTCCCCGTCCCCTAAGCCTAACCCTAGCCCGAACCCTAACCCTAACATTCCCCGAAGCCTTCCCCTCACCCGTCCCCTAATCCTAACCCGTACGCTCACACTAACCCGCGTCCTCACACGTACGCTCCTGCTAAACCGTTGTCGTACCCTCACCTGGACCCTAAACCGTCCCCGCCCCGAACCCTAACCCTAGCCCGAACCCTAACCCTAACCCTTCCTCGAAGCCTTCCCCTCACCCGTCCCGTAATCCTAAACCGTACGCTCAAACTATCCCACGCCCTCACAGGTACGATCCCCCTAAACCGTTGTCGTACCCTCACCTGGACCCTAAACCGTCCCCGTCCCCTAACCCTAACCCTAGCCCGAACCCTAACCCTAAATCTTCCCCAAAGCCTTCCCCTCACCCGTCCCGTAATCCTAACCCGTACGCTCACACTAACCCGCGCCCTCACACGTACGCTCCCTCTAAACCGTTGTCGTACCCTCACCTGTATCCTAAACCGTCCCCATCCCGTAAACCTAACACTAGCCCGAACCCTAACCCTAACCCTTCCCCGAAACCTTCCCCTCACCCGTCCCCAATCCTAACCCGTACGCTCACACTAACCCACGCCCTCACACGTACGCTCCCGCTAAACCGTTGTCATACCCTCACCTGGACCCTAAATAGTCCCCGTACCGTAACCCTAACCCTAGCCCGAACCCTAACCCTAATCCTTCCCTGAATCCTTCCCCTCACCCGTCCACTACCCTAACCCGTACGCTCACACGAACCCGCGCCCTCACACGTATGCTCCCCCTAAAGCTCTGTTGTACCCTCAACTGGATCCTAAACCGTCCCCGTCGCCTAACCCTAACCCTAGCCCGAACCCTAACCCTAATCCTTCCCCAAAGCCTTCCCCTCAACCGTCCCGTAATCCTAACCCGTACGCTCACACTAACCTGCGCCCTCACATGTACGCTCCCCCTCAACCATTGTCGTACCCTCACCTGGACCCTAAACCGTCACTGTCCCCTAACCCTAACCCTAAACCTAGCCCGAACCCTAACTCTAACCCTTCCCTGAAGCCTTCCCCTCACCCGTCCCCTAATCCTAACACGTACGCTCACACTAACCCGCGCCCTCAAACGTACACTCCCCCTAAACCGTTGTCGTACCCTCACCTGGACCTTAAACCGTCCCCGTCCCCTAACCCTAACCCTAGCCCGAACCCTAACTCTAACCCTTCCCCGAAGCCTTCCCCTAACCCGTCCCCTAATCCTAACCCGTACGCTCACACTAACCTGCGCTCTCACATGTACGCTCCCCGTAAACCGTTGTCGTACCGTCACCTGGACCCTAAACCGTTCCCATCCCCTAAACCTAAGCCTAGCCCGAACCCTAGCCCTAACACTTCCCCGAAGCCTTCTCCTCAACCATCCCCTAATACTAACCCGTACGCTTACACTAACCCGCGCCCTCACACGTACATTTCCCCTAAACCGTTGTTGTACCCTCACCTGGACCCTAAACCGTCCCCGTCCCCTAACCCTAACCCTAGCCCGAACCCTAACCCTAACCCTTCCCCGAAGCCTTCCCCTCACCCGTCCCCTAATCCTAACCCGTACGCTCACACTAACCCGCGTCCTCTAACGTACGCTCCCCGTAAACCGTTGTCATACCCCCACTTGGACCCTAAACCGTCCCCGTCCCCTAACCCTAACCCTAGCCCGAACCCTAACCCTAACACTTCCCCGAAGCCTTCCCCTCACCCGTCCCCTAATCCTAACCCGTGCGCTCACACTAACCCGCGCCCTCACACGTACGCTCCCCCTAAACCGTTGTCGTACCCTCACATGGACCCTAAACCGTCCCCGTCCCCTAACCCTAACCCTAGCCCGAACCCTAACCCTAACCCTTCCCCGAAGCCTTCCCCTCACCCGTCCCCTAATCCTAACCCGTACGCTCACACTAACCCGCGCCCTCACACGAACGCTCCCCCTAAACCGTTGTTGTACCCTCACCTGAACCCTAAACCGTCCCCGTCCCCTAACCCTAACCCTAGCCCGAACCCTAACCCTAACCCTCCCCCGAAGCCTTCCCCTCACCCGTCACCTAATCCTAACCCGTACGCTCACACTAACCCGCGCCCTCACACGTACGCTCCGCCTAAACCGTTGTCGTACCCTCACCTGGACCCTAAACCGTCCCTGTCCCCTAACCCTAACCCTAGCCCGAACCCTAAACCTTCCCTGAAACCTTCCCCTCACCCTTCCCCTAATCCTAACCCATACGCTCACAGTAACCCTCACGCTCACACGTACGCTCCCCCTACACCGTTGTCGTACCCTCAACTGGACCCTAAACCGTCCCCGTCCCCTAACCCTAACCCTAGCCCGAACCGTAACCCTAACCCTTCCCCGAAGCCTTCCCCTCACCCGTCCACGAATCCTAACCCATACGCTCACACTAACCCATGCCCTCACACGTACGCTCCCCCTAAATCTTTGTCGTACCCTCACATGGACCCTAAACCGTCCCTGTCCCCTAACCCTAACCCTAGCCCGAACCCTAACTCTAACCATTCCCCGAAGCCTTCCCCTCACCCGTCCCCTAATCCTAACCCGTACGCTCACACTAACCCGCGCCCTCACACGTACGCTCCCCGTAAACCGTTGTCGTAACCTCAGCTGGACCCTAAACCGTCCCCGTACCCTAACCCTAACCCTAGCCCGAACCCTAAACCTAACCCTTCCCTGAAGCCTTCCCCTCACCGGTCCCATAATCCTAACCCGTACGCTCACACTAAACCGCGCCCTCACACGTACGCTCCCCATAAACCATTGTCGTAACCGAACCTGGACCCTAAACCATCCCCGTTCCCTAACCCTAACCCTACCCCGAACCCTAACCCTAACCCTTCCCTGAAATCTTCCCCTCACCTGTCCCCTAATCCTAACCCGTACGCTCACACTAAACCACGCCCTCACACGTACGCTCGCCCTAAACAGTTGTCGTACCCTCTCCTGGACCCTAAACCGTCCCCGTCCACTAACTCTAATCCTAGCCCTAACCCTAACCCTAACCCTTCCCCGAAGCCTTCCCCTCACCTGTCCCGTAATCCTAACCCGTACGCTCACACTAACACGCGCCATCACAGGTACCATCCCCCTAAAGCGTTGTCGTACCCTCACCTGGACGCTAAACCGTCCCCGTCCCCTAACCCTAACCCTAGCCCGAACCCTAACCCTATCCCTTCCCCGAAGCCTTCCCCTCACCCGTCCCCTAATCGTAACCCGTACGCTCACACTAACCCGCGCCCTCACATGTACGCTCCCCCTCAACCTTTGTCGTACCCTCACCTGGACCCTAAACCGTCCCCATCCCCTAACCCTAACCCTAGCCCGAAACCTAACCGTAACCCTTCCCCGAAGCCTTCCCCTCACCCGTCCCCTAATTCTAACCCGTACGCTCACACTAACCCGCGCCCTCACACGTACGCTCCCCCTAAACCGTTGTCGTACCCTCACCTGGACCCTAAACCGTCCCCGTCCCCTAACCCTAACCCTAGCCCGAAACCTAACCCTAAACCTTCCCCGAAGCCTTCCTCTCACCCGTCCCCTAATCCTAACCCATACGCTCACACTAACCCGCACCCTCACACGTCCGCTCCCCCTAAACCGTTGTCGTACCCTCACCTGGACCCTAAACCGTCCCCGTCCCCTAACCCTAACCCTAGCCCGAACCCTAACCCTAACCCTTCCCCGAAGCCTTCCCCTCACCCGTCCCCTAATGTTAACCCGTAGGCTCACACTAACCCGCGCCCTCACACGTATGCTCCCCCTAAACCGTTGTCATACCCTCACCTGGACCCTAAACCATCCCCATCCCCTAAACCTAACCCTAGCCCGAAACCTAACCCTAACACTTCCCCGAAGCCTTCCCCTCACCCGTCCCCTAATCCTAACCCGTACGCTTACACTAACCCTCGCCCTCACATGTACGCTCCCCCTAAACCGTTGTCATACCCTCACCTGGACCCTAAACCGTCCCCGTCCCCTGACCCTAACCCTAGCCCGAACCCTAACCCGAACCCTTTCCCGAAGCCTTCCCCTCACCGGTCCCCTAATCCTAACCCGTACGCTCACACTAACCCGCGCCCTCACACGTACGCTCCCCATAAACCGTTGTCGTACCCTCACCTGGACCCTAAACCGTCCCCATCCCCTAACCCTAACCCTAGCCCGAACCCTAACCCTAACACTTCCCCAAAATCTTCCCCTCAACCGTCCTCTAATCCTAACCCGTACGCTCACACTAACCCGCGCCATCACACGTACATTACCCCTAAAGCGTTGTCGTACCCTCACCTGGACCCTAAACCGTCCCCGTCCCCTAACCCTAACCCTAGCCCGAACCCTAACCCTAACCCTTCCCCGAAGCCTTCCCCTCACCCGTCCCCTAATCCTAACCCGTACGCTCACACTAACCTGCGCTCTCACATTTACGCTCCCCGTAAACCGTTGTCGTACCCTCACCTGGACACTAAACCGTTCCCATCCCCTAAACCTAACCCTAGCCCGAACCCTAGCCCTAACATTTCCCCGAAGCCTTCTCCTCACCCATCCCCTAATACTAACCCGTACGCTTACACTAACCCGCGCCCTCACACGTACATTTCCCCTAAACCGTTGTCGTACCCTCACCTGGACCCTAAACCGTCCCCGTCCCCTAACCCTAACCCTAGCCCGAACCCTAACCCTAACTCTTCCCCGAAGCCTTCCCCTCACCCGTCCCCTAATCCTAACCCGTACGCTCACACTAACCCGCGTCCTCAAACGTACGCTCACCCTAAACCGTTGTCATACCCTCACTTGGACCCTAAACCGTCCCCGTCCCCTAACCCTAACCCTAGCCCGAACCCTAACCCTAACCCTTCTCCGAAGCCTTCCCCTCACCCGTCCCCTAATCCTAACCCGTACGCTCACACTAACCTGCGCTCTCACATGTACGCTCCCCGTAAACCGTTGTCGTACCGTCACCTGGACCCTAAACCGTTCCCATCCCCTAAACCTAAGCCTAGCCCGAACCCTAGCCCTAACACTTCCCCGAAGCCTTCTCCTCAACCATCCCCTAATACTAACCCGTACGCTTACACTAACCCGCGCCCTCACACGTACATTTCCCCTAAACCGTTGTTGTACCCTCACCTGGACCCTAAACCGTCCCCGTCCCCTAACCCTAACCCTAGCCCGAACCCTAACCCTAACCCTTCCCCGAAGCCTTCCCCTCACCCGTCCCCTAATCCTAACCCATACGCTCACACTAACACGCGTCCTCTAACGTACGCTCCCCCTAAACCGTTGTCATACCCCCACTTGGACCCTAAACCGTCCCCGTCCCCTAACCCTAACCCTAGCCCGAACCCTAACCCTAACACTTCCTCGAAGCCTTCCCCTCACGGGTCCCCTAATCCTAACCCGTGCGCTCACACTAACCCGCGCCCTCACACGTACGCTCCCCCTAAACCGTTGTCGTACCCTCACATGGACCCTAAACCGTCCCCGTCCCCTAACCCTAACCCTAGCCCGAACCCTAACCCTAACCCTTCCCCGAAGCCTTCCCCTCACCCGTCCCCTAATCCTAACCCGAACGCTCACACTAACCCGCGACCTCACACGAACGCTCCCCCTAAACCGTTGTTGTACCCTCACCTGAACCCTAAACCGTCCCCGTCCCCTAACCCTAACCCTAGCGCGAACCCTAACCCTAACCCTCCCCCGAAGCCTTCCCCTCACCCGTCACCTAATCCTAACCCGTACGCTCACACTAACCCGCGCCCTCACACGTACGCTCCGCCTAAACCGTTGTCGTACCCTCACCTGGACCCTAAACCGTCCCTGTCCCCTAACCCTAACCCTAGCCTGAACCCTAAACCTTCCCTGAAACCTTCCCCTCACCCTTCCCCTAATCCTAACCCATACGCTCACAGTAACCCTCACGCTCACACGTACGCTCCCCCTACACCGTTGTCGTACCCTCAACTGGACCCTAAACCGTCCCCGTCCCCTAACCCTAACCCTAGCCCGAACCGTAACCCTAACCCTTCCCCGAAGCCTTCCCCTCACCCGTCCACGAATCCTAACCCATACGCTCACACTAACCCATGTCCTCACACGTACGCTCCCCCTAAATCTTTGTCGTACCCTCACCTGGACCCTAAACCGTCCCTGTCCCCTAACCCTAACCCTAGCCCGAACCCTAACTCTAACCATTCCCCGAAGCCTTCCCCTCACCCGTCCCCTAATCCTAACCCGTACGCTCACACTAACCCGCGCCCTCACACGTACGCTCCCCGTAAACCGTTGTCGTACCCTCAGCTGGACCCTAAACCGTCCCCGTACCCTAACCCTAACCCTAGCCCGAACCCTAAACCTAACCCTTCCCTGAAGCCTTCCCCTCACCGGTCCCATAATCCTAACCCGTACGCTCACACTAACCCGCGCCCTCACACGTACGCTCCCCATAAACCGTTGTCGTAACCGAACCTGGACCCTAAACCATCCCCGTTCCCTAACCCTAACCCTACCCCGAACCCTAACCCTAACCCTTCCCTGAAATCTTCCCCTCACCTGTCCCCTAATCCTAACCCGTACGCTCACACTAAACCACGCCCTCACACGTACGCTCTCCCTAAACAGTTGTCGTACCCTCTCCTGGACCCTAAACCGTCCCCGTCCACTAACTCTAATCCTAGCCCTAACCCTAACCCTAACCCTTCCCCGAAGCCTTCCCCTCACCCGTCCCCTAATTCTAACCCGTACGCTCACACTAACCCGCGCCCTCACACGTACGCTCCCCCTAAACCGTTGTCGTACCCTCACCTGGACCCTAAACCGTCCCCGTCCCCTAACCCTAACCCTAGCCCGAAACCTAACCCTAAACCTTCCCCGAAGCCTTCCTCTCACCCGTCCCCTAATCCTAACCCATACGCTCACACTAACCCGCACCCTCACACGTCCGCTCCCCCTAAACCGTTGTCGTACCCTCACCTGGACCCTAAACCGTCCCCGTCCCCTAACCCTAACCCTAGCCCGAACCCTAACCCTAACCCTTCCCCGAAGCCTTCCCCTCACCCGTCCCCTAATGTTAACCCGTAGGCTCACACTAACCCGCGCCCTCACACGTATGCTCCCCCTAAACCGTTGTCGTACCCTCACCTGGACCCTAAACCGTCCCCATCCCCTAAACCTAACCCTAGCCCGAAACCTAACCCTAACCCTTCCCCGAAGCCTTCCCCTCACCCGTCCCCTAATCCTAACCCGTACGCTTACACTAACCCTCGCCCTCACACGTACGCTCCCCCTAAACCGTTGTCATACCCTCACCTGGACCCTAAACCGTCCCCGTCCCCTGACCCTAACCCTAGCCCGAACCCTAACCCGAACCCTTTCCCGAAGCCTTCCCCTCACCGGTCCCCTAATCCTAACCCGTACGCTCACACTAACCCGCGCCCTCACACGTACGCTCCCCATAAACCGTTGTCGTACCCTCACCTGGACCCTAAACCGTCCCCATCCCCTAACCCTAACCCTAGCCCGAACCCTAACCCTAACACTTCCCCAAAATCTTCCCCTCAACCGTCCTCTAATCCTAACCCGTACGCTCACACTAACCCGCGCCATCACACGTACATTACCCCTAAAGCGTTGTCGTACCCTCACCTGGACCCTAAACCGTCCCCGTCCCCTAACCCTAACCCTAGCCCGAACCCTAACCCTAACCCTTCCCCGAAGCCTTCCCCTCACCCGTCCCCTAATCCTAACCCGTACGCTCACACTAACCTGCGCTCTCACATGTACGCTCCCCGTAAACCGTTGTCGTACCCTCACCTGGACCCTAAACCGTTCCCATCCCCTAAACCTAACCCTAGCCCGAACCCTAGCCCTAACATTTCCCCGAAGCCTTCTCCTCACCCATCCCCTAATACTAAGCCGTACGCTTACACTAACCCGCGCCCTCACACGTACATTTCCCCTACACCGTTGTCGTACCCTCACCTGGACCCTAAACCGTCCCCGTCCCCTAACCCTAACCCTAGCCCGAACCCTAACCCTAACCCTTCCCCGAAGCCTTCCCCTCACCCGTCCCCTAATCCTAACCCGTACGCTCACACTAACCCGCGTCCTCAAACGTACGCTCACCCTAAACCGTTGTCATACCCTCACTTGGACCCTAAACCGTCCCCGTCCCCTAACCCTAACCCTAGCCCGAACCCTAACCCTAACCCTTCTCCGAAGCCTTCCCCTCACCCGTCCCCTAATCCTAACCCGTGCGTTCACACTAACCCGCACCCTCACACGTACGCTCCCCCTAAACCGTTGTCGTACCCTCACATGGACCCTAAACCGTCCCCGTCCCCTAACCCTAACCCTAGCCCGAACCCTAACCCTAACCCTTCACCGAAGCCTTCCCCTCACCCGTCCCCTAATCCTAACCCGTACGCTCACACTAACCCGCGCCCTCACACGTACGCTCCCCCTAAACCGTTGTTGTACCCTCACCTGGACCGTAAACCGTCCCCGTCCCCTAAACCTAACCCTAGCCCGAACCCTAACCCTAACCCTCCACCGAAGCCTTCCCCTCACCCGTCACCTAATCCTAACCCGTACGCTCACACTAACCCGCGCCCTCACACGTACGCTCCACCTAAACCGTTGTCGTACCCTCACCTGGACCCTAAACCGTCCCTGTCCCCTAACCCTAACCCTAGCCCGAACCCTAAACCTTCCCTGAAACCTTCCCCTCACCCTTCCCCTAATCCTAACCCATACGCTCACAGTAACCCTCACGCTCACACGTACGCTCCCCCTACACCGTTGTCGTACCCTCAACTGGACCCTAAACCGTCCCCTTCCCCTAACCCTAACCCTAGCCCGAACCGTAACCCTAACCCTTCCCCGAAGCCTTCCCCTCACCCGTCCACGAATCCTAACCCATACGCTCACACTAACCCGTGCCCTCACACGTACGCTCCCCCTAAATCTTTGTCGTACCCTCACATGGACCCTAAACCGTCCCTGTCCCCTAACCCTAACCCTAGCCCGAACCCTAACTCTAACCATTCCCCGAAGCCTTCCCCTCACCCGTCCCCTAATCCTAACCCGTACGCTCACACTAACCCGCACCCTCACACGTACGCTCCCCCTAAACCGTTGTCGTACCCTCACCTGGACCCTAAACCGTCCCCGTCCCCTAACCCTAACCCTAGCCCGAACCCTAACCCCAACCCTTCCCCGAAGCCTTCCCCTCACCCGTCCCCTAATCCTAAACCGTACGCTCACACTAACCCGCGCCCTCACACGTTCGCTCCCACTAAACCGTTGTCGTACCCTCACCTGGACCCTAAACCGTCCCTGTCTCCTAACCCTAACCCTAGCCGGAACCCTAACCCTTCCCTGAAGCCTTCCCCTAACCCTTCCCCTAATCCTAACCCATACGCTCACACTAACCCTCACGCTCACACGTACGCTCCCCCTAAACCGTTGTCGTACCCACAACTGGACACTAAGCCGTCCCCGTCCCCTAACCCTAACCCTAGCCCGAATCCTAACCCTAACCCTTTCCCGAAGCCTTCCCCTCACCCGTCACCGAATCCTAACCCATACGCTCACACTAACCCGTGCCCTCACACGTATGCTCCCCGTAAATCTTTGTCGTACCCTCACCTGGACCCTAAACCGTCCCCGTCCCCTAAGCCTAACCCTAGCCCGAACCCTAACCCTAACATTCCCCGAAGCCTTCCCCTCACCCGTCCCCTAATCCTAACCCGTACGCTCACACTAACCCGCGTCCTCACACGTACGCTCCTGCTAAACCGTTGTCGTACCCTCACCTGGACCCTAAACCGTCCCCGCCCCGAACCCTAACCCTAGCCCGAACCCTAACCCTAACCCTTCCTCGAAGCCTTCCCCTCACCCGTCCCCTAATCCTAAACCGTACGCTCAAACTATCCCACGCCCTCACAGGTACGATCCCCCTAAACCGTTGTCGTACCCTCACCTGGACCCTAAACCGTCCCCGTCCCCTAACCCTAACCCTAGCCCGAACCCTAACCCTAAATCTTCCCCAAAGCCTTCCCCTCACCCGTCCCGTAATCCTAACCCGTACGCTCACACTAACCCGCGCCCTCACACGTACGCTCCCTCTAAACCGTTGTCGTACCCTCACCTGTATCCTAAACCGTCCCCATCCCGTAAACCTAACACTAGCCCGAACCCTAACCCTAACCCTTCCCCGAAACCTTCCCCTCACCCGTCCCCAATCCTAACCCGTACGCTCACACTAACCCACGCCCTCACACGTACGCTCCCGCTAAACCGTTGTCATACCCTCACCTGGACCCTAAATAGTCCCCGTACCGTAACCCTAACCCTAGCCCGAACCCTAACCCTAATCCTTCCCTGAATCCTTCCCCTCACCCGTCCACTACCCTAACCCGTACGCTCACACGAACCCGCGCCCTCACACGTATGCTCCCCCTAAAGCTCTGTTGTACCCTCAACTGGATCCTAAACCGTCCCCGTCGCCTAACCCTAACCCTAGCCCGAACCCTAACCCTAATCCTTCCCCAAAGCCTTCCCCTCAACCGTCCCGTAATCCTAACCCGTACGCTCACACTAACCTGCGCCCTCACATGTACGCTCCCCCTCAACCATTGTCGTACCCTCACCTGGACCCTAAACCGTCCCTGTCCCCTAACCCTAACCCTAAACCTAGCCCGAACCCTAACTCTAACCCTTCCCTGAAGCCTTCCCCTCACCCGTCCCCTAATCCTAACACGTACGCTCACACTAACCCGCGCCCTCAAACGTACACTCCCCCTAAACCATTGTCGTACCCTCACCTGGACCTTAAACCGTCCCCGTCCCCTAACCCTAACCCTAGCCCGAACCCTAACCCTAACCCTTCCCCGAAGCCTTCCCCTAACCCGTCCCCTAATCCTAACCCGTACGCTCACACTAACCTGCGCTCTCACATGTACGCTCCCCGTAAACCGTTGTCGTACCGTCACCTGGACCCTAAACCGTTCCCATCCCCTAAACCTAAGCCTAGCCCGAACCCTAGCCCTAACACTTCCCCGAAGCCTTCTCCTCAACCATCCCCTAATACTAACCCGTACGCTTACACTAACCCGCGCCCTCACACGTACATTTCCCCTAAACCGTTGTTGTACCCTCACCTGGACCCTAAACCGTCCCCGTCCCCTAACCCTAACCCTAGCCCGAACCCTAACCCTAACCCTTCCCCGAAGCCTTCCCCTCACCCGTCCCCTAATCCTAACCCGTACGCTCACACTAACCCGCGTCCTCTAACGTACGCTCCCCCTAAACCGTTGTCATACCCCCACTTGGACCCTAAACCGTCCCCGTCCCCTAACCCTAACCCTAGCCCGAACCCTAACCCTAACACTTCCCCGAAGCCTTCCCCTCACCCGTCCCCTAATCCTAACCCGTGCGCTCACACTAACCCGCGCCCTCACACGTACGCTCCCCCTAAACCGTTGTCGTACCCTCACATGGACCCTAAACCGTCCCCGTCCCCTAACCCTAACCCTAGCCCGAACCCTAACCCTAACCCTTCCCCGAAGCCTTCCCCTCACCCGTCCCCTAATCCTAACCCGTACGCTCACACTAACCCGCGCCCTCACACGAACGCTCCCCCTAAACCGTTGTTGTACCCTCACCTGAACCCTAAACCGTCCCCGTCCCCTAACCCTAACCCTAGCCCGAACCCTAACCCTAACCCTCCCCCGAAGCCTTCCCCTCACCCGTCACCTAATCCTAACCCATACGCTCACAGTAACCCTCACGCTCACACGTACGCTCCCCCTACACCGTTGTCGTACCCTCAACTGGACCCTAAACCGTCCCCGTCCCCTAACCCTAACCCTAGCCCGAACCGTAACCCTAACCCTTCCCCGAAGCCTTCCCCTCACCCGTCCACGAATCCTAACCCATACGCTCACACTAACCCATGCCCTCACACGTACGCTCCCCCTAAATCTTTGTCGTACCCTCACATGGACCCTAAACCGTCCCTGTCCCCTAACCCTAACCCTAGCCCGAACCCTAACTCTAACCATTCCCCGAAGCCTTCCCCTCACCCGTCCCCTAATCCTAACCCGTACGCTCACACTAACCCGCGCCCTCACACGTACGCTCCCCGTAAACCGTTGTCGTAACCTCAGCTGGACCCTAAACCGTCCCCGTACCCTAACCCTAACCCTAGCCCGAACCCTAAACCTAACCCTTCCCTGAAGCCTTCCCCTCACCGGTCCCATAATCCTAACCCGTACGCTCACACTAAACCGCGCCCTCACACGTACGCTCCCCATAAACCGTTGTCGTAACCGAACCTGGACCCTAAACCATCCCCGTTCCCTAACCCTAACCCTACCCCGAACCCTAACCCTAACCCTTCCCTGAAATCTTCCCCTCACCTGTCCCCTAATCCTAACCCGTACGCTCACACTAAACCACGCCCTCACACGTACGCTTGCCCTAAACAGTTGTCGTACCCTCTCCTGGACCCTAAACCGTCCCCGTCCACTAACTCTAATCCTAGCCCTAACCCTAACCCTAACCCTTCCCCGAAGCCTTCCCCTCACCTGTCCCGTAATCCTAACCCGTACGCTCACACTAACACGCGCCATCACAGGTACCATCCCCCTAAAGCGTTGTCGTACCCTCACCTGGACGCTAAACCGTCCCCGTCCCCTAACCCTAACCCTAGCCCGAACCCTAACCCTATCCCTTCCCCGAAGCCTTCCCCTCACCCGTCCCCTAATCGTAACCCGTACGCTCACACTAACCCGCGCCCTCACATGTACGCTCCCCCTCAACCTTTGTCGTACCCTCACCTGGACCCTAAACCGTCCCCATCCCCTAACCCTAACCCTAGCCCGAACCCTAACCGTAACCCTTCCCCGAAGCCTTCCCCTCACCCGTCCCCTAATTCTAACCCGTACGCTCACACTAACCCGCGCCCTCACACGTACGCTCCCCCTAAACCGTTGTCGTACCCTCACCTGGACCCTAAACCGTCCCCGTCCCCTAACCCTAACCCTAGCCCGAAACCTAACCCTAAACCTTCCCCGAAGCCTTCCTCTCACCCGTCCCCTAATCCTAACCCATACGCTCACACTAACCCGCACCCTCACACGTCCGCTCCCCCTAAACCGTTGTCGTACCCTCACCTGGACCCTAAACCGTCCCTGTCCCCTAACCCTAACCCTAGCCCGAACCCTAACCCTAACCCTTCCCCGAAGCCTTCCCCTCACCCGTCCCCTAATGTTAACCCGTAGGCTCACACTAACCCGCGCCCTCACACGTATGCTCCCCCTAAACCGTTGTCGTACCCTCACCTGGACCCTAAACCGTCCCCATCCCCTAAACCTAACCCTAGCCCGAAACCTAACCCTAACCCTTCCCCGAAGCCTTCCCCTCACCCGTCCCCTAATCCTAACCCGTACGCTTACACTAACCCTCGCCCTCACACGTACGCTCCCCCTAAACCGTTGTCATACCCTCACCTGGACCCTAAACCGTCCCCGTCCCCTGACCCTAACCCTAGCCCGAACCCTAACCCGAACCCTTTCCCGAAGCCTTCCCCTCACCGGTCCCCTAATCCTAACCCGTACGCTCACACTAACCCGCGCCCTCACACGTACGCTCCCCATAAACCGTTGTCGTACCCTCACCTGGACCCTAAACCGTCCCCATCCCCTAACCCTAACCCTAGCCCGAACCCTAACCCTAACACTTCCCCAAAATCTTCCCCTCAACCGTCCTCTAATCCTAACCCGTACGCTCACACTAACCCGCGCCATCACACGTACATTACCCCTAAAGCGTTGTCGTACCCTCACCTGGACCCTAAACCGTCCCCGTCCCCTAACCCTAACCCTAGCCCGAACCCTAACCCTAACCCTTCCCCGAAGCCTTCCCCTCACCCGTCCCCTAATCCTAACCCGTACGCTCACACTAACCTGCGCTCTCACATGTACGCTCCCCGTAAACCGTTGTCGTACCCTCACCTGGACCCTAAACCGTTCCCATCCCCTAAACCTAACCCTAGCCCGAACCCTAGCCCTAACATTTCCCCGAAGCCTTCTCCTCACCCATCCCCTAATACTAAGCCGTACGCTTACACTAACCCGCGCCCTCACACGTACATTTCCCCTACACCGTTGTCGTACCCTCACCTGGACCCTAAACCGTCCCCGTCCCCTAACCCTAACCCTAGCCCGAACCCTAACCCTAACCCTTCCCCGAAGCCTTCCCCTCACCCGTCCCCTAATCCTAACCCGTACGCTCACACTAACCCGCGTCCTCAAACGTACGCTCACCCTAAACCGTTGTCATACCCTCACTTGGACCCTAAACCGTCCCCGTCCCCTAACCCTAACCCTAGCCCGAACCCTAACCCTAACCCTTCTCCGAAGCCTTCCCCTCACCCGTCTCCTAATCCTAACCCGTGCGCTCACACTAACCCGCACCCTCACACGTACGCTCCCCCTAAACCGTTGTCGTACCCTCACATGGACCCTAAACCGTCCCCGTCCCCTAACCCTAACCCTAGCCCGAACCCTAACCCTAACCCTTCCCCGAAGCCTTCCCCTCACCCGTCCCCTAATGTTAACCCGTAGGCTCACACTAACCCGCGCCCTCACACGTATGCTCCCCCTAAACCGTTGTCGTACCCTCACCTGGACCCTAAACCGTCCCCATCCCCTAAACCTAACCCTAGCCCGAAACCTAACCCTAACCCTTCCCCGAAGCCTTCCCCTCACCCGTCCCCTAATCCTAACCCGTACGCTTACACTAACCCTCGCCCTCACACGTACGCTCCCCCTAAACCGTTGTCATACCCTCACCTGGACCCTAAACCGTCCCCGTCCCCTGACCCTAACCCTAGCCCGAACCCTAACCCGAACCCTTTCCCGAAGCCTTCCCCTCACCGGTCCCCTAATCCTAACCCGTACGCTCACACTAACCCGCGCCCTCACACGTACGCTCCCCATAAACCGTTGTCGTACCCTCACCTGGACCCTAAACCGTCCCCATCCCCTAACCCTAACCCTAGCCCGAACCCTAACCCTAACACTTCCCCAAAATCTTCCCCTCAACCGTCCTCTAATCCTAACCCGTACGCTCACACTAACCCGCGCCATCACACGTACATTACCCCTAAAGCGTTGTCGTACCCTCACCTGGACCCTAAACCGTCCCCGTCCCCTAACCCTAACCCTAGCCCGAACCCTAACCCTAACCCTTCCCCGAAGCCTTCCCCTCACCCGTCCCCTAATCCTAACCCGTACGCTCACACTAACCTGCGCTCTCACATGTACGCTCCCCGTAAACCGTTGTCGTACCCTCACCTGGACCCTAAACCGTTCCCATCCCCTAAACCTAACCCTAGCCCGAACCCTAGCCCTAACATTTCCCCGAAGCCTTCTCCTCACCCATCCCCTAATACTAAGCCGTACGCTTACACTAACCCGCGCCCTCACACGTACATTTCCCCTACACCGTTGTCGTACCCTCACCTGGACCCTAAACCGTCCCCGTCCCCTAACCCTAACCCTAGCCCGAACCCTAACCCTAACCCTTCCCCGAAGCCTTCCCCTCACCCGTCCCCTAATCCTAACCCATACGCTCACACTAACCCGCGTCCTCAAACGTACGCTCACCCTAAACCGTTGTCATACCCTCACTTGGACCCTAAACCGTCCCCGTCCCCTAACCCTAACCCTAGCCCGAACCCTAACCCTAACCCTTCTCCGAAGCCTTCCCCTCACCCGTCCCCTAATCCTAACCCGTGCGCTCACACTAACCCGCACCCTCACACGTACGCTCCCCCTAAACCGTTGTCGTACCCTCACATGGACCCTAAACCGTCCCCGTCCCCTAACCCTAACCCTAGCCCGAACCCTAACCCTAACCCTTCACCGAAGCCTTCCCCTCACCCGTCCCCTAATCCTAACCCGTACGCTCACACTAACCCGCGCCCTCACACGTACGCTCCCCCTAAACCGTTGTTGTACCCTCACCTGGACCGTAAACCGTCCCCGTCCCCTAAACCTAACCCTAGCCCGAACCCTAACCCTAACCCTCCACCGAAGCCTTCCCCTCACCCGTCACCTAATCCTAACCCGTACGCTCACACTAACCCGCGCCCTCACACGTACGCTCCACCTAAACCGTTGTCGTACCCTCACCTGGACCCTAAACCGTCCCTGTCCCCTAACCCTAACCCTAGCCCGAACCCTAAACCTTCCCTGAAACCTTCCCCTCACCCTTCCCCTAATCCTAACCCATACGCTCACAGTAACCCTCACGCTCACACGTACGCTCCCCCTACACCGTTGTCGTACCCTCAACTGGACCCTAAACCGTCCCCTTCCCCTAACCCTAACCCTAGCCCGAACCGTAACCCTAACCCTTCCCCGAAGCCTTCCCCTCACCCGTCCACGAATCCTAACCCATACGCTCACACTAACCCGTGCCCTCACACGTACGCTCCCCCTAAATCTTTGTCGTACCCTCACATGGACCCTAAACCGTCCCTGTCCCCTAACCCTAACCCTAGCCCGAACCCTAACTCTAACCATTCCCCGAAGCCTTCCCCTCACCCGTCCCCTAATCCTAACCCGTACGCTCACACTAACCCGCACCCTCACACGTACGCTCCCCCTAAACCGTTGTCGTACCCTCACCTGGACCCTAAACCGTCCCCGTCCCCTAACCCTAACCCTAGCCCGAACCCTAACCCCAACCCTTCCCCGAAGCCTTCCCCTCACCCGTCCCCTAATCCTAAACCGTACGCTCACACTAACCCGCGCCCTCACACGTTCGCTCCCACTAAACCGTTGTCGTACCCTCACCTGGACCCTAAACCGTCCCTGTCTCCTAACCCTAACCCTAGCCGGAACCCTAACCCTTCCCTGAAGCCTTCCCCTAACCCTTCCCCTAATCCTAACCCATACGCTCACACTAACCCTCACGCTCACACGTACGCTCCCCCTAAACCGTTGTCGTACCCACAACTGGACACTAAGCCGTCCCCGTCCCCTAACCCTAACCCTAGCCCGAATCCTAACCCTAACCCTTTCCCGAAGCCTTCCCCTCACCCGTCACCGAATCCTAACCCATACGCTCACACTAACCCGTGCCCTCACACGTATGCTCCCCGTAAATCTTTGTCGTACCCTCACCTGGACCCTAAACCGTCCCCGTCCCCTAAGCCTAACCCTAGCCCGAACCCTAACCCTAACATTCCCCGAAGCCTTCCCCTCACCCGTCCCCTAATCCTAACCCGTACGCTCACACTAACCCGCGTCCTCACACGTACGCTCCTGCTAAACCGTTGTCGTACCCTCACCTGGACCCTAAACCGTCCCCGCCCCGAACCCTAACCCTAGCCCGAACCCTAACCCTAACCCTTCCTCGAAGCCTTCCCCTCACCCGTCCCCTAATCCTAAACCGTACGCTCAAACTATCCCACGCCCTCACAGGTATGATCCCCCTAAACCGTTGTCGTACCCTCACCTGGACCCTAAACCGTCCCCGTCCCCTAACCCTAACCCTAGCCCGAACCCTAACCCTAAATCTTCCCCAAAGCCTTCCCCTCACCCGTCCCGTAATCCTAACCCGTACGCTCACACTAACCCGCGCCCTCACACGTACGCTCCCTCTAAACCGTTGTCGTACCCTCACCTGTATCCTAAACCGTCCCCATCCCGTAAACCTAACACTAGCCCGAACCCTAACCCTAACCCTTCCCCGAAACCTTCCCCTCACCCGTCCCCAATCCTAACCCGTACGCTCACACTAACCCACGCCCTCACACGTACGCTCCCGCTAAACCGTTGTCATACCCTCACCTGGACCCTAAATAGTCCCCGTACCGTAACCCTAACCCTAGCCCGAACCCTAACCCTAATCCTTCCCTGAATCCTTCCCCTCACCCGTCCACTACCCTAACCCGTACGCTCACACGAACCCGCGCCCTCACACGTATGCTCCCCCTAAAGCTCTGTTGTACCCTCAACTGGATCCTAAACCGTCCCCGTCGCCTAACCCTAACCCTAGCCCGAACCCTAACCCTAATCCTTCCCCAAAGCCTTCCCCTCAACCGTCCCGTAATCCTAACCCGTACGCTCACACTAACCTGCGCCCTCACATGTACGCTCCCCCTCAACCATTGTCGTACCCTCACCTGGACCCTAAACCGTCCCTGTCCCCTAACCCTAACCCTAAACCTAGCCCGAACCCTAACTCTAACCCTTCCCTGAAGCCTTCCCCTCACCCGTCCCCTAATCCTAACACGTACGCTCACACTAACCCGCGCCCTCAAACGTACACTCCCCCTAAACCGTTGTCGTACCCTCACCTGGACCTTAAACCGTCCCCGTCCCCTAACCCTAACCCTAGCCCGAACCCTAACCCTAACCCTTCCCCGAAGCCTTCCCCTAACCCGTCCCCTAATCCTAACCCGTACGCTCACACTAACCTGCGCTCTCACATGTACGCTCCCCGTAAACCGTTGTCGTACCGTCACCTGGACCCTAAACCGTTCCCATCCCCTAAACCTAAGCCTAGCCCGAACCCTAGCCCTAACACTTCCCCGAAGCCTTCTCCTCAACCATCCCCTAATACTAACCCGTACGCTTACACTAACCCGCGCCCTCACACGTACATTTCCCCTAAACCGTTGTTGTATCCTCACCTGGACCCTAAACCGTCCCCGTCCCCTAACCCTAACCCTAGCCCGAACCCTATCCCTAACCCTTCCCCGAAGCCTTCCCCTCACCCGTCCCCTAATCCTAACCCGTACGCTCACACTAACCCGCGTCCTCTAACGTACGCTCCCCCTAAACCGTTGTCATACCCCCACTTGGACCCTAAACCGTCCCCGTCCCCTAACCCTAACCCTAGCCCGAACCCTATCCCTAACCCTTCCCCGAAGCCTTCCCCTCACCCGTCCCCTAATCCTAACCCGTGCGCTCACACTAACCCGCGCCCTCACACGTACGCTCCCCCTAAACCGTTGTCGTACCCTCACATGGACCCTAAACCGTCCCCGTCCCCTAACCCTAACCCTAGCCCGAACCCTAACCCTAACCCTTCCCCGAAGCCTTCCCCTCACCCGTCCCCTAATCCTAACCCGTACGCTCACACTAACCCGCGCCCTCACACGAACGCTCCCCCTAAACCGTTGTTGTACCCTCACCTGAACCCTAAACCGTCCCCGTCCCCTAACCCTAACCCTAGCCCGAACCCTAACCCTAACCCTCCCCCGAAGCCTTCCCCTCACCCGTCACCTAATCCTAACCCGTACGCTCACACTAACCCGCGCCCTCACACGTACGCTCCGCCTAAACCGTTGTCGTACCCTCACCTGGACCCTAAACCGTCCCTGTCCCCTAACCCTAACCCTAGCCCGAACCCTAAACCTTCCCTGAAACCTTCCCCTCACCCTTCCCCTAATCCTAACCCATACGCTCACAGTAACCCTCACGCTCACACGTACGCTCCCCCTACACCGTTGTCGTACCCTCAACTGGACCCTAAACCGTCCCCGTCCCCTAACCCTAACCCTAGCCCAAACCGTAACCCTAACCCTTCCCCGAAGCCTTCCCCTCACCCGTCCACGAATCCTAACCCATACGCTCACACTAACCCATGCCCTCACACGTACGCTCCCCCTAAATCTTTGTCGTACCCTCACATGGACCCTAAACCGTCCCTGTCCCCTAACCCTAACCCTAGCCCGAACCCTAACTCTAACCATTCCCCGAAGCCTTCCCCTCACCCGTCCCCTAATCCTAACCCGTACGCTCACACTAACCCGCGCCCTCACACGTACGCTCCCCGTAAACCGTTGTCGTAACCTCAGCTGGACCCTAAACCGTCCCCGTACCCTAACCCTAACCCTAGCCCGAACCCTAAACCTAACCCTTCCCTGAAGCCTTCCCCTCACCGGTCCCATAATCCTAACCCGTACGCTCACACTAAACCGCGCCCTCACACGTACGCTCCCCATAAACCGTTGTCGTAACCGAACCTGGACCCTAAACCATCCCCGTTCCCTAACCCTAACCCTACCCCGAACCCTAACCCTAACCCTTCCCTGAAATCTTCCCCTCACCTGTCCCCTAATCCTAACCCGTACGCTCACACTAAACCACGCCCTCACACGTACGCTCGCCCTAAACAGTTGTCGTACCCTCTCCTGGACCCTAAACCGTCCCCGTCCACTAACTCTAATCCTAGCCCTAACCCTAACCCTAACCCTTCCCCGAAGCCTT
This sequence comes from Leucopleurus acutus, assembly GCF_964270905.1. Taxonomy (NCBI): domain Eukaryota; kingdom Metazoa; phylum Chordata; class Mammalia; order Artiodactyla; family Delphinidae; genus Leucopleurus; species Leucopleurus acutus. Next base: position 74,684 of record NW_028139134.1, on the reverse strand, counting down.
CCCCTCACCTGTCCCGTAATCCTAACCCGTACGCTCACACTAACATGCGCCATCACAGGTACCATCCCCCTAAAGCGTTGTCGTACCCTCACCTGGAGGCTAAACCGTCCCCGTCCCCTAACCCTAACCCTAGCCCGAACCCTAACCCTATCCCTTCCCCGAAGCCTTCCCCTCACCCGTCCCCTAATCGTAACCCGTACGCTCACACTAACCCGCGCCCTCACATGTACGCTCCCCCTCAACCTTTGTCGTACCCTCACCTGGACCCTAAACCGTCCCCATCCCCTAACCCTAACCCTAGCCCGAACCCTAACCGTAACCCTTCCCCGAAGCCTTCCCCTCACCCGTACCCTAATTCTAACCCGTACGCTCACACTAACCCGCGCCCTCACACGTACGCTCCCCCTAAACCGTTGTCGTACCCTCACCTGGACCCTAAACCGTCCCCGTCCCCTAACCCTAACCCTAGCCCGAAACCTAACCCTAAACCTTCCCCGAAGCCTTCCTCTCACCCGTCCCCTAATCCTAACCCATACGCTCACACTAACCCGCACCCTCACACGTCCGCTCCCCCTAAACCGTTGTCGTACCCTCACCTGGACCCTAAACCGTCCCCGTCCCCTAACCCTAACCCTAGCCCGAACCCTAACCCTAACCCTTCCCCGAAGCCTTCCCCTCACCCGTCCCCTAATGTTAACACGTAGGCTCACACTAACCCGCGCCCTCACACGTATGCTCCCCCTAAACCGTTGTCGTACCCTCACCTGGACCCTAAACCGTCCCCATCCCCTAAACCTAACCCTAGCCCGAAACCTAACCCTAACCCTTCCCCGAAGCCTTCCCCTCACCCGTCCCCTAATCCTAACCCGTACGCTTACACTAACCCTCGCCCTCACACGTACGCTCCCCCTAAACCGTTGTCATACCCTCACCTGGACCCTAAACCGTCCCCGTCCCCTGACCCTAACCCTAGCCCGAACCCTAACCCGAACCCTTTCCCGAAGCCTTCCCCTCACCGGTCCCCTAATCCTAACCCGTACGCTCACACTAACCCGCGCTCTCACACGTACGCTCCCCATAAACCGTTGTCGTACCCTCACCTGGACCCTAAACCGTCCCCATCCCCTAACCCTAACCCTAGCCCGAACCCTAACCCTAACACTTCCCCAAAATCTTCCCCTCAACCGTCCTCTAATCCTAACCCGTACGCTCACACTAACCCGCGCCATCACACGTACATTACCCCTAAAGCGTTGTCGTACCCTCACCTGGACCCTAAACCGTCCCCGTCCCCTAACCCTAACCCTAGCCCGAACCCTAACCCTAACCCTTCCCCGAAGCCTTCCCCTCACCCGTCCCCTAATCCTAACCCGTACGCTCACACTAACCTGCGCTCTCACATGTACGCTCCCCGTAAACCGTTGTCGTACCCTCACCTGGACCCTAAACCGTTCCCATCCCCTAAACCTAACCCTAGCCCGAACCCTAGCCCTAACATTTCCCCGAAGCCTTCTCCTCACCCATCCCCTAATACTAAGCCGTACGCTTACACTAACCCGCGCCCTCACACGTACATTTCCCCTACACCGTTGTCGTACCCTCACCTGGACCCTAAACCGTCCCCGTCCCCTAACCCTAACCCTAGCCCGAACCCTAACCCTAACCCTTCCCCGAAGCCTTCCCCTCACCCGTCCCCTAATCCTAACCCGTACGCTCACACTAACCCGCGTCCTCAAACGTACGCTCACCCTAAACCGTTGTCATACCCTCACTTGGACCCTAAACCGTCCCCGTCCCCTAACCCTAAGCCTAGCCCGAACCCTAACCCTAACCCTTCTCCGAAGCCTTCCCCTCACCCGTCCCCTAATCCTAACCCGTGCGCTCACACTAACCCGCACCCTCACACGTACGCTCCCCCTAAACCGTTGTCGTACCCTCACATGGACCCTAAACCGTCCCCGTCCCCTAACCCTAACCCTAGCCCGAACCCTAACCCTAACCCTTCACCGAAGCCTTCCCCTCACCCGTCCCCTAATCCTAACCCGTACGCTCACACTAACCCGCGCCCTCACACGTACGCTCCCCCTAAACCGTTGTTGTACCCTCACCTGGACCGTAAACCGTCCCCGTCCCCTAAACCTAACCCTAGCCCGAACCCTAACCCTAACCCTCCACCGAAGCCTTCCCCTCACCCGTCACCTAATCCTAACCCGTACGCTCACACTAACCCGCGCCCTCACACGTACGCTCCACCTAAACCGTTGTCGTACCCTCACCTGGACCCTAAACCGTCCCTGTCCCCTAACCCTAACCCTAGCCCGAACCCTAAACCTTCCCTGAAACCTTCCCCTCACCCTTCCCCTAATCCTAACCCATACGCTCACAGTAACCCTCACGCTCACACGTACGCTCCCCCTACACCGTTGTCGTACCCTCAACTGGACCCTAAACCGTCCCCTTCCCCTAACCCTAACCCTAGCCCGAACCGTAACCCTAACCCTAGCCCGAAGCCTTCCCCTCACCCGTCCACGAATCCTAACCCATACGCTCACACTAACCCGTGCCCTCACACGTACGCTCCCCCTAAATCTTTGTCGTACCCTCACATGGACCCTAAACCGTCCCTGTCCCCTAACCCTAACCCTAGCCCGAACCCTAACTCTAACCATTCCCCGAAGCCTTCCCCTCACCCGTCCCCTAATCCTAACCCGTACGCTCACACTAACCCGCACCCTCACACGTACGCTCCCCCTAAACCGTTGTCGTACCCTCACCTGGACCCTAAACCGTCCCCGTCCCCTAACCCTAACCCTAGCCCGAACCCTAACCCCAACCCTTCCCCGAAGCCTTCCCCTCACCCGTCCCCTAATCCTAAACCGTACGCTCACACTAACCCGCGCCCTCACACGTTCGCTCCCACTAAACCGTTGTCGTACCCTCACCTGGACCCTAAACCGTCCCTGTCTCCTAACCCTAACCCTAGCCGGAACCCTAACCCTTCCCTGAAGCCTTCCCCTAACCCTTCCCCTAATCCTAACCCATACGCTCACACTAACCCTCACGCTCACACGTACGCTCCCCCTAAACCGTTGTCGTACCCACAACTGGACACTAAGCCGTCCCCGTCCCCTAACCCTAACCCTAGCCCGAATCCTAACCCTAACCCTTTCCCGAAGCCTTCCCCTCACCCGTCACCGAATCCTAACCCATACGCTCACACTAACCCGTGCCCTCACACGTATGCTCCCCGTAAATCTTTGTCGTACCCTCACCTGGACCCTAAACCGTCCCCGTCCCCTAAGCCTAACCCTAGCCCGAACCCTAACCCTAACATTCCCCGAAGCCTTCCCCTCACCCGTCCCCTAATCCTAACCCGTACGCTCACACTAACCCGCGTCCTCACACGTACGCTCCTGCTAAACCGTTGTCGTACCCTCACCTGGACCCTAAACCGTCCCCGCCCCGAACCCTAACCCTAGCCCGAACCCTAACCCTAACCCTTCCTCGAAGCCTTCCCCTCACCCGTCCCCTAATCCTAAACCGTACGCTCAAACTATCCCACGCCCTCACAGGTACGATCCCCCTAAACCGTTGTCGTACCCTCACCTGGACCCTAAACCGTCCCCGTCCCCTAACCCTAACCCTAGCCCGAACCCTAACCCTAAATCTTCCCCAAAGCCTTCCCCTCACCCGTCCCGTAATCCTAACCCGTACGCTCACACTAACCCGCGCCCTCACACGTACGCTCCCTCTAAACCGTTGTCGTACCCTCACCTGTATCCTAAACCGTCCCCATCCCGTAAACCTAACACTAGCCCGAACCCTAACCCTAACCCTTCCCCGAAACCTTCCCCTCACCCGTCCCCAATCCTAACCCGTACGCTCACACTAACCCACGCCCTCACACGTACGCTCCCGCTAAACCGTTGTCATACCCTCACCTGGACCCTAAATAGTCCCCGTACCGTAACCCTAACCCTAGCCCGAACCCTAACCCTAATCCTTCCCTGAATCCTTCCCCTCACCCGTCCACTACCCTAACCCGTACGCTCACACGAACCCGCGCCCTCACACGTATGCTCCCCCTAAAGCTCTGTTGTACCCTCAACTAGATCCTAAACCGTCCCCGTCGCCTAACCCTAACCCTAGCCCGAACCCTAACCCTAATCCTTCCCCAAAGCCTTCCCCTCAACCGTCCCGTAATCCTAACCCGTACGCTCACACTAACCTGCGCCCTCACATGTACGCTCCCCCTCAACCATTGTCGTACCCTCACCTGGACCCTAAACCGTCCCTGTCCCCTAACCCTAACCCTAAACCTAGCCCGAACCCTAACTCTAACCCTTCCCTGAAGCCTTCCCCTCACCCGTCCCCTAATCCTAACACGTACGCTCACACTAACCCGCGCCCTCAAACGTACACTCCCCCTAAACCGTTGTCGTACCCTCACCTGGACCTTAAACCGTCCCCGTCCCCTAACCCTAACCCTAGCCCGAACCCTAACCCTAACCCTTCCCCGAAGCCTTCCCCTAACCCGTCCCCTAATCCTAACCCGTACGCTCACACTAACCTGCGCTCTCACATGTACGCTCCCCGTAAACCGTTGTCGTACCGTCACCTGGACCCTAAACCGTTCCCATCCCCTAAACCTAAGCCTAGCCCGAACCCTAGCCCTAACACTTCCCCGAAGCCTTCTCCTCAACCATCCCCTAATACTAACCCGTACGCTTACACTAACCCGCGCCCTCACACGTACATTTCCCCTAAACCGTTGTTGTACCCTCACCTGGACCCTAAACCGTCCCCGTCCCCTAACCCTAACCCTAGCCCGAACCCTAACCCTAACCCTTCCCCGAAGCCTTCCCCTCACCCGTCCCCTAATCCTAACCCGTACGCTCACACTAACCCGCGTCCTCTAACGTACGCTCCCCCTAAACCGTTGTCATACCCCCACTTGGACCCTAAACCGTCCCCGTCCCCTAACCCTAACCCTAGCCCGAACCCTAACCCTAACACTTCCCCGAAGCCTTCCCCTCACCCGTCCCCTAATCCTAACCCGTGCGCTCACACTAACCCGCGCCCTCACACGTACGCTCCCCCTAAACCGTTGTCGTACCCTCACATGGACCCTAAACCGTCCCCGTCCCCTAACCCTAACCCTAGCCCGAACCCTAACCCTAACCCTTCCCCGAAGCCTTCCCCTCACCCGTCCCCTAATCCTAACCCGTACGCTCACACTAACCCGCGCCCTCACACGAACGCTCCCCCTAAACCGTTGTTGTACCCTCACCTGAACCCTAAACCGTCCCCGTCCCCTAACCCTAACCCTAGCCCGAACCCTAACCCTAACCCTCCCCCGAAGCCTTCCCCTCACCCGTCACCTAATCCTAACCCGTACGCTCACACTAACCCGCGCCCTCACACGTACGCTCCGCCTAAACCGTTGTCGTACCCTCACCTGGACCCTAAACCGTCCCTGTCCCCTAACCCTAACCCTAGCCCGAACCCTAAACCTTCCCTGAAACCTTCCCCTCACCCTTCCCCTAATCCTAACCCATACGCTCACAGTAACCCTCACGCTCACACGTACGCTCCCCCTACACCGTTGTCGTACCCTCAACTGGACCCTAAACCGTCCCCGTCCCCTAACCCTAACCCTAGCCCGAACCGTAACCCTAACCCTTCCCAGAAGCCTTCCCCTCACCCGTCCACGAATCCTAACCCATACGCTCACACTAACCCATGCCCTCACACGTACGCTCCCCCTAAATCTTTGTCGTACCCTCACATGGACCCTAAACCGTCCCTGTCCCCTAACCCTAACCCTAGCCCGAACCCTAACTCTAACCATTCCCCGAAGCCTTCCCCTCACCCGTCCCCTAATCCTAACCCGTACGCTCACACTAACCCGCGCCCTCACACGTACGCTCCCCGTAAACCGTTGTCGTAACCTCAGCTGGACCCTAAACCGTCCCCGTACCCTAACCCTAACCCTAGCCCGAACCCTAAACCTAACCCTTCCCTGAAGCCTTCCCCTCACCGGTCCCATAATCCTAACCCGTACGCTCACACTAAACCGCGCCCTCACACGTACGCTCCCCATAAACCGTTGTCGTAACCGAACCTGGACCCTAAACCATCCCCGTTCCCTAACCCTAACCCTACCCCGAACCCTAACCCTAACCCTTCCCTGAAATCTTCCCCTCACCTGTCCCCTAATCCTAACCCGTACGCTCACACTAAACCACGCCCTCACACGTACGCTCGCCCTAAACAGTTGTCGTACCCTCTCCTGGACCCTAAACCGTCCCCGTCCACTAACTCTAATCCTAGCCCTAACCCTAACCCTAACCCTTCCCCGAAGCCTTCCCCTCACCTGTCCCGTAATCCTAACCCGTACGCTCACACTAACACGCGCCATCACAGGTACCATCCCCCTAAAGCGTTGTCGTACCCTCACCTGGACGCTAAACCGTCCCCGTCCCCTAACCCTAACCCTAGCCCGAACCCTAACCCTATCCCTTCCCCGAAGCCTTCCCCTCACCCGTCCCCTAATCGTAACCCGTACGCTCACACTAACCCGCGCCCTCACATGTACGCTCCCCCTCAACCTTTGTCGTACCCTCACCTGGACCCTAAACCGTCCCCATCCCCTAACCCTAACCCTAGCCCGAACCCTAACCGTAACCCTTCCCCGAAGCCTTCCCCTCACCCGTCCCCTAATTCTAACCCGTACGCTCACACTAACCCGCGCCCTCACACGTACGCTCCCCCTAAACCGTTGTCGTACCCTAACCTGGACCCTAAACCGTCCCCGTCCCCTAACCCTAACCCTAGCCCGAAACCTAACCCTAAACCTTCCCCGAAGCCTTCCTCTCACCCGTCCCCTAATCCTAACCCATACGCTCACACTAACCCGCACCCTCACACGTCCGCTCCCCCTAAACCGTTGTCGTACCCTCACCTGGACCCTAAACCGTCCCCGTCCCCTAACCCTAACCCTAGCCCGAACCCTAACCCTAACCCTTCCCCGAAGCCTTCCCCTCACCCGTCCCCTAATGTTAACCCGTAGGCTCACACTAACCCGCGCCCTCACACGTATGCTCCCCCTAAACCGTTGTCATACCCTCACCTGGACCCTAAACCGTCCCCGTCCCCTGACCCTAACCCTAGCCCGAACCCTAACCCGAACCCTTTCCCGAAGCCTTCCCCTCACCGGTCCCCTAATCCTAACACGTACGCTCACACTTACCCGCGCCCTCACACGTACGCTCCCCATAAACCGTTGTCGTACCCTCACCTGGACCCTAAACCGTCCCCATCCCCTAACCCTAACCCTAGCCCGAACCCTAACCCTAACACTTCCCCAAAATCTTCCCCTCAACCGTCCTCTAATCCTAACCCGTACGCTCACACTAACCCGCGCCATCACACGTACATTACCCCTAAAGCGTTGTCGTACCCTCACCTGGACCCTAAACCGTCCCCGTCCCCTAACCCTAACCCTAGCCCGAACCCTAACCCTAACCCTTCCCCGAAGCCTTCCCCTCACCCGTCCCCTAATCCTAACCCGTACGCTCACACTAACCTGCGCTCTCACATTTACGCTCCCCGTAAACCGTTGTCGTACCCTCACCTGGACCCTAAACCGTTCCCATCCCCTAAACCTAACCCTAGCCCGAACCCTAGCCCTAACATTTCCCCGAAGCCTTCTCCTCACCCATCCCCTAATACTAACCCGTACGCTTACACTAACCCGCGCCCTCACACGTACATTTCCCCTAAACCGTTGTCGTACCCTCACCTGGACCCTAAACCGTCCCCGTCCCCTAACCCTAACCCTAGCCCGAACCCTAACCCTAACCCTTCCCCGAAGCCTTCCCCTCACCCGTCCCCTAATCCTAACCCGTACGCTCACACTAACCCGCGTCCTCAAACGTACGCTCACCCTAAACCGTTGTCATACCCTCACTTGGACCCTAAACCGTCCCCGTCCCCTAACCCTAACCCTAGCCCGAACCCTAACCCTAACCCTTCTCCGAAGCCTTCCCCTCACCCGTCCCCTAATCCTAACCCGTGCGCTCACACTAACCCGCACCCTCACACGTACGCTCCCCCTAAACCGTTGTCGTACCCTCACATGGACCCTAAACCGTCCCCGTCCCCTAACCCTAACCCTAGCCCGAACCCTAACCCTAACCCTTCACCGAAGCCTTCCCCTCACCCGTCCCCTAATCCTAACCCGTACGCTCACACTAACCCGCGCCCTCACACGTACGCTCCCCCTAAACCGTTGTTGTACCCTCACGTGGACCGTAAACCGTCCCCGTCCCCTAAACCTAACCCTAGCCCGAACCCTAACCCTAACCCTCCCCCGAAGCCTTCCCCTCACCCGTCACCTAATCCTAACCCGTACGCTCACACTAACCCGCGCCCTCACACGTACGCTCCACCTAAACCGTTGTCGTACCCTCACCTGGACCCTAAACCGTCCCTGTCCCCTAACCCTAACCCTAGCCCGAACCCTAAACCTTCCCTGAAACCTTCCCCTCACCCTTCCCCTAATCCTAACCCATACGCTCACAGTAACACTCACGCTCACACGTACGCTCCCCCTACACCGTTGTCGTACCCTCAACTGGACCCTAAACCGTCCCCGTCCCCTAACCCTAACCCTAGCCCGAACCGTAACCCTAACCCTTCCCCGAAGCCTTCCCCTCACCCGTCCACGAATCCTAACCCATACGCTCACACTAACCCGTGCCCTCACACGTACGCTCCCCCTAAATCTTTGTCGTACCCTCACATGGACCCTAAACCGTCCCTGTCCCCTAACCCTAACCCTAGCCCGAACCCTAACTCTAACCATTCCCTGAAGCCTTCCACTCACCCGTCCCCTAATCCTAACCCGTACGCTCACACTAACCCGCGCCCTCACACGTACGCTCCCCCTAAACCGTTGTCGTACCCTCACCTGGACCCTAAACCGTCCCCGTCCCCTAACCCTAACCCTAGCCCGAACCCTAACCCCAACCCTTCCCCGAAGCCTTCCCCTCACCCGTCCCCTAATCCTAACCCGTACGCTCACACTAACCCGCACCCTCACACGTACGCTCCCCCTCAACCGTTGTCGTACCCTCACCTGGACCCTAAACCGTCCCCGTCCCCTAACCCTAACCCTAGCCCGAACCCTAACCCCAACACTTCCCCGAAGCCTTCCCCTCACCCGTCCCCTAATCCTAAACCGTACGCTCACACTAACCCGCGCCCTCACACGTTCGCTCCCACTAAACCGTTGTCGTACCCTCACCTGGACCCTAAACCGTCCCTGTCTCCTAACCCTAACCCTAGCCCGAACCCTAACCCTTCCCTGAAGCCTTCCCCTAACCCTTCCCCTAATCCTAACCCATACGCTCACATTAACCCTCACGCTCACACGTACGCTCCCCCTAAACCGTTGTCGTACCCACAACTGGACACTAAGCCGTCCCCGTCCCCTAACCCTAACACTAGCCCGAATCCTAACCCTAACCCTTCCCCGAAGCCTTCCCCTCACCCGTCACCGAATCCTAACCCATACGCTCACACTAACCCGTGCCCTCACACGTATGCTCCCCGTAAATCTTTGTCGTACCCTCACCTTGACCCTAAACCGTCCCCGTCCCCTAAGCCTAACCCTAGCCCGAACCCTAACCCTAACATTCCCCGAAGCCTTCCCCTCACCCGTCCCCTAATCCTAACCCGTACGCTCACACTATCCCGCGTCCTCACACGTACGCTCCTGCTAAACCGTTGTCGTACCCTCACCTGGACCCTAAACCGTCCCCGCCCCTAACCCTAACCCTAGCCCGAACCCTAACCCTAACCCTTCCTCGAAGCCTTCCCCTCACCCGTCCCCTAATCCTAAACCGTACGCTCAAACTAACCCACGCCCTCACACGTACGATCCCCCTAAACCGTTGTCGTACCCTCACCTGGACCCTAAACCGTCCCCGTCCCCTAACCCTAACCCTAGCCCGAACCCTAAACCTAACCCTTCCCCGAAGCCTTCCCCTCACCGGTCCCATAATCCTAACCCGTACGCTCACACTAACCCGCGCCCTCACACATACGCTCCCCATAAACCGTTGTCGTAACCGAACCTGGAGCCTAAACCATCCCCGTTCCCTAACCCTAACCCTAGCCCGAACCCTAACCCTAAACCTTCCCTGAAATCTTCCCCTCACCTGTCCCCTAATCCTAACCCGTACGCTCACACTAAACCACGCCCTCACACGTACGCTCGCCCTAAACTGTTGTCGTACCCTCTCCTGGACCATAAACCGTCCCCGTCCACTAACTCTAATCCTAGCCCGAACCCTAACCCTAACCCTTCCCCGAAACCTTCCCCTCACCTGTCCCGTAATCCTAACCCGTACGCTCACACTAACCCACGCCCTCACATATACGCTCCCCCTAAAGCGTTGTCGTACCCTCACCTGGACCCTAAACCGTCCCCGTCCCCTAACCCTAACCATAGCCCGAACCCTAACCCTAACCCTTCCCCGAAGCCTTCCCCTCACCCGTCCCCTAATCGTAACCCGTACGCTCACACTAACCCGCGCCCTCACACGTCCGCTCCCCCTAAACCGTTGTCGTACCCTCACCTGGACCCTAAACCGTCCCCGTCCCCTGACCCTAACCCTAGCCCGAACCCTAACCCGAACCCTTTCCCGAAGCCTTCCCCTCACCGGTCCCCTAATTCTAAACCGTACGCTCACACTAACCCGCGCCCTCACACGTACGCTCCCCATAATCCGTTGTCGTACCCTCACCTGGACCCTAAACCGTCCCCATCCCCTAACCCTAACCCTACCCCGAACCCTAACCCTAACACTTCCCCAAAATCTTCCCCTCAACCGTCCTCTAATCCTAACCCGTACGCTCACACTAACCTGCGCAATCACACGTACACTACCCCTAAAGCGTTGTTGTACCCTCACCTGGACCCTAAACCGTCCCCGTCCCCTAAGCCTAACCCTAGCCCGAACCCTAACCCTAACACTTCCCCGAAGCCTTCCCCTCACCCGTCCCCTTATCCTAACCCGTACGCTCACACTAACCCGCGCCCTCACACATACGCTCCCCCTAAACCGTTGCCGTACCCTCACCTGGACCCTAAACCGTCCCCATCCCCTAAACCTAACCCTAGCCCGAACCCTAACCCTAAAACTTCCCCGAAGCCTTCCCCTCGCCCGTCCCCTAATCCTAACCCGTACGCTCACATTAACCCGTGCCCTCACACGTACGCTCCCCCTAAACCGTTGTCGTACCCTCACGTAGACCCTAAACCGTCCCCATCCCCTAAACCTAACCCTAGCCCGAACCCTAACCCTAACTCTTCTCCGAAGGTTTCCCCTCACCCATCCCCTAATCCTAACCCGTACACTCACACTAACCCACGCCCTCACACGTACGCTCCCCCTAAACCGTTGTCATACCCTCACTTAGACCCAAAACTGTCGCCGTCCCCTAATCCTAACCGTAGCCCGAACCCTAACCCGAACACTTTCCCGAAGCCTTCCCCTCACCCGTCCCCTAATCCTAACCCTTACGCTCACACTAACCCGCGCCATCACACGTACGCTCCCCCTAAAGCATTGTCGTACCCTCACCTGGACCCTAAACCGTCCCCGTCCCCTAACCTGAACCCTAACCAGAACCCTATCCCTAACCCTTCCCCGAAGCCTTCCCCTCACCCGTCCCCTAATCCTAACCCGTACGCTCACACTAACCCGCGCCCTCAAACGTACGCTCCCCCTAAACCGTTGTTGTACCCTCACCTGGACCCTAAACCGTCCCCGTCCCCTAACCCTAACCCTAGCCCGAACCATAACCCTAACCGTTCCCCGAAGCCTTCCCCTCACCCGTCCCCTAATCCTAACCCGTACGCTCACACTAAACCACGCCCTCACATGTACGCTCCCCCTAAACCGTTGTCGTACCCTCACCTGGACCCTAAACCGTTCCCATCCCCTAAACCTAACCCTAGCCCAAACCCTAGCTCTATCCCTTCCCCGAAGCCTTCTCCTCACCCATCCCCTAATACTAACCCGTACGCTCACACTAACCCGCGCCCTCACACGTACGCTCCCCCTAAAGCTCTGTTGTACCCTCACCTGGACCCTAAACCGTCCCCGTCCCCTAACCCTAACCCTAGCCCGAACCCTAACCCTAAACCTTCCCCAAACCTTCCCCTCACCCATCCCGTAATCCTAACCCGTATGCTCACACTAACCCGCGCCCTCACACTTACGCTCCCCCTAAACCGTTTTCGTACCCTCACCTGGACCCTAAACCGTCCCCGTCCCCTAACCCTAACCCTAGCCCGAACCCTAACCCTAACCCTTCCCCGAAACCTTCCCCTCACCCGTCCCCAATCCTAATCCGTACGCTCACACTAACCCACGCCCTCACACGTACGCTCCCCCTAAACCGTTGTCGTACCCTCACCTGGACACTAAACCGTCCCAATCCCCTAAATCTAACCCTAGCCCGAACCCTAACCCTAACCCTTCCCCGAAGCCTTCCCCTCACCCATCCCCTAATCGTAAACCGTACGCTCACACTAACCCGCGCCCTCACACGTACGCTCCCACTAAACCGTTGTCATACCCTCACCTGGACCCTAAATAGTCCCCATTCCCTAACCCTAACCCTAGCCCGAACCCTAACCCTAACCCTTCCCTGAATCCTTCCCCTCACCCGTCCACTACCCTAACCCGTACGCTCACACTAACCCGCGCCCTCACACGTATGCTCCCCCTAAAGCTCTGTTGTACCCTCACCTGGACCCTAAACCGTCCCCGTCCCCTAACCCTAACCCTAAACCTAGCCCGAACCCTAACCCTAACCCTTCCCTGAAGCCTTCCCCTCACCCGTCCCCTAATCCTAACCCGTACGCTCACACTAACCCACGCCGTCAAACGTACAGTCCCCCTAAACCGTTGTCGTACCCTCACCTGGACCCTAAACCGTCCCCTTCCCCTAACCCTAACCCTAGCCCGAAACCTAACCTTAATCCTTCCCCGAAGCCTTCCCCTCACCCGTCCCCTAATCCTAACCCGTACGCTCACACTAACCCACGCTCTCACATGTACGCTCCCCCTAAACCGTTGTCGTACCCTCACCTGGACTCTAAACCGTTACCATCCCCTAAACCTAACCGTAGCCCGAACCCTAACCCTAACTCTTCCCCGAAGCCTTCTCCTCACCCATCTCCTAATACTAACCCGTACGCTCACACTAACCCGTGCCCTCACACGTACATTTCCCCTAAACCGTTGTCGTACCCTCACCTGGACCCTAAACCGTCCCCGTGCCCTAACCCTAACCCTAGCCCGAACCCTAACCCTAACACTTCCCCGAAGCCTTCCCCTCACCCGTCCCCTAATCCTAACCCGTACGCTCACACTAACCCGCGTCCTCACACGTACGCTACCCCTAAACCGTTGTCGTACCCTCACTTGGACCCTAAACCGTCCCCGTCCCCTAACCCTAACCCTAGCCCGAACCCTAACCCTAACCCTTCCCCGAAGCCTTCCCCTCACCCGTAACCTAATCCTAACCCGTACGCTCACACTAACCCGCGCCCTGAAACGTACGCTCCCCCTAAATCATTGTCGTACCCTCACCTGGACCCTAAACCGTTCCCGTCCCCTAACCCTAACCCTAGCCCGAACCCTAACCCTAACCCTTCCCCGAAGCCTTCCCCTCACCCGTCCCCTAATCCTAACCCGTACGCTCACACTAACCCGCGCCCTCACACGTACGCTCCCCCTAAACCGTTGTCGTACCCTCACCTGGACCCTAAACCGTCCCCGTCCCCTAACCCTAACGCTAACCCTAGCCCGAGCCCTAACCCTAAACCTTCCCTGAAGCCTTCCCCTCACCCGTCCCCTAATCCTAGCCCGTACGCTCACACTAACCCGCACCCTCAAACGTACACTCCCCCTAAACCGTTGTCGTACCCTCACCTGGATGGTAAACCGTCCCCGTCCTCTAAACCTAACCCTAACCCTAGCCCGAACCCTAACCCTAACACTTCCCCGAAGCCTGCCCCTCACCCGTCCCCTAATCCTAACCCGTACGCTCACACTTACCCGCGCCCTCAAACGTACACTCCCCCTAAACCGTTGTCATACCCTCACCTGGACCCTAAACCGTCCCCGTCCCCTAACCCTAACCCTAGCCCGAACCCTAACCCTAACCCTTCCCCGAAGCCTTCCCCTCACCCGTCCCCTAATCCTAACCCGTACGCTCACACTAACCTGCGCTCTCACATGTACGCTACCCGTAAACCGTTGTCGTACCCTCACCTGGACCCTAAACCGTTCCCATCCCCTAAACCTAACCCTAGCCCGAACCCTAGCCCTAACACTTCCCCGAAGCCTTCTCCTCACCCATCCCCTAATACTAACCCGTACGCTCACACTAACCCACGTCCTCAAACGTACGCTCCCCCTAAACCGTTGTCATACCCTCACTTGGACCCTAAACCGTCCCCGTCCCCTAACCCTAACCCTAGCCCGAACCCTAACCCTAACACTTCCCCGAAGCCTTCCCCTCACCCGTCCCCTAATCCTAACCCGTGCTCTCACACTAACCCGCGCCCTCACACGTACGCTTCCCCTAAACCGTTGTCGTACCCTCACTCGGACCCTAAACCGTCCCCGTCCCCTAACCCTAACCCTAGCCCGAACCCTAACCCTAACCCTTCCCCGAAGCCTTCCCCTCACCCGTCCCCTAATCCTAACCCGTACGCTCACACTAACCCGCGCCCTCACACGTACGCTCCCCCTAAATCGTTGTTGTACCCTCACCTGGACCCTAAACCGTCCCCGTCCCCTAACCCTAACCCTAGCCCGAACCCTAACCCTAACCCTCCCCCGAAGCCTTCCCCTCACCCGTCACCTAATCCTAACCCGTACGCTCACACTAACCCGCGCCCTCACACGTACGCTCCGCCTAAACCGTTGTCGTACCCTCACCTGGACCCTAAACCATCCCTGTCTCCTAACCCTAACCCTAGCCCGAACCCTAAACCTTCCCTGAAACCTTCCCCTCACCCTTCCCCTAATCCTAACCCATACGCTCACAGTAACCCTCACGCTCACACGTACGCTCCCCCTACACCGTTGTCGTACCCTCAACTGGACGCTAAACCGTCCGCGTCCCCTAACCCTAACCCTAGCCCGAACCGTAACCCTAACCCTTCCCCGAAGCCTTCCCCTCACCCGTCCACGAATCCTAACCCATACGCTCACACTAACCCGTGCCCTCACACGTACGCTCCCCCTAAATCTTTGTCGTACCCTCACATGGACCCTAAACCGTCCCTGTCCCCAACCCTAACCCTAGCCCGAACCCTAACTCTAACAATTCCCCGAAGCCTTCCCCTCACCCGTCCCCTAATCCTAACCCGTACGCTCACACTAACCCGCACCCTCACACGTACGCTCCCGCTAAACCGTTGTCGTACCCTCACCTGGACCCTAAACCGTCCCCGTCCCCTAACCCTAACCCTAGCCCGAACCCTAACCCCAACCCTTCCCCGAAGCCTTCCCCTCACCCGTCCCCTAATCCTAACCCGTACGCTCACACTAACCCGCGCCCTCACACGTACGATCCCCCTAAACCGTTGTCGTACCCTCACCTGGACCCTAAACCGTCCCTGTCCCCTAACCCTAACCCTAGCCCGAACCCTAACCCTTCCCTGAAGCCTTCCCCTAACCCTTCCCCTAATCCTAACCCATACGCTCACACTAAGCCTCACGCTCACACGTATGCTCCCCCTAAACCGTTGTCGTACCCACAACTGGACACTAAGCCGTCCCCGTCCCCTAACCCTAACCCTAGCCCGAATCCTAACACTAACCCTTCCCCGAAGCCTTCCCCTCACCCGTCACCGAATCCTAACCCATACGCTCACACTAACCCGTGCCCTCACACGTATGCTCCCCGTAAATCTTTGTCGTACCCTCACCTGGACCCTAAACCGTCCCCGTCCCCTAACCCTAACCCTAGCCCGAACCCTAACCCTAACATTCCCCGAAGCCTTCCCCTCACCCGTCCCCTAATCCTAACCCGTACACTCACACTAACCCGCGTCCTCACACGTACGCTCCTGCTAAACCGTTGTCGTACCCTCACCTGGACCCTAAACCGTCCCCGTCCCCTAATCCTAACCCTAGCCCGAACCCTAACCCTAACCCTTCCTCGAAGCCTTCCCCTCACCCGTCCCCTAATCCTAACCCGTACGCTCAAACTAACCCACGCCCTCACACGTACGATCCCCCTAAACCGTTGTCGTACCCTCACCTGGACCCTAAACCGTCCCCGTCCCCTAACCCTAACCCTAGCCCGAACCTTAACCCTAACTCTTCCCCAAAGCCTTCCCATCACCCGTTCCCTAATCCTAACCCGTACGCTCACACTAACCCGCACCCTCACACATACGCTCCACCTAAACAGTTGTCGTACCCTCACCTGGACCCTAAACAATCCCCGTCCCCTAACCCTAACCCTAGCCCGAACCCTAACCATAACCATTCCGCAAAGCCTTCCACTCACCCGTCCCCTAATCCTAACCCGTACACTCAGACTGACCCGCACCCTCACACGTACGCTCCCCCTAAACCATTGAGTTACCCTCACCTGGACCCTAAACCGTCCCCGTCCCCTAACCCTTACCCTAGCCCGAACCCTAACCCTAAACCTTCCCCAAACCCTTCCCCTCACCCGTCCCCTAATCCTAACCCGTACGCTCACACTAACCTGCGCCCTCACATGTACGCTCCCCCTCAACAATTGTCGTACCCTCACCTGGACCCTAAACCGTCCCTGTCCCCTAACCCTAACCCTAAACCTAGCCCGAACCCTAACCCTAACCCTTCCCTGAAGCCTTCCCCTCACCCGTCCCCTAATCCTAACCCGTGCGCTCACACTAACCCGCGCCCTCAAACGTACACTCCCCCTAAACCGTTGTCGTACACTCACCTGGACCCTAAACCGTCCCCGTCCCCTAACCCTAACCCTAGCCCGAACCCTAACCCTAACCCTTCCCCGAAGCCTTCCCCTCACCCGTCCCCTAATCCTAACCCGTACGCTCACTCTAACCTGCGCTCTCACATGTACGCTCCCCGTAAACCGTTGTCGTACCCTCACCTGGACCCTAAACCGTTCCCATCCCCTAAACCTAACCCTAGCCCGAACCCTAACCCTAACCCTTCCCCGAAGCCTTCCCCTCACATGTCCCCTAATCCTAACCCGTGCGCTCACACTAACCCGTGCCCTCACACGTACATTTCCCCTAAACCGTTGTCGTACCCTCACCTGGACCCTAAACTGTCCCCGTCCCCTAACCCTAACCCGAACCCTAACCCTAACCCTTCCCCGAAGCCTTCCCCTCACCCGTCCCCTAATCCTAAACCGTACGCTCACACTAACCCGCGCCCTCAAACGTACGCTCCCCCTAAACCGTTGTCATACCCTCACTTGGACCCTAAACCGTCCCCGTCCCCTAACCCTAACCCTAGCCCGAACCCTAACCCTAACACTTCCCCGAAGCCTTCCCCTCACCCGTCCCCTAATCCTAACCCGTGCGCTCACACTAACCCGCGCCCTCACACGTACGCTCCCCCTAAACTGTTGTCGTACCCTCACATGGACCCTAAACCGTCCCCGTCCCCTAACCCTAACCCTAGCCCGAACCCTAACACTAACCCTTCCCCGAAGCCTTCCCCTCACCCATCCCCTAATCGTAAACCGTACGCTCACACTAACCCGCGCCCTCACACGTACGCTCCCGCTAAACCGTTGTTATACCCTCACCTGGACCCTAAATAGTCCCCGTCCCCTAACCCTAACCCTAGCCCGAACCCTAACCCTAACCCTTCCCTGAATCCTTCCCCTCACCCGTCCACTACCCTAACCCGTACGCTCACACTAACCCGCGCCCTCACACGTATGCTCCCCCTAAAGCTCTGTTGTACCCTCACCTGGACCCTAAACCGTCCCTGTCCCCTAAACCTAACCCTAGCCCGAACCCTAACCCTTCCCTGAAGCCTTCCCCTAACTCTTCCCCTAATCCTAACCCATACGCTCACACTAACCCTCACGCTCACACGTATGCTCCCCCTAAACCGTTGTCGTACCCACAACTGGACACTAAGCCGTCCCCGTCCCCTAACCCTAACCCTAGCCCGAATCCTAACACTAACCCTTCCCCGAAGCCTTCCCCTCACCCGTCACCGAATCCTAACCCATACGCTCACACTAACCCGCGCCCTCACACGTACGCGCCCCCTAAACCGTTGTCGTACCCTCACTTGGACCCTAAACCGTCCCCGTCCCCTAACCCTAACCCTAGCCCGAATCCTAACCCTAACCCTTCCCCGAAGCCTTCCCCTCACCTGTCCCCTAATCCTAACCCGTACGCTCACACTAACCCGCGCCCTCACACGTACGCTCCCCCTAAACCGTTGTTGTACCCTCACCTGGACCCTAAACCGTCCCCGTCCCCTAACCCTAACCCTAGCCCGAACCCTAACCCTAACATTCCCCGAAGCCTTCCCCTCACCCGTCCCCTAATCCTAACCCGTACACTCACACTAACCTGCGCCCTCACACGTACGCTCCCGCTAAACCGTTGTCGTAACCTCACCTGTACCCTAAACCGTCCCCATCCCGTAAACCTAACCCTAGCCCGAACCCTAACCCTAACCCTTCCCCGAAACCTTCCCCTCACCCGTCCCCAATCCTAATCCGTACGCTCACACTAACCCACGCCCTCACACGTACGCTCCCCCTAAACCGTTGTCGTACCCTCACCTGGACCCTAAACCGTCCCCGTCCCCTAACCCTAACCCTAGCCCGAACCCTAACCCTATCACTTCCCGGAAGCCTTGCCCTCACCAGTCCCCTAATCCTAACCCGTACGCTCACACTAACCCGCACCCTCACACATACGCTCCACCTAAACAGTTGTCGTACCCTCACCTGGAAACTAAACAATCCCCGTCCCCTAACCCTAACCCTAGCCCGAACCCTAACCATAACCATTCTGCAAAGCCTTCCACTCACCCGTCCCATAATCCTAACCCGTACACTCACACTGACCCGCACCCTCAAACGTACGCTCCCCCTAAACCATTGAGTTACCCTCACCTGGACCCTAAACCGTCCCCGTCCCCTAACCCTTACCCTAGCCCGAACCCTAACCCTAAACCTTCCCCAAACCCTTCCCCTCACCCGTCCCCTAATCCTAACCCGTACGCTCACACTAACCTGCGCCCTCACATGTACGCTCCCCCTCAACAATTGTCGTACCCTCACCTGGACCCTAAACCGTCCCTGTCCCCTAACCCTAACCCTAAACCTAGCCCGAACCCTAACCCTAACCCTTCCCTGAAGCCTTCCCCTCACCCGTCCCCTAATCCTAACCCGTACGCTCACACTAACCCGCGCCCTCAAACGTACACTCCCCCTAAACCGTTGTCGTACACTCACCTGGACCCTAAACCGTCCCCGTCCCCTAACCCTAACTCTAGCCCGAACCCTAACCCTAACCCTTCACCGAAGCCTTCCCCTCACCCGTCCCCTAATCCTAACCCGTATGCTCACACTAACCTGCGCTCTCACATGTACGCTCCCCGTAAACCGTTGTCGTACCCTCACCTGGACCCTAAACCGTTCCCATCCCCTAAACCTAACTCTAGCCCGAACCCTAACCCTAACCCTTCCCCGAAGCCTTCCCCTAACCCGTCCCCTAATCCTAACCCGTGCGCTCACACTAACCCGCGCCCTCACACGTACATTTCCCCTAAACCGTTGTCGTACCCTCACCTGGACCCTAAACCGTCCCCGTCACCTAACCCTATCCCTAGCCCGAACCCTAACCCTAACCCTTCCCCGAAGCCTTCCCCTCACCCGTCCCCTAATCCTAAAACGTACGCTCACACTAACCCGCGTCCTCAAACGTACGCTCCCCCTAAACCGTTGTCATACCCTCACTTGGACCCTAAACCGTCCCCGTCCCCTAACCCTAACCCTAGCCCGAACCCTAACCCTAACACTTCCCCAAAGCCTTCCCCTCACCTGTCCCCTAATCCTAACCCGTGCGCTCACACTAACCCGCGCCTTCACACGTACGCTCCCCCTAAACCGTTGTCGTACCCTCACCTGGACCCTAAACCGTCCCCGTCCCCTAACCCTAACCCTAGCCCGAACCCTAACCCTAACCCTTCCCCGAAGCCTTCCCCTCACCTGTCCCCTAATCCTAACCCGTACGCTCACACTAACCCGCGCCCTCACACGTACGCTCCCCCTAAACCGTTGTTGTACCCTCACCTGGACCCTAAACCGTCCCCGTACCCTAACCCTACCCCTAGCCCGAACCCTAACCCTCCCCCGAAGCCTTCCCCTCACCCGTCACCTAATCCTAACCCGTACGCTCACACTAACCCGCGCCCTCACACGTACGTTCCCCCTAAACCGTTGTCGTACCCTCACCTGGACCCTAAACCGTCCCTGTCCCCTAACCCTAACCCTAGCCCGAACCCTAAACCTTCCCTGAAACCTACCCCTCACCCTTCCCCTAATCCTAACCCATACGCTCACAGTAACCCTCACGCTCACACGTACGCTCCCCCTACACCGTTGTCGTACCCTCAACTGGACCCTAAACCGTCCCCGTCCCCTAACCCTAACCCTAGCCCGAACCGTAACCCTAACACTTCCCCGAAGCCTGACCCTCACCCGTCCCCTAATCCTAACAAGTACGCTAACACTGACCCGCGCTATCACAACTACGCTCCCCCTAAAGCGTTGTCATACCCTCACCTGGACCCTCAACCTTCCCCGTCCCTGTCCCCTAACCCTAGCCCGAACCCTAAACCTAACACTTCCCTGAAGCCTGACCCTCACCCGTCCCCTAATCCTAACCCGTACGCTAACACTAACCCACGCCATCACAACTACGCTCCCCCTAAAGCGTTGTCATACCCTCACCTGGACCCTAAACCATCCCCGTCCTCTAACCCTAACCCTAGCCCGAACCCTAACCCTAACACTTCCCCGAAGCCTGACACTCACCCGTCCCCTAATCCTAACCCGTACGCTAACACTAACCCGCGCCCTCACACGTACGCTCCCCCTAAAGCGTTGTCGTAACCTCACCTGGACCCTAAACCGTCCCCGTCCGATAACCCTAACCCTAGCCCGAACCCTAACCCTAACCATTCCCCGAAGTCTGACCCTCACCCGTCCCTTAATCCTAACCAGCATGCTAACGCGAACCCGTGCCCTCACACGTAGGTTCCCCCTAAAGCGTTGTCGTACCCTCACCTGAACCCTAAACCATCCCCATCCCCTAACCGTAACCCTAGCCCAACCCCAACCCTAACCGTTCCCCGAAGCCTGACCCAACCCGTCCCCTAATCCTAACCCGTACGCTAACGCTAATCCGCGCCCTCACACGTACGCTCCCCCTAAAGCGTTGTCGTAACCTCACCTGGACCCTAAACCGTCCCCGTCCCCTAACCCTAACCCTAGCCCGAACCCTAACCCTAACCCTCCCCCGAAGCCTTCCCCTCACCCGTCACCTAATCCTAACCCGTACGCTCACACTAACCCGCGCCCTCACACGTACGCTCCGCCTAAACCGTTGTCGTACCCTCACCTGGACCCTAAACCATCCCTGTCCCCTAACCCTAACCCTAGCCCGAACCCTAAACCTTCCCTGAAACCTTCCCCTCACCCTTCCCCTAATCCTAACCCATACGCTCACAGTAACCCTCACGCTCACACGTACGCTCCCCCTACACCGTTGTCGTACACTCAACTGGACGCTAAACCGTCCCCGTCCCCTAACCCTAACCCTAGCCCGAACCGTAACCCTAACCCTTCCCCGAAGCCTTCCCCTCACCCGTCCACGAATCCTAACCCATACGCTCACACTAACCCGTGCCCTCACACGTACGCTCCCCCTAAATCTTTGTCGTACCCTCACATGGACCCTAAACCGTCCCTGTCCCCAACCCTAACCCTAGCCCGAACCCTAACTCTAACAATTCCCCGAAGCCTTCCCCTCACCCGTCCCCTAATCCTAACCCGTACGCTCACACTAACCCGCACCCTCACACGTACGCTCCCGCTAAACCGTTGTCGTACCCTCACCTGGACCCTAAACCGTCCCCGTCCCCTAACCCTAACCCTAGCCCGAACCCTAACCCCAACCCTTCCCCGAAGCCTTCCCCTCACCCGTCCCCTAATCCTAACCCGTACGCTCACACTAACCCGCGCCCTCACACGTACGATCCCCCTAAACCGTTGTCGTACCCTCACCTGGACCCTAAACCGTCCCTGTCCCCTAACCCTAACCCTAGCCCGAACCCTAACCCTTCCCTGAAGCCTTCCCCTAACCCTTCCCCTAATCCTAACCCATACGCTCACACTAAGCCTCACGCTCACACGTATGCTCCCCCTAAACCGTTGTCGTACCCACAACTGGACACTAAGCCGTCCCCGTCCCCTAACCCTAACCCTAGCCCGAATCCTAACACTAACCCTTCCCCGAAGCCTTCCCCTCACCCGTCACCGAATCCTAACCCATACGCTCACACTAACCCGTGCCCTCACACGTATGCTCCCCGTAAATCTTTGTCGTACCCTCACCTGGACCATAAACCGTCCCCGTCCCCTAACCCTAACCCTAGCCCGAACCCTAACCCTAACATTCCCCGAAGCCTTCCCCTCACACGTCCCCTAATCCTAACCCGTACACTCACACTAACCCGCGTCCTCACACGTACGCTCCTGCTAAACCGTTGTCGTACCCTCACCTGGACCCTAAACCGTCCCCGTCCCCTAACCCTAACCCTAGCCCGAACCCTAACCCTAACCCTTCCTCGAAGCCTTCCCCTCACCCGTCCCCTAATCCTAACCCGTACGCTCAAACTAACCCACGCCCTCACACGTACGATCCCCCTAAACCGTTGTCGTACCCTCACCTGGACCCTAAACCGTCCCCGTCCCCTAACCCTAACCCTAGCCCGAACCTTAACCCTAACTCTTCCCCAAAGCCTTCCCATCACCCGTCCCCTAATCCTAACCCGTACGCTCACACTAACCCGCACCCTCACACATACGCTCCACCTAAACAGTTGTCGTACCCTCACCTGGACCCTAAACAATCCCCGTCCCCTAACCCTAACCCTAGCCCGAACCCTAACCATAACCATTCCGCAAAGCCTTCCACTCACCCGTCCCCTAATCCTAACCCGTACACTCAGACTGACCCGCACCCTCACACGTACGCTCCCCCTAAACCATTGAGTTACCCTCACCTGGACCCTAAACCGTCCCCGTCCCCTAACCCTTACCCTAGCCCGAACCCTAACCCTAAACCTTCCCCAAACCCTTCCCCTCACCCGTCCCCTAATCCTAACCCGTACGCTCACACTAACCTGCGCCCTCACATGTACGCTCCCCCTCAACAATTGTCGTACCCTCACCTGGACCCTAAACCGTCCCTGTCCCCTAACCCTAACCCTAAACCTAGCCCGAACCCTAACCCTAACCCTTCCCTGAAGCCTTCCCCTCACCCGTCCCCTAATCCTAACCCGTACGCTCACACTAACCCGCGCCCTCAAACGTACACTCCCCCTAAACCGTTGTCGTACACTCACCTGGACCCTAAACCGTCCCCGTCCCCTAACCCTAACCCTAGCCCGAACCCTAACCCTAACCCTTCCCCGAAGCCTTCCCCTCACCCGTCCCCTAATCCTAACCCGTACGCTCACTCTAACCTGCGCTCTCACATGTACGCTCCCCGTAAACCGTTGTCGTACCCTCACCTGGACCCTAAACCGTTCCCATCCCCTAAACCTAACCCTAGCCCGAACCCTAACCCTAACCCTTCCCCGAAGCCTTCCCCTCACCTGTCCCCTAATCCTAACCCGTGCGCTCACACTAACCCGTGCCCTCACACGTACATTTCCCCTAAACCGTTGTCGTACCCTCACCTGGACCCTAAACTGTCCCCGTCCCCTAACCCTAACCCTAGCCCGAACCCTAACCCTAACCCTTCCCCGAAGCCTTCCCCTCACCCGTCCCCTAATCCTAAACCGTACGCTCACACTAACCCGCGCCCTCAAACGTACGCTCCCCCTAAACCGTTGTCATACCCTCACTTGGACCCTAAACCGTCCCCGTCCCCTAACCCTAACCCTAGCCCGAACCCTAACCCTAACACTTCCCCGAAGCCTTCCCCTCACCCGTCCCCTAATCCTAACCCGTGCGCTCACACTAACCCGCGCCCTCACACGTACGCTCCCCCTAAACTGTTGTCGTACCCTCACATGGACCCTAAACCGTCCCCGTCCCCTAACCCTAACCCTAGCCCGAACCCCAACACTAACCCTTCCCCGAAGCCTTCCCCTCACCCATCCCCTAATCGTAAACCGTACGCTCACACTAACCCGCGCCCTCACACGTACGCTCCCGCTAAACCGTTGTCATACCCTCACCTGGACCCTAAATAGTCCCCGTCCCCTAACCCTAACCCTAGCCCGAACCCTAACCCTAACCCTTCCCTGAATCCTTCCCCTCACCCGTCCACTACCCTAACCCGTACGCTCACACTAACCCGCGCCCTCACACGTATGCTCCCCCTAAAGCTCTGTTGTACCCTCACCTGGACCCTAAACCGTCCCTGTCCCCTAAACCTAACCCTAGCCCGAACCCTAACCCTTCCCTGAAGCCTTCCCCTAACTCTTCCCCTAATCCTAACCCATACGCTCACACTAACCCTCACGCTCACACGTATGCTCCCCCTAAACCGTTGTCGTACCCACAACTGGACACTAAGCCGTCCCCGTCCCCTAACCCTAACCCTAGCCCGAATCCTAACACTAACCCTTCCCCGAAGCCTTCCCCTCACCCGTCACCGAATCCTAACCCATACGCTCACACTAACCCGCGCCCTCACACGTACGCGCCCCCTAAACCGTTGTCGTACCCTCACTTGGACCCTAAACCGTCCCCGTCCCCTAACCCTAACCCTAGCCCGAATCCTAACCCTAACCCTTCCCCGAAGCCTTCCCCTCACCTGTCCCCTAATCCTAACCCGTACGCTCACACTAACCCGCGCCCTCACACGTACGCTCCCCCTAAACCGTTGTTGTACCCTCACCTGGACCCTAAACCGTCCCCGTCCCCTAACCCTAACCCTAGCCCGAACCCTAACCCTAACATTCCCCGAAGCCTTCCCCTCACCCGTCCCCTAATCCTAACCCGTACACTCACACTAACCCGCGTCCTCACACGTACGCTCCTGCTAAACCTTTGTCGTACCCTCACCTGGACCCTAAACCGTCCCCGTCCCCTAACCCTAACCCTAGCCCGAACCCTAACCCTAACCCTTCCTCGAAGCCTTCCCCTCACCCGTCCCGTAATCCTAACCCGTACGCTCAAACTAACCCACGCCCTCACACGTACGATCCCCCTAAACCGTTGTCGTACCCTCACCTGGACCCTAAACCGTCCCCGTCCCCTAACCCTAACCCTAGCCCGAAACCTAACCCTAAATCTTCCCCAAAGCCTTCCCATCACCCGTCCCCTAATCCTAACCCGTACGCTCACACTAACCCGCACCCTCACATGTACGCTCCCCCTAAACCGTTGTCGTACACTCACCTGGACCCTAAACCGTTCCCATTCCCTAAACCTAACCCTAGCCTGAACCCTAGCTCTAACCCTTCCCTGAAGCCTTCCCCTCACACGTCCCGTAATCCTACCCCGTACGCTCACACTAACCCGCACCCTCACACATTCGCTCCCTCTAAACCGTTGTCGTACCCTCACCTGGACCCTAAACCGTCCCCGTCCCCTAATCCTAGCCCTAGCCCGAACCCTAACCCTAACCCTTCCCCGAAGCCTTCCCCTCACCCGTCCCCTAATCCTAAACCATACGCTCACACTAACCCGCGCCCTCACACGTACGCTCCCCCTAAAGCTCTGTTTTACCCTCACCTGGACCCTAAACCGTCCCCGTCCCCTAACCCTAACCCTAACCCGAACCCTAACCCTAAACCTTCCCCAAAGCCTTCCCCTCACCCGTCCCGTAATCCTAACCCGTACGCTCACACTAACCTGCGCCCTCACACGTACGCTCCCTCTAAACCGTTGTCGTAACCTCACCTGTACCCTAAACCGTCCCCATCCCGTAAACCTAACCCTAGCCCGAACCCTAACCCTAACCCTTCCCCGAAACCTTCCCCTCACCCGTCCCCAATCCTAATCCGTACGCTCACACTAACCCACGCCCTCACACGTACGCTCCCCCTAAACCGTTGTCGTACCCTCACCTGGACCCTAAACCGTCCCCGTCCCCTAACCCTAACCCTAGCCCGAACCCTAACCCTATCACTTCCCGGAAGCCTTGCCCTCACCAGTCCCCTAATCCTAACCCGTACGCTCACACTAACCCGCACCCTCACACATACGCTCCACCTAAACAGTTGTCGTACCCTCACCTGGAAACTAAACAATCCCCGTCCCCTAACCCTAACCCTAGCCCGAACCCTAACCATAACCATTCTGCAAAGCCTTCCACTCACCCGTCCCATAATCCTAACCCGTACACTCACACTGACCCGCACCCTCACACGTACGCTCCCCCTAAACCATTGAGTTACCCTCACCTGGACCCTAAACCGTCCCCGTCCCCTAACCCTTACCCTAGCCCGAACCCTAACCCTAAACCTTCCCCAAAGCCTTCCCCTCACCCGTCCCCTAATCCTAACCCGTACGCTCACACTAACCTGCGCCCTCACATGTACGCTCCCCCTCAACAATTGTCGTACCCTCACCTGGACCCTAAACCGTCCCTGTCCCCTAACCCTAACCCTAAACCTAGCCCGAACCCTAACCCTAACCCTTCCCTGAAGCCTTCCCCTCACCCGTCCCCTAATCCTAACCCGTACGCTCACACTAACCCGCGCCCTCAAACGTACACTCCCCCTAAACCGTTGTCGTACACTACCTGGACCCTAAACCGTCCCCGTCCCCTAACCCTAACTCTAGCCCGAACCCTAACCCTAACCCTTCACCGAAGCCTTCCCCTCACCCGTCCCCTAATCCTAACCCGTATGCTCACACTAACCTGCGCTCTCACATGTACGCTCCCCGTAAACCGTTGTCGTACCCTCACCTGGACCCTAAACCGTTCCCATCCCCTAAACCTAACCCTAGCCCGAACCCTAACCCTAACCCTTCCCCGAAGCCTTCCCCTAACCCGTCCCCTAATCCTAACCCGTGCGCTCACACTAACCCGCGCCCTCACACGTACATTTCCCCTAAACCGTTGTCGTACCCTCACCTGGACCCTAAACCGTCCCCGTCACCTAACCCTATCCCTAGCCCGAACCCTAACCCTAACCCTTCCCCGAAGCCTTCCCCTCACCCGTCCCCTAATCCTAAAACGTACGCTCACACTAACCCGCGCCCTCACACGTACGCTCCCCCTAAACCGTTGTTGTACCCTCACCTGGACCCTAAACCGTCCCCGTACCCTAACCCTACCCCTAGCCCGAACCCTAACCCTCCCCCGAAGCCTTCCCCTCACCCGTCACCTAATCCTAACCCGTACGCTCACACTAACCCGCGCCCTCACACGTACGTTCCCCCTAAACCGTTGTCGTACCCTCACCTGGACCCTAAACCGTCCCTGTCCCCTAACCCTAACCCTAGCCCGAACCCTAAACCTTCCCTGAAACCTACCCCTCACCCTTCCCCTAATCCTAACCCATACGCTCACAGTAACCCTCACGCTCACACGTACGCTCCCCCTACACCGTTGTCGTACCCTCAACTGGACCCTAAACCGTCCCCGTCCCCTAACCCTAACCCTAGCCCGAACCGTAACCCTAACACTTCCCCGAAGCCTTCCCCTCACCCGTCCACGAATCCTAACCCATACGCTCACACTAACCCGTGCCCTCACACGTACGCTCCCCCTAAATCTTTTTCGTACCCTCACATGGACCCTAAACCGTCCCTGTCCCCTAACCCTAACCCTAGCCCGAACCCTAACTCTAACCATTCCCCGAAGCCTTCCCCTCACCCGTCCCCTAATCCTAACCAGTACGCTCACACTAACCCGCGCCCTCACACGTATGCTCCCCCTAAACCGTTGTCGTACCCTCACCTGGACCCTAAACCGTCCCCGTCCCCTAACCCTAACCCTAGCCCGAACCCTAACCCCAACCCTTCCCCGAAGCCTTCCCCTCACCCGTCCCCTAATCCTAACCCGTACGCTCACACTAACCCGCACCCTCACACGTACGGTCCCCCTAAACCGTTTTCGTACCATCACCTGGACCCTAAACCGTCCCTGTCCCCTAACCCTAACCCTAGCCTGAACCCTAACCCTTCCCTGAAGCCTTCCCCTAACCCTTCCCCTAATCCTAACCCATACGCTCACACTAACCCTCACGCTCACACGTATGCTCCCCCTAAACCGTTGTCGTACCCACAACTGGACACTAAGCTGTCCCCGTCCCCTAACCCTAACCCTAGCCCGAATCCTAACCCTAACCCTTCCCCGAAGCCTTCCCCTCACCCGTCACCGAATCCTAACCCATACGCTCACACTAACCCGTGCCCTCACACGTATGCTCCCCGTAAATCTTTGTCGTACCCTCACCTGGACCCTAAACCGTCCCCGTCCCCTAACCCTAACCCTAGCCCGAACCCTAACCCTAACATTACCCGAAGCCTTCCCCTCACCCGTCCCCTAATCCTAACCCGTACGCTCACACTAACCCGCGTCCTCACACGTACGCTCCTGCTAAACCGTTGTCGTACCCTCACCTGGACCCTAACCGTCCCCGTCCCCTAACCCTAACCCTAGCCCGAACCCTAACCCTAACCCTTCCTCGAAGCCTTCCCCTCACCCGTCCCCTAATCCTAACCCGTACGCTCAAACTAACCCACGCCCTCACACGTACGATCCCCCTAAACCGTTGTCGTACCCTCACCTGGACCCTAAACCGTCCCCGTCCCCTAACCCTAACCCTAGCCCGAACCCTAACCCTAACTCTTCCCCAAAGCCTTCCCATCACCCATCCCCTAATCCTAAGCCGTACGCTCACACTAACCCGCGCCCTCACATGTACGCTCCCCCTAAACCGTTGTCGTACCGTCACCTGGACCCTAAACCGTCCCCATCACGTAAACCTAACCCTATCCTGAACCCTAACCCTAACCCTTCCCCGAAACCTTCCCCTCACCCGTCCCCAATCCTAACCCGTACGCTCACACTAACCCACGCCCTCACACGTACGCTCCCCCTAAACCGTTGTCGTACCCTCACCTGGACACTAAACCGTCCCAATCCCCTAAACCTAACCCTAGCCCGAACCCTAACCCTATCCCTTCCCCGAAGCCTTCCCCTCACCCATCCCCTAATCGTAAACCGTACGCTCACACTAACCCGCGCCCTCACACGTACGCTCCCGCTAAACCGTTGTCATACCCTCACCTGGACCCTAAATAGTCCCCGTCTCCTAACCCTAACCCTAGCCCGAACCCTAACCCTAACCCTTCCCTGAATCCTTCCCCTCACCCGTCCACTACCCTAACCCGTACGCTTACACTAACCCGCGCCCTCACACGTACATTTCCCCTAAACCGTTGTCGTACCCTCACCTGGACCCTAAACCGTCCCCGTCCCCTAACCCTAACCCTAGCCCGAACCCTAACCCTAACCCTTCCCCGAAGCCTTCCCCTCACCCGTCCCCTAATCCTAACCCGTACGCTCACACTAACCCGCGTCCTCAAACGTACGCTCACCCTAAACCGTTGTCATACCCTCACCTGGACCCTAAACCGTCCCCGTCCCCTAACCCTAACCCTAGCCCGATCCCTAACCCTAACCCTTCCCCGAAGCCTTCCCCTCACCCGTCCCCTAATCCTAACCCGTGCGCTCACACTAACCCGCGTCCTCAAACGTACGCTCCCCCTAAACCGTTGTCGTACCCTCACATGGACCCTAAACCGTCCCCGTCCCCTAACCCTAACCCTAGCCCGAACCCTAACCCTAACCCTTCCCCGAAGCCTTCCCCTCACCCGTCCCCTAATCCTAACCCGTACGCTCACACTAACCCGCGCCCTCACACGTACGCTCCCCCTAAACCGTTGTCGTACCCTCACCTGGACCCTAAACCGTCCCTGTCCCCTAACCCTAACCCTAGCCCGAACCCTAAACCTTCCCTGAAACCTTCCCCTCACCCTTCCCCTAATCCTAACCCATACGCTCACAGTAACCCTCACGCTCTCACGTACGCTCCCCCTACACCGTTGTCGTACCCTCAACTGGACCCTAAACCGTCCCCGTCCCCTAACCCTAACCCTAGCCCGAACCGTAACCCTAACCCTTCCCCGAAGCCTTCCCCTCACCCGTCCACGAATCCTAACCCATACGCTCACACTAACCCGTGCCCTCACACGTACGCTCCCCCTAAATCTTTTTTGTACCCTCACATGGACCCTAAACCATCCCCGTCCCCTAACCCTAACCCTAGGCCGAACCCTAACCGTAACCCTTCCCTGAATCCTGACCCTCACCCGTCCCCTAATCCTAACCCGTACGCTAACACTATCCCGCGCTCTCACATGTACGCTCCCCCTAAAGCGTTGTCGTAACCTCACATGAACCCTAAACCGTCCCTGTCCCCTAACCTTAACCCTAGCCTGATCCCTAACCCTAACCCTTCCCCGAAGCCTGACCCTCACCCGTCCCCTAATCCTAACCTGTACGCTCAACACTGACATGCGCCCTCACAAGTACGCTACGCCTAAAGCGTTGTTATACCCTAACCTGGACCCTCAACCGTCCCAGTCCCCGTCCCCTAACCCTAGCCCGACCCTAACCCTAACACTTCACCGAATCCTGACCCTCACCCGTCCCCTAATCCTAACCCGTACGCTAACACTAACCCGCGCCCTCACACGTATGCTCCCCCTAAAGCGTTGTCGTACCCTCACCTGGACCCTAAACCCTCCCCGTCCCCTAACCCTAACCTTAGCCCGATCCCTAACCCTAACCCTTCCCCTAAGTCTGACCCTCACCCGTACCCTAATCCTATCACGTACGCTAACACTAACCCACGCCCTGAAACGTACGCTCCCCCTAAAGTGTTGTCGTACCCTCACCTGGACCCTAAACCGTCCCTGTCCCCTAACCCTAACCCTAGCGTGTCCCTAACCCTAACACTTCCCCGAAGCCTGACCCTCACCAGTCCCCTAATCCTAACCCGTACGCTAACACTAACACGCGCCCTCACACATACGCTCCCCCTAAAGCTTTGTCGTACCCTCACGTGGACCCTAAACCGTCCCTGTTCCCTAACCCTAACCCTAGCCCGAACCCTAACCCTTCCCCGAAGCCTGAACCTCACCCGTGCCCTAATCCTAACCCGTACGCTAACAATAACCCGCGCCCTCACACGTAAGCTCCCCCTAAAGTGTTGTCGTACAGTCACCTGGACCCTAAATCGTCCCCGTTCACTAATCTTAACCCTAGCCCGAACCCTATTGCTAAACCTTCCCCGATGCCTGACCCTCACCCGTCCCCTAATACTAACCCGTACGCTAACACTAACCCGCGCTCTCACACATACGTTACCCTAAAGCGTTGTCGTACCCTCACCTGGACCCTAAACCGTCCCCGTCCCCTATCACTAACGCTAGCCCAAACCCTAAACCGAACCCTTCTCTGAAGCCTGGCCCTCACCCGTCCCCTAATCCTTACTCGTATGCTAACGCTAACCCGCGCCCTCACATGTACGCTCCCCCTAAAGCGTTCTCGTACCCTCACCTGGACCCTAAACCGTCCCCGTCCCCTAACCCTAACCCTAGCCCGAACACTAACACTAACCCTTCCCCGAAGCCTGACCCTCACACGTCCCCTAATCCTAACCCGTACGCTAACACTAACCCGCGCCCTCACACGTACGCTCCCCGTAAAGCGTTGTCATACCCTCACCTTGACCGTAAACCGTCCCCGTCCGATAACCCTAACCCTAGCCCGAACCGTAACCCTAACCATTCCCCGAAGCCTGACCCACACGCGTCACCTAATCCTAACCCGCACGTGAACGCTTACCCGCGCCCTCACACGTACGCTCCCCCTAAAGCATTGTCGTACCCTCACCTGGACCCTAAACCGTCCCGGTCATCTAACCCTAAACCTAGCCCGATCCCTAACCCTAACCCTTCCCCGAAGCCTGACCCTCACCCGTCCCCTAATCCTAACAAGTACGCTAACACTGACCCGCGCTATCACAACTACGCTCCCCCTAAAGCGTTGTCATACCCTCACCTGGACCCTCAACCTTCCCCGTCCCTGTCCCCTAACCCTAGCCCGAACCCTAAACCTAACACTTCCCTGAAGCCTGACCCTCACCCGTCCCCTAATCCTAACCCGTACGCTAACACTAACCCACGCCATCACAACTACGCTCCCCCTAAAGCGTTGTCATACCCTCACCTGGACCCTAAACCATCCCCGTCCTCTAACCCTAACCCTAGCCCGAACCCTAACCCTAACACTTCCCCGAAGCCTGACACTCACCCGTCCCCTAATCCTAACCCGTACGCTAACACTAACCCGCGCCCTCACACGTACGCTCCCCCTAAAGCGTTGTCGTAACCTCACCTGGACCCTAAACCGTCCCCGTCCGATAACCCTAACCCTAGCCCGAACCCTAACCCTAACCATTCCCCGAAGTCTGACCCTCACCCGTCCCTTAATCCTAACCAGCATGCTAACGCGAACCCGTGCCCTCACACGTAGGTTCCCCCTAAAGCGTTGTCGTACCCTCACCTGAACCCTAAACCATCCCCATCCCCTAACCGTAACCCTAGCCCAACCCCAACCCTAACCGTTCCCCGAAGCCTGACCCAACCCGTCCCCTAATCCTAACCCGTACGCTAACGCTAATCCGCGCCCTCACACGTACGCTACACCTAAAGCGTTGTTGTACCCTCAGCTGGACACTAAACCGTCCCCATACCCTAAACCTAACCCTAGCCCGAACCCTAACCCTAACACTTCCCTGAATCCTGACCCTCACCCGTCCCCTAATCTTAACACGTACGCTCACGCTAACCCGCACCCTGACACGTACGCTCTCCCTAAAGCGTTGTCGTACCCTCACCTGGAACCTAAACCATCCCCGTCTCCTAACCCTAACCCTAGCCCGAACCCTAACCCTAACCCTTCCCTGAATCCTCACCCTCACCCGTTCCCTAATCCTAAGCCGCACGCTAACGCTAACCCGTGCCCTCACACGTATGCTCCCCCTAAAGCGTTGTCGTACCCTCAGCTGGACCCTAAACTTTCCCCGTCCCCTAACCCTAACCCTAGCCCAAACCCTAACCCTAACCCTTCCCCAAACCCTGACCCTCTCCCGTACCCTAATCCTAACCCGCATGCTAACACTAACCCGCGCCCTCACACGTACGCTCCCCCTAAAGCGTTGTCGTACCCTCACCTGGACCCTAAACCGTCCCCGTCCCCTCACCCTAACCCTAGGCTGAACCCTAACCCTAACCCTTCCCCGAAGCCTGACACTCACCCGTCCCCTAATCCTAACCTGTATGCTAACGCTAACCCGCCCCCTAACACGTTCCCTCCCCCTAAAGCTTTGTCGTACCCTCACCTGGACCCTAAACCGTCCCTGTCCCCTAACCCTAACCCTAGACCGAACCCTAACCCTAAACCTTCCCGAAGCCTGAACCTAACCCGTCCCCTAATCCTAACCCGCACGCTCACGCTAACCCGCGCCCTCACACATACGCTCCCCCTAAAGCGTTGTCGTACCCTTAGCTGTACCCTAAACCGTGCCCATCCCCTAAACCTAACCCTAACCCGAACCCTAACCGTAACCCTTCCCCGAAGACTGACCCTCACCCGTCCCCTAATCCTTACCCGTACGCTCACACTAACCCGCGCCCTCACACGTACGCTCCCCCTAAAGCGTTGTCGTAACCTCACCTGGACCCTAAACCGTCCCCGTCCCCTATCCCTAACCCTAGCCTGTCCCTAACCCTAAGCCTTCCCTGAAGCCTGACCCTCACCCGTCCCCTAATCCTAACCCGTACGCTCACACTAACCCGTGCGCTCACACGTACGCTCCCCCTAAAGCGTTGTCGTACCCTCACCTAGACCCGAAACCGTCCCGGGCCCCTAACCCTATTCCTACCCCGAACCCTAACCCTAACACTTCCCCGAATCCTGACCCTCACCCGTACCCTAATCCTAACCCGTACGCTAACACTAACCCGTACCTTCACACGTACGCTCCCCCTAAAGCGTTGTCGTACCCTCACCTGGACCCTAAACCGTCCCCGTCCCCTAAGCCTAACCCTAGCCCGAACCCTAACCCTAACCCTTCCCCGAAGCCTGAACCTCACCTGTACCCTAATCCTAACCGGTACGCTAACGCTAACCCGCGCCCTCACATGTACGCTCCCCCTAAAGCGTTCTCGTACCCTCTCCTGCACCCTAAACCGTCCCCATCCCCTAACCCTAAGCCTAGCCCGAACCCTAACACTAACACTTCCCCGAAGCCTGACCCTCACCCGTCCCCTAATCCTAACCTGCACGCGAACGCTAACCCGTGCCCTCACACGTACGCTCCCCCTAAAGCGTTGTCGTACCCTCACCTGGACCCTAAACCATCCCAAACCCTAACCCTAACCCTAGCCCGAACCCTAAACCTAACCCTTCCCCGAAGCCTGACCCTCACCCGTCCCCTAATCCTAACCCATACGCTAACACTAACCCACGCCCTCACACGTACGCTCCCCCTAAAGCGTTGTCGTACCCTCACCTGAACCCTAAACCATCCCCATCCCCTAACCGGAACCCTAGCCCAACCCCAACCCTAACCGTTCCCCGAAGCCTGACCCAACCCGTCCCCTAATCCTAACCCGTACGCTAACGCTAATCCGCGCCCTCACACGTACGCTACACCTAAAGCGTTGTCGTACCCTCACCTGGACCCTAAACCGTCCCCGTCCCCTAACCCTAACCCTAGGCTGAACCCTAACCCTAACCCTTCCCCGAAGACTGACCCTCACCCGTCCCCTAATCCTAACCCGTACTCTAACACTAACCCGCGCCCTCACACATACGCTCCCCCTAAAGCGTTGTCGTACCCTCACCTGGAACCTAAACCGTCCCCGTCCCCTATCCCTAACCCTAGCCTGTCCCTAACCCTAAGCCTTCCCCGAAGCCTGACCCTCACCCGTCCCCTATTCCTAACCCGTACGCTCACACTAAACCGTGCCCTCACACGTACGCTCCCCCTAAAGCGTTGTCGTACCCTCACCTAGACCCTAAACCATCCCGGGCCCCTAACCCTAATCCTACCCCGAACCCTAACCCTAACACTTCCCCGAATCCTGACCCTCACCCGTCCCCTAATCCTAACCCGTACGCTAACACTAACCCGTACCTTCACACGTACGCTCCCCCTAAAGCGTTGTCGTACCCTCACATGGACCCTAAACCGTCCCCGTCCCCTAACCCTAACCCTAGCCCGAACCCTAACCCTAACCCTTCCCCGAAGCCTGACCCTCACCCGTCCCCTAATCCTAACCCGTACGCTGACACTAACCCACGCCCTCACACGTACGCTCCCCCTAAAGCGTTGTAGTACCCTCAACTGTACCCTAAACCGTCCCCGTCCCCTAACCCTAACCCTAGCCTGTCCCTAACCCTAACCCTTCCCCGAAGCCTGACCCTCACCCGGCCCCTAATCCTAACCCGTAGGCTAACAATAACCCACGCCCTCACACGTACGCTCCCCCTAAAGCGTTGTCATATCCTCACGTGGACCCTAAACCGTCCCTGTCCCCTAACCCTAACCCTAGCCCGAACCCTAACCCTTACCCTTCCCCGAAGCCTGACCCTCACCCGTCCCCTAATCCTAACCCGTACGTTAACACTAACCCGCACTCTCACACATACGCTCCCCTAAAACGTTGTCGTACCCTCACCTGGACCCTAAACCGTCCCCGACCACTAAGCCTAACCCTAGCCCGAACCCTAACCCTAACCCTACCCCAAAGCCTGATACTCACGCGTCCCCTAATCCTAACCCGTATGCTCACGCTAAACTGCGCCCTCACACGTACGCTCCCCCTAAAGCGTTGTCATACCCTCACCTGAAACCTAAACCGTCCCCGTCCCCTAACCCTAACCCTAGACCAAAACCTAAACCTAAATCTTCCCCGAAGCCTGACCCTCACCCGTCCCCTAATCCTAACCCGTACGCTCACAATAACCCACTCCCTCACACATACGCTACCCGTAAAGCATTGTCGTACCCTCACCTGGACCCTAAACCGTCCCCGTCCCCTAACCCTAAACCTAGCCCGAACCCTAACCCTAACACTTCCCCGAAGCCTGAACCTCACCCGTCCCCTAATCCTAACCCGTATGCTCACGATAACCCGCGCCCTCACACGTACGCTCCCCCTAAAGAATTGTCGTACCCTCATATGGTCCCTGAACCGTCCCCGTCCCCTAACCCTAACCCTAGCCCTAACCCTAAACCTAACCCTACCCAGAAGCCTGACCCTCACCCGTCCCCTAATCCTAACCCATACGCTAGCACTAACCCATGACCTCACACGGACGCTCCCCCTAAAGCGTTGTCGTACCCTTACCTGGACCCTAAACCGTCCACGTCCCCTAACCCTAACCCTAGCCAAAACCCTAACCCTAACCCTTCCCCGAAGCCTGACCTTCACCCGTCCCCTAATCCTAAACAGTACGCTCACGCTAACCCGTGCCCTCACACGTACGCTCCCCCTAAAGCGTTGTCGTACCCTCACCTGGATCCTAAACCGTTTCCGTCCCCTAAACCTAACCCTAGCCCAAACCCTAACCCTAACCCTTCCCCGAAGCATTCCCCTCACCCGTCCCCTAATCCTAACCCGTACGCTCACGCTAACCCGCTCCCTCACACGTACGCTCCCCCTAAAGCGTTGTCGTACCCTCACCTGGACCCTAAACCGTCCCCGTCCCCTAACCCTAACCCTAGCCAGAACCCTAACCCTAACCCTTCCCCGAAGCCTGACACTCACCCGTCCCCTAATCCAAACCCGTTCACTCACGCTGACCCGCGCCCTCACACGTACGCTCTCCCTAAAACGTTGTCGTACCCTCACCTGGACCCTAAACTGTCCCCGTCCCCTAACCCTAACCCTAGACCGAACCCTAACCCTAACCCTTCCCCAAACCCTGACCCTCTCCCGTACCCTAATCCTAACCCGCATGCTAACACTAACCCGCGCCCTCACACGTACGCTCCCCCTAAAGCGTTGTCGTACCCTCACCTGGACCCTAAACCGTCCCCGTCCCCTAAACCTAACCCTAGGCTGAACCCTAACCCTAACCCTTCCCCGAAGCCTGACACTCACCCGTCCACTAATCCTAACCTGTATGCTAACGCTAACCCGCCCCCTAACACGTTCCCTCCCCCTAAAGCTTTGTCGTACCCTCACCTGGACCCTAAACCGTCCCTGTCCCCTAACCCTAACCCTAGACCGAACCATAACCCTAAACCTTCCCGAAGCCTGAACCTAACCCGTCCCCTAATCCTAACCCGCACGCTCACGCTAACCCGCGCCCTCACACGTACGCTCCCCCTAAAGCGTTGTCGTACCCTTAGCTGTACCCTAAACCGTGCCCATCCCCTAAACCTAACCCTAACCCGAACCCTAACCGTAACCCTTCCCCGAAGACTGACCCTCACCCGTCCCCTAATCCTTACCCGTACGCTCACACTAACCCGCGCCCTCACACGTACGCTCCCCCTAAAGCGTTGTCGTACCCTCACCTGGACCCTAAACCGTCCCCGTCCCCTATCCCACACCCTAGCCTGTCCCTAACCCTAAGCCTTCCCTGAAGCCTGACCCTCACCCGTCCCCTAATCCTAACCCGTACGCTCACACTAACCCATGCGCTCACACGTACGCTCCCCCTAAAGCGTTGTCGTACCCTCACCTAGACCCGAAACCGTCCCGGGCCCCTAAACCTATTCCTACCCCGAACCCTAACCCTAACACTTCCCCGAATCCTGACCCTCACCCGTCCCCTAATCCTAACCCGTACGCTAACACTAACCCGTACCTTCACACGTACGCTCCCCCTAAAGCGTTGTCGTACCCTCACCTGGACCCTAAACCGTCCCCGTCCCCTAACCCTTACCCTAGCCCGAACCCTAACCTTAAACCTTCCCCAAAGCCTTCCCCTCAACCGTCCCCTAATCCTAACCCGTACGCTCACACTAACCTGCGCTCTCACATGTACGCTCCCCCTCAACAATTGTCGTACCCTCACCTGGACCCTAAACCGTCCCTGTCCCCTAACCCTAACCCTAAACCTAGCCCGAACCCTAACCCTAACCCTTCCCTGAAGCCTTCCCCTCACCCGTCCCCTAATCCTAACCCGTACGCTCACACTAACCCGTGCCCTCAAACGTACGCTCCCCATAAACCGTTGTCGTACACTCACCTGGACCCTAAACCGTCCCCGTCCCCTAACCCTAACCCTAGTCCGAACCCTAACCCTAACCCTTCCCCGAAGCCTTCCCCTCACCCGTCCCCTAATCCTAACCCGTGCGCTCACACTAACCCGCGCCCTCACACGTACATTTCCCCTAAACCGTTGTCGTACC
The DNA here is from genome assembly GCF_964270905.1 of Leucopleurus acutus. Taxonomy (NCBI): domain Eukaryota; kingdom Metazoa; phylum Chordata; class Mammalia; order Artiodactyla; family Delphinidae; genus Leucopleurus; species Leucopleurus acutus. The sequence goes on along the minus strand of NW_028139134.1, from coordinate 35,889 downwards.
CTCACCTGGACCCTAAACCGTCCCCGTCACCTAACCCTATCCCTAGCCCGAACCCTAACCCTAACCCTTCACCGAAGCCTTCCCCTCACCCGTCCCCTAATCCTAAACCGTACGCTCACACTAACCCGCGTCCTCAAACGTACGCTCCCCCTAAACCGTTGTCATACCCTCACTTGGACCCTAAACCGTCCCCGTCCCCTAACCCTAACCCTAGCCCGAACCCTAACCCTAACACTTCCCCAAAGCCTTCCCCTCACCCGTCCCCTAATCCTAACCCGTGCGCTCACACTAACCCGCGCCCTCACACGTACGCTCCCCCTAAACCGTTGTCGTACCCTCACCTGGACCCTAAACCGTCCCCGTCCCCTAACCCTAACCCTAGCCCGAACCCTAACCCTAACCCTTCCCCGAAGCCTTCCGCTCACCTGTCCCCTAATCCTAACCCGTACGCTCACACTAACCCGCGCCCTCACACGTACGCTCCCCCTAAACCGTTGTTGTACCCTCACCTGGACCCTAAACCGTCCCCGTACCCTAACCCTACACCTAGCCCGAACCCTAACCCTAACCCTCCCCCGAAGCCTTCCCCTCACCCGTCACCTAATCCTAACCCGTACGCTCACACTAACCCGCGCCCTCACACGTACGTTCCCCCTAAACCGTTGTCGTACCCTCACCTGGACCCTAAACCGTCCCTGTCCCCTAACCCTAACCCTAGCCCGAACCCTAACCCTTCCCCGAAGCCTTCCCCTCACCCGTCACCGAATCCTAACCCATACGCTCACACTAACCCGTGCCCTCACACGTATGCTCCCCGTAAATCTTTGTCGTACCCTCACCTGGACCCTAAACCGTCCCCGTCCCCTAACCCTAACCCTAGCCCGAACCCTAACCCTAACATTCCCCGAAGCCTTCCCCTCACCCGTCCCCTAATCCTAACCCGTACACTCACACTAACCCGCGTCCTCACACGTAGGCTCCTGCTAAACCGTTGTCGTACCCTCACCTAGACCCTAACCGTCCCCGTCCCCTAACCCTAACCCTAGCCCGAACCCTAACCCTAACCCTTCCTCGAAGCCTTCCCCTCACCCGTCCCCTAATCCTAACCCGTACGCTCAAACTAACCCACGCCCTCACACGTACGATCCCCCTAAACCGTTGTCGTACCCTCACCTGGACCCTAAACCGTCCCCGTCCCCTAACCCTAACCCTAGCCCGAACCCTAACCCTAACTCTTCCCCAAAGCCTTCCCATCACCCGTCCCCTAATCCTAACCCGTACGCTCACACTAACCCGCGCCCTCACATGTACGCTCCCCCAAACCGTTGTCGTACCCTCACCTGAACCTTAAACCGTTCCCATCCCCTAAACCTAACCCTAGCCCGAACCCTAGCTCTAACCCTTCCCCGAAGCCTTCCCCTCACCCGTCCCGTAATCCTAACCCGTACGCTCACACTAACACGCACCCTCACACATTTGCTCCCTCTAAACCGTTGTCGTACCCTCACCTGGACCCTAAACCGTCCCCGTCCCCTAATCCTAGCCCTAGCCCGAACCCTAACCCTAACCCTTCCCCGAAGCCTTCCCCTCACCCGTCCCCTAATCCTAAACCATACGCTCACACTAACCCGCGCCCTCACACGTACGCTCCCCCTAAAGCTCTGTTGTACCCTCACCTGGACCCTAAACCGTCCCCGTCCCCTAACCCTAACCCTAGCCCGAACCCTAACCCTAAACCTTCCCCAAAGCCTTCCCCTCACCCGTCCCGTAATCCTAACCCGAACGCTCACACTAACCCGTGCCCTCACACGTACGCTCCCTCTAAACAGTTGTCGTACCCTCACCTGTACCCTAAACCGTCCCCATCCCGTAAACCTAACCCTATCCCGAACCCTAACCCTAACCCTTCCCCGAAACTTTCCCCTCACCCGTCCCCAATCCTAACCCGTACGCTCACACTAACCCACGCCCTCACACGTACGCTCCCCCTAAACCGTTGTCGTACCCTCACCTGGACACTAAACCGTCCCAATCCCCTAAACCTAACCCTAGCCCGAACCCTAACCCTAACCCTTCCCCGAAGCCTTCCCCTCACCCATCCCCTAATCGTAAACCGTACGCTCACACTAACCCGCGCCCTCACACGTACGCTCCCGCTAAACCGTTGTCATACCCTCACCTGGACCCTAAATAGTCCCCGTCTCCTAACCCTAACCCTAGCCCGAACCCTAACCCTAACCCTTCCCTGAATCCTTCCCCTCACCCGTCCACTACCCTAACCCGTACGCTCACACTAACCCGCGCCCTCACACGTATGCTCCCCCTAAAGCTCTGTTGTACCCTCACCTGGACCCTAAACCGTCCCCGTCGCCTAACCCTAACCCTAGCCCGAACCCTAACCTTAAACTTTCCCCAAAGCCTTCCCCTCACCCGTCCCGTAATCCTAACCCGTACGCTCACACTAACCTGCGCCCTCACATGTACGCTCCCCGTCAACCATTGTCGTACCCTCACCTGGACCCTAAACAGTCCCTGTCCCCTAACCCTAACCCTAAACCTAGCCCGAACCCTAACCCTAACCCTTCCCTGAAGCCTTCCCCTCACCCGTCCCCTAATCCTAACCCGTACGCTCACACTAACCCGCGCCCTCAAACGTACACTCCCCCTAAACCGTTGTCGTACCCTCACCTGGACCCTAAACCGTCCCCGTCCCCTAACCCTAACCCTAGCCCGAACCCTAACCCTAACCCTTCCCCGAAGCCTTCCCCTCACCCGTCCCCTAATCCTAACCCGTACGCTCACACTAACCTGCGCTCTCACATGTATGCTCCCCGTAAACCGTTGTCGTACCCTCACTGGACACTAAACCGTTCCCATCCCCTAAACCTAACCCTAGCCCGAACCCTAGCCCTAACACTTCCCCGAAGCCTTCTCCTCACCAATCCCGTAATACTAACCCGTACGCTTACACTAACCCGCGCCCTCACACGTACATTTCCCCTAAACCGTTGTCGTACCCTCACCTGGACCCTAAACCGTCCCCGTCCCCTAACCCTAACCCTAGCCCGAACCCTAACCCTAACCCTTCCCCGAAGCCTTCCACTCACCCGTCCCCTAATCCTAACCCGTACGCTCACACTAACCCGCGTCCTCAAACGTACGCTCACCCTAAACCGTTGTCATACCCTCACTTGGACCCTAAACCGTCCCCGTCCCCTAACCCTAACCCTAGCCCGAACCCTAACCCTAACCCTTCCCCGAAGCCTTCCCCTCACCCGTCCCCTAATCCTAACCCGTGCGCTCACACTAACCCGTGCCCTCACACGTACGCTCCCCCTAAACCGTTGTCGTACCCTCACATGGACCCTAAACCGTCCCCGTCCCCTAACCCTAACCCTAGCCCGAACCCTAACCCTAACCCTTCCCCGAAGCCTTCCCCTTACTCGTCCCCTAATCCTAACCCGTACGCTCACACTAACCCGCGCCCTCACACGTACGCTCCCCCTAAACCGTTGTTGTACCCTCACCTGGACCCTAAACCGTCCCCGTCCCCTAACCCTAACCCTAGCCCGAACCCTAACCCTAACCCTCCCCCGAAGCCTTCCCCTCACCCGTCACCTAATCCTAACCCGTACGCTCACACTAACCCGCGCCCTCACATGTACGCTCCGCCTAAACCGTTGTCGTACCCTCACCTGGACCCTAAACCGTCCCTGTCCCCTAACCCTAACCCTAGCCCGAACCCTAACCCTAACCCTCCCCCGAAGCCTTCCCCTCACCCGTCACCTAATCCTCACCCGTACGCTAACACTAACCCGTGCCCTCACACGTACGCTCACCCTAAACCGTTGTCATACCCTACCGGGTCCCCTAAACCATCCCTGATCCCTAACCCTAACCCTAATCCTAAACCTTACCCAAAGCCTTACCCTAACCCGTCCCCTAATCCTAACCCGTACGCTAACACTAACCCGTGCCCTCACACGTACGCTCACCCTAAACCGTTGTCGTACCCTAACCTGTCCCCTAAACCGTCCCCGACCCCTAACTCTAACCCTAACCCTAACCCTTACCCGAAGCCTTACCCTAACCCATTCCCTAATCCTAACGCGTACGCTAACACTAACCCATGCCCTCACACGTACGCTCACCCTAAACCATTGTCGTACCCTAACATGTCCCCTAACTGTCCCCGTCCCCGTCCCCTAATCCTAACCCTAACCCTAACACTTACCCGAAGCCTTACCCTAAACCGTGCCCTAATCCTAACCCGTACGCTAAGACTAACCCGTGCCCTCACACGTACGCTTACCCTATACCACTGTCGTACCCTAACCTGTTCCCTAAACGTTCCCTTCCCCTAACCCTAACACTGACCCTTACCCGAAAACTTACCCTAACCCGTACGCTAACACTAACCCATGCCCTCACACGTACGCTCAACCTAAAACGTTGTCGTACCCTAACCTGTCCCCTAAACCGTCCGCATCCAATAACCCTAACCCTAACCCTAACCCTAACCGTTACCCGAAGCCTTACCCTAACCCATCCCCTAATCCTAACCCGTTTGCTAACACTAACCCGTGCCGTCACACGTACACTCATGCTAAACTGTTGGCGTACCCTAACCTGTCCCCTAAACCGTCCCCGTCCCCTAACCCTAACCATAACCCTAACCATAACCCTTACCCGAAGCCTTACACGAACCCGTCCCATAATCCTAACCCGTACGCTAACACCAACCCGTGCCCTCACACGTATGCTCACCCTAAACCATTATCGTACCCTAACCTGTCCCGTAACCGTCCCCATCCCGTAACCCTAGCCCTAACCCGAAACCTAACCCTAACACTTACCCGAAAGCTTACCCTAACCTGTCCCCTAATCCTAACACGTACGCTAACACTATCCCATGCCCTCACACATACGCTCACCCTAAACCGTTGTCGTACCCTACCCTGTCCCCTAAACTGTCCCCGTCCCTTAACCCTAACCCTAATCCTCACCTTAACTGGTCCCCTAATCCTAACCCATACGTTAACACTAACTCATACCCTCACACGTACGCTCACCCTAAACTGTTTTCATACAGTTACCTGTACCCTAAACCGTCCCGGTCCCCTAACCCTAACCCTAACCCTAACCCTAACACTTATCCAAAGCCTTACTCTAACCCGTCCCATAATCCTAACCCGTACGCTAACACTAACCTGGGCCCTCACACGTACGCTGACCCTAAACCATTGTCGTACCCTAACCTGTCCCCTATACCATCCCCGTCCCCTAACGCTAACCCTAACACTAACCCTAACCCTTAACCGAAACCTTACCTTAACCCGTCCCTTAATGCAAACCCGTATGCTAACACTAACACATACCCTAACACGTACGCTCACCCTAAACCGTTGTCGTACCCTACCGTGTCCCCTAAACCATCCCAGTCCCCTAACCCTAACCCTAACCCTAAACCTTACCCGAAGCCTTACCCTAACCCGTCCCCTAATCCTAAACCGTACGCTAACACTAACCCGTGCCCTCACACGTACGCTCACCCTAAAACATTATCGTACCCTAACCAGTCACCTAAACCATCCCTGTCCCCTAACCCTAACCCTAACCCTAAGCCTTACCAGAAGCCTTACCCTAACCAGTCCCCTAATACCAAACCGTACGCTAACACTAACCTGTGCCCTGACACGTACACTCACCCTAAACCGTTGTCGTACCCTAACCTGTACCCTAAACCATCACCGTCCCCTAACCCTAACCTAACCCGAAGCCTTAACCTTACCCGTGCCCTCATCCTAACCCATACGCTAACACTAACACGTGCCCTCACACTTACGCTCACCCTAAACCATTGTCATACCCGAACCTGTCCCCTAAAACGTCCCCATCCCATAACCCTAACCTTAACCCTAACCCTTACCCAAAGCCTTACCCTAACCCGTCCCCTAAACCTAACCCGTACGCTAACACTAACCCATTCTCGCACAAGTACGCTCAACCTAAACCATTGTCGTACCCTAACCTATCCCCTAAACCATCCCCATCCCCTAACCCTACCCCTAAACCTTACCCGAAGCCTTACCGTAAACCGTCCCCTAATCCTAACCCGTACGCTAACACTAACCCGTGCCCTCACACGTACGCTCACCCTAAACCATTGGCGTACCCTAACCTGTCCCCTATATAGTCCCCGTCCCCGTCCCCTAACCCTAACCCTAACCCTTACCCGAAGCCTTATCCTAACCTGTCACCTAATCGTAACCCGTACGCTAACACTAACCCGTGCCCTCACATGTACGCTCACCCTAAACCATTGTCGTACCCTAACCTGTCCCCTAAACCGTCCCCATTCCCTAACCCTAACCCTAAACCTAACGCTTACCCGAAGCCTTACCCTAACCCGTCCCCTAATCCTAACCAGTACGCTAACACTAACCAGTGCCCTAACAAGTACGCTCACCCTAAAACGTTGTCGTACCCTAACCTGTCCCCTAAACCGTCCCCGTCCCCTAGCCCTAACCCTAAACCTAACACTTACCCGAAGCCTTACCCTAACCTGTCCCCTATTCCTAACCCGAACCCTAACACTATCCCGTGTCCTCATGCGTACGCTCACCCTAAACCGTTGTCGTAACCTAACCTGTCTCCTAAACCGTCCCCGTCCCCTAACCCTAACCCTAATCCTAACCCTAACTCGACCCCTAATCCTAACCCATACGCTAACACTAACTTGTGCCCTCACACGTACGCTCACCCTAAACCGTTTTCATACCCTAACCTGAACCCTAAACCGTCCTCGTCCCCTAACCCTAACCCTAACACTAACCCTAACCCTTACCCGAAACCTTACCCTAACCCGTTCCCTAATCCTAACCCATACGCTAACACTAACCCATGCCCTCACACGTACGCTCACCCTAAACCGTTGTCATACCCTACCCTGTCCCCTAAACCATCCCTGATCCCTAACCCTAACCCTAATCCTAAACCTTACCCAAAGCCTTACCCTAACCCGTCCCCTAATCCAAACCCGTACGCTAACACTAACCCGTGCCCTCACACGTACGCTCACCCTAAACCGTTGGTGTACCCTAACCTGTCCCCTAAACCATCTCCGTCCCCTAACCCTCACCATAACCCTAACCCTAACCCTAACCCGTACCCGTACCCAAAGCCTTACTCTATCCCATCCCCTAATCCTAACCTGTATGCTAACACTAACCCATGCCCTCAGATGTACGCTCACCCTAAACCGTTGTCGTACCCTAACCTGTCCCCTAAACCATCCCCGTCCCCTAACCCTAACCCTAAACCTAACCCTTACCCAAAGCCTTACCCTAACCCGTCCCCTAATCCTAACCCGTACGCTAACACTATCCCGTGCCCTCACGCATACGCTCACCCTAAACCATTGTCATATCCTAACCTGTCCCCTAAACCGTCCACGTCCCCTAACCCTAACTCTAATCCTAACCCTAACTCGTCCCCTAATCCTAACCCATATGCTAACACTAACTCGTGCCCTCACACGTACGCTCACCCTAAACCGTTTTCATACCCTAACATATACCCTAAACCGTCCCCATCCCCTAACCCTAACCCTAACCCTAACACTTACCCGAAGCCTTACCCTAACCCGCCCCCTAATCCTAAACCGAACGCTAAGACTAACCCGTGCGCTCACACGTATGCTCACCCTAAACCGTAGGCGTACCCTAACCTGTCCCTTAAACCATCCCCTTCCCCTAACCCTCACCATAATCCTAACCCTAACCCTAACCCTAACCCGTACCCAAAGCCTTAATCTATCCCGTCCCCTAATCCTAACCTGTATGCTAACACTAACCCATGCCCTCAGATGTACGCTCACCCTAAACCGTTGTCGTACCCTAACCTGTCCCCTAAACCGTCCCCATCCCCTAACACTAACCCTAAACCTAACCCTAACCCTTACCCGAAGCCTTATCCTAATCGTCCCCTAATCCTAACCCGTACGCTAACACTAACACGTGCCCTCACACGTACACTCACCCTAAACCATTGACGTACCCTAACCTGTCCCATAAACCATCCCCGTTCCCTAACCTTAACCCTAACCCTAAACCTAACCCTAATGCTTACCCAAAGCCTTACCCTAACCCGTCCCCTAATCCTAACCCATACGCTAACACTAACCAGTGCCCTCACACGTACGCTCACCCTAAACCGTTGTCGTACCCTAACCTGTCCCCTAAACCATCCCTGTCCCCTAACACTAACCCTAAACCTAACCCTTACCCAAAGCCTTACCCTAACCCGTCCCCTAATCCTAACCCGTACGCTAACACTATCCCATGCCCTCACACGTACGCTCACCCTAAACCGTTGTCATATCCTAACCTGTCCCCTAAACCGTCCCCGTCCCCTAACCCTAACTCTAATCCTAACCCTAACTCGTCCCCTAATCCTAACCCATATGCTAACACTAACTTGTGCCCTCACACGTACGCTCAACCTAAAACGTTGTCGTACCCTAACCTGTCCCCTAAACCGTCCCCATCCAATAACCCTAACCTTAACCCTAACCCTTACCAGAAGCCTTATCCTAACCCGTCCCCTAATCCTAACCCGTATGCTAACACTAACCCGTGCCCTCACACGTATGCTCACCCTAAACCATTGTCGTACCCTAATCTGTCCCATAAACCATCCCCGTCCCCTAACCCTAACCCTAACCCTTACCCAAAGACGTAACCTAACACGTCCACTAATCCTAACCCTTACGCTAACACTAAACCGTGCCCTCATGCGTGCGCTCACCCTAAACCGTTGTCATACCCTAACCTGTCCCCTAAACCATCCCCGTCCCCTAACCCTAACACTTACCCTAAGCCTTACCCTAAACCGTCCCCTATTGCTAACCCATACGCTAACACTAATCCGTGCCCTCACACGTACACTCACCCTAAACCGTTGGCGTACACTAACCTGTCCCCTTAACCATCCCCGTCCCCTAACCCTCACCATAACCCTCACCATAACCCTAACCCTAACCCATACCCAAAGCCTTACTCTATCCCGTCCCCTAATCCTAACCCGTACGCTAACACTAACCCATGCCCTCAGATGTACGCTCACCCTAAACCGTTGTCGTACCCTAACCTGTCCCCTAAACCATCCCCGTCCCCTAACCCTAACCCTAAACCTAACCCTAACACTTACCCGAAGCCTTACCCTAACCCGTCCCCTTATCCTAACCTGTACGCTAAGACTAACCCGTTCCCTCACACGTACGCCTACCCTAAACCATTGTCGTACCCACACCTGTTCCCTAAACAGTCCCCGTCCCCTAATACTAACACTAACCCTAACCCGAAGCCTTACCCTAACCCATCACCTAATCCTAACCCGTAGGCTATCACTAACCCCTGCCTTCACATGTACGCTCACCCTAAACCGTTGTCGTACCCTAACCTGTACCCTAAACCGTCCCCGTCCCCTAACCCTAACCCTAACCCTTACCCAAAGCCTTACCCTAACCCGTCCCCTAATCCTAACCCGTAAGCTAACACTAACCCGTGCCCTCAAACGTACCCTCACCCTAAACCATTGTCGTACGTTAACCTGTCCCCTAAACCGTCCCCGTCCCCTAACACTAACCCTAATCCTATCCCTAACTCGTCCCCTAATCCTAACCCATATGTTAACACCAACTCGTGCCCTCACACGTATACTCACCCTAAACCGTTTTCATACCCTAACCTGTACCCTAAACCATCCCCGACCCCTAACCCTAACCCTAACCTTAACCCTTACCTGAAGCCTTACCCTAAACCATCCCCTAATCCTAATCCATACGCTAACACGAACCTGTGCCCTCACACGTACGCTCACCCTAAAACGTTGTCGTACCGTAACCTGTCCGCTAAACCGTCCCCGTCCCCTAACCCTAAACCTAACCCTAACCCTTACCCGAATCCTTACCCTAAACCATCCACAAATCCTAACCCGTATGCTAACACTAACCCGTGCCCTTACACGTACGCTCACCCTAAACCGTTGACTTACCCTAACCTGTCCCCTAAACCATCCCCGTCCCCTAACCCTAACACTAACCCTAACCCGTCCGCTAATGCTAATCTATACGCTAACACTAACCTGTGCTCTCAGACGTACGCTCACCCTAAACCGTTGTTGTACCCTACCCTGTCCCCTAAACCATCCCCGTACCCTAACCCTAACCCTAACCCTAAACCTTACCCGAAGCCTTAATCTAACCCGTCCCCTAATCCTAACCTGTATGCCAACACTAACCCATGCCCTCACACTTACGCTCACCCTAAACCATTGTCGTACCCTAACCTGTCCCCTAAACCATCCCCATCCCCTAACCCTAACCCTAACCCTTACCAGAAGTCTTACCCTAACCCGTACCCTAATCCCAAACCGTACTCTAACACTAACCTGTGCCCTCACACGTACGCTCACCACAGACCGTTGTCGTACCCTAACCTGTCTCCTAAACCATCCCCGTCCCCTAACCAACCCTAACCTGAAGCCTTAACATAACCCGTCCCCTAATCCTAACCCGTACGCTAACACTAACCCGTGCCCTCACACGTACGCTCACCCTAAACCGTTGTCATACCCTACCGGGTCCCCTAAACCATCCCTGATCCCTAACCCTAACCCTAATCCTAAACCTTACCCAAAGCCTTACCCTAACCCGTCCCCTAATCCTAACCCGTACGCTAACACTAACCCGTGCCCTCACACGTACGCTCACCCTAAACCGTTGTCGTACCCTAACCTGTCCCCTAAACCGTCCCCGACCCCTAACTCTAACCCTAACCCTAACCCTTACCCGAAGCCTTACCCTAACCCATTCCCTAATCCTAATGCGTACGCTAACACTAACCCATGCCCTCACACGTACGCTCACCCTAAACCATTGTCGTACCCTAACATGTCCCCTAACTGTCCCCGTCCCCGTCCCCTAATCCTAACCCTAACCCTAACACTTACCCGAAGCCTTACCCTAAACCGTGCCCTAATCCTAACCCGTACGCTAAGACTAACCCATGCCCTCACACGTACGCTTACCCTATACCACTGTCGTACCCTAACCTGTTCCCTAAACGTTCCCTTCCCCTAACCCTAACACTGACCCTTACCCGAAAACTTACCCTAACCCGTACGCTAACACTAACCCATGCCCTCACACGTACGCTCAACCTAAAACGTTGTCGTACCCTAACCTGTCCCCTAAACCGTCCGCATCCAATAACCCTAACCCTAACCCTAACCCTAACCGTTACCCGAAGCCTTACCCTAACCCATCCCCTAATCCTAACCCGTTTGCTAACACTAACCCGTGCCGTCACACGTACACTCATGCTAAACTGTTGGCGTACCCTAACCTGTCCCCTAAACCGTCCCCGTCCCCTAACCCTAACCATAACCCTAACCATAACCCTTACCCGAAGCCTTACACGAACCCGTCCCATAATCCTAACCCGTACGCTAACACCAACCCGTGCCCTCACACGTATGCTCACCCTAAACCATTATCGTACCCTAACCTGTCCCGTAACCGTCCCCATCCCGTAACCCTAGCCCTAACCCTAAACCTAACCCTAACACTTACCCGAAAGCTTACCCTAACCTGTCCCCTAATCCTAACACGTACGCTAACACTATCCCATGCCCTCACACATACGCTCACCCTAAACCGTTGTCGTACCCTACCCTGTCCCCTAAACTGTCCTCGTCCCTTAACCCTAACCCTAATCCTCACCTTAACTGGTCCCCTAATCCTAACCCATACGTTAACACTAACTCATACCCTCACACGTACGCTCACCCTAAACTGTTTTCATACAGTTACCTGTACCCTAAACCGTCCCGGTCCCCTAACCCTAACCCTAACCCTAACCCTAACACTTATCCAAAGCCTTACTCTAACCCGTCCCATAATCCTAACCCGTACGCTAACACTAACCTGGGCCCTCACACGTACGCTGACCCTAAACCATTGTCGTACCCTAACCTGTCCCCTATACCATCCCCGTCCCCTAACGCTAACCCTAACACTAACCCTAACCCTTAACCGAAACCTTACCTTAACCCGTCCCTTAATGCAAACCCGTATGCTAACACTAACACATACCCTAACACGTACGCTCACCCTAAACCGTTGTCGTACCCTACGGTGTCCCCTAAACCATCCCAGTCCCCTAACCCTAACCCTAACCCTAAACCTTACCCGAAGCCTTACCCTAACCCGTCCCCTAATCCTAAACCGTACGCTAACACTAACCCGTGCCCTCACACGTACGCTCACCCTAAAACATTATCGTACCCTAACCAGTCACCTAAACCATCCCCGTCCCCTAACCCTAACCCTAACCCTAAGCCTTACCAGAAGCCTTACCCTAACCAGTCCCCTAATACCAAACCGTACGCTAACACTAACCTGTGCCCTGACACGTACACTCACCCTAAACCGTTGTCGTACCCTAACCTGTACCCTAAACCATCACCGTCCCCTAACCCTAACCTAACCCGAAGCCTTAACCTTACCCGTGCCCTCATCCTAACCCATACGCTAACACTAACACGTGCCCTCACACTTACGCTCACCCTAAACCATTGTCATACCCGAACCTGTCCCCTAAAACGTCCCCATCCCATAACCCTAACCTTAACCCTAACCCTTACCCAAAGCCTTACCCTAACCCGTCCCCTAAACCTAACCCGTACGCTAACACTAACCCATTCTCGCACAAGTACGCTCAACCTAAACCATTGTCGTACCCTAACCTATCCCCTAAACCATCCCCATCCCCTAACCCTACCCCTAAACCTTACCCGAAGCCTTACCGTAAACCGTCCCCTAATCCTAACCCGTACGCTAACACTAACCCGTGCCCTCACACGTACGCTCACCCTAAAACATTGGCGTACCCTAACCTGTCCCCTATACAGTCCCCGTCCCCGTCCCCTAACCCTAACCCTAACCCTTACCCGAAGCCTTATCCTAACCTGTCACCTAATCGTAACCCGTACGCTAACACTAACCCGTGCCCTCACATGTACGCTCACCCTAAACCATTGTCGTACCCTAACCTGTCCCCTAAACCGTCCCCATTCCCTAACCCTAACCCTAAACCTAACGCTTACCCGAAGCCTTACCCTAACCCGTCCCCTAATCCTAACCAGTACGCTAACACTAACCAGTGCCCTAACAAGTACGCTCACCCTAAAACGTTGTCGTACCCTAACCTGTCCCCTAAACCGTCCCCTTCCCCTAGCCCTAACCCTAAACCTAACACTTACCCGAAGCCTTACCCTAACCTGTCCCCTATTCCTAACCCGAACCCTAACACTATCCCGTGTCCTCATGCGTACGCTCACCCTAAACCGTTGTCGTAACCTAACCTGTCTCCTAAACCGTCCCCGTCCCCTAACCCTAACCCTAATCCTAACCCTAACTCGACCCCTAATCCTAACCCATACGCTAACACTAACTTGTGCCCTCACACGTACGCTCACCCTAAACCGTTTTCATACCCTAACCTGAACCCTAAACCGTCCTCGTCCCCTAACCCTAACCCTAACACTAACCCTAACCCTTACCCGAAACCTTACCCTAACCCGTTCCCTAATCCTAACCCATACGCTAACACTAACCCATGCCCTCACACGTACGCTCACCCTAAACCGTTGTCATACCCTACCCTGTCCCCTAAACCATCCCTGATCCCTAACCCTAACCCTAATCCTAAACCTTACCCAAAGCCTTACCCTAACCCGTCCCCTAATCCTAACCCGTACGCTAACACTAACCCGTGCCCTCACACGTACGCTCACCCTAAACCGTTGGTGTACCCTAACCTGTCCCCTAAACCATCTCCGTCCCCTAACCCTCACCATAACCCTAACCCTAACCCTAACCCGTACCCGTACCCAAAGCCTTACTCTATCCCATCCCCTAATCCTAACCTGTATGCTAACACTAACCCATGCCCTCAGATGTACGCTCACCCTAAACCGTTGTCGTACCCTAACCTGTCCCCTAAACCATCCCCGTCCCCTAACCCTAACCCTAAACCTAACCCTTACCCAAAGCCTTACCCTAACCCGTCCCCTAATCCTAACCCGTACGCTAACACTATCCCGTGCCCTCACGCATACGCTCACCCTAAACCATTGTCATATCCTAACCTGTCCCCTAAACCGTCCACGTCCCCTAACCCTAACACTAATCCTAACCCTAACTCGTCCCCTAATCCTAACCCATATGCTAACACTAACTCGTGCCCTCACACGTACGCTCACCCTAAACCGTTTTCATACCCTAACATATACCCTAAACCGTCCCCATCCCCTAACCCTAACCCTAACCCTAACACTTACCCGAAGCCTTACCCTAACCCGCCCCCTAATCCTAAACCGAACGCTAAGACTAACCCGTGCGCTCACACGTATGCTCACCCTAAACCGTAGGCGTACCCTAACCTGTCCCTTAAACCATCCCCTTCCCCTAACCCTCACCATAATCCTAACCCTAACCCTAACCCTAACCCGTACCCAAAGCCTTAATCTATCCCGTCCCCTAATCCTAACCTGTATGCTAACACTAACCTATGCCCTCAGATGTACGCTCACCCTAAACCGTTGTCGTACCCTAACCTGTCCCCTAAACCGTCCCCATCCCCTAACACTAACCCTAAACCTAACCCTAACCCTTACCCGAAGCCTTATCCTAATCGTCCCCTAATCCTAACCCGTACGCTAACACTAACACGTGCCCTCACACGTACACTCACCCTAAACCATTGACGTACCCTAACCTGTCCCATAAACCATCCCCGTTCCCTAACCCTAACCCTAACCCTAAACCTAACCCTAACGCTTACCCAAAGCCTTACCCTAACCCGTCCCCTAATCCTAACCCATACGCTAACACTAACCAGTGCCCTCACACGTACGCTCACCCTAAACCGTTGTCGTACCCTAACCTGTCCCCTAAACCATCCCTGTCCCCTAACACTAACCCTAAACCTAACCCTTACCCAAAGCCTTACCCTAACCCGTCCCCTAATCCTAACCCGTACGCTAACACTATCCCATGCCCTCACACGTACGCTCACCCTAAACCGTTGTCATATCCTAACCTGTCCCCTAAACCGTCCCCGTCCCCTAACCCTAACTCTAATCCTAACCCTAACTCGTCCCCTAATCCTAACCCATATGCTAACACTAACTTGTGCCCTCACACGTACGCTCAACCTAAAACGTTGTCGTACCCTAACCTGTCCCCTAAACCGTCCCCATCCAATAACCCTAACCTTAACCCTAACCCTTACCAGAAGCCTTATCCTAACCCGTCCCCTAATCCTAACCCGTATGCTAACACTAACCCGTGCCCTCACACGTATGCTCACCCTAAACTGTTGTCGTACCCTAACCTGTCCCCTAAACCGTCCCCGTCCCCTAACCCTAACCCTTAGCTGAAGCCTTACCCTAACCCGTCCCCTGATACTAACCCGTACACTAACACTAATCCGTGCCCTCACATGTACGTTCACCCTAAACCGTTGTCGTACCCTAACCTGTGCCCTAAACCGTCCCAATTCCCTAACCCTAACCCTAACCCTAACCCTTTCCCGAAGCCTTACCCTAAACCATCCCCTAATCCTAACCCGTATGCTAACACTAACCCGTGCCATTACACGTACGTTTACCCTAAACTGTTGATGTACCCTAACCTGTCCCCTAAACCATACCCATCCCCTAACCCTAACACTAACCCTAACCCTTACCCGAAGACGTAACCTAACCCATCCACTAATCCTAACCCTTACGCTAACACTAAACCGTGCCCTCATGCATACGCTCACCCTAAACCGTTGTCGTACCCTAACCTGTCCCCTAAACCGTCCCCGACCCCTAACTCTAACCCTAACCCTAACCCTTACCCGAAGCCTTACCCTAACCCATTCCCTAATCCTAACGCGTACGCTAACACTAACCCATGCCCTCACACGTACGCTCACCCTAAACCATTGTCGTACCCTAACGTGTCCCCTAAACCGTCCCCGTCCCCTAACCCTAACCCTTACCTGAAGCCTTACCCTAACCCTACCCTAATACTAACCCATACTCTAACACTAATCCGAGCCCTCACACGTACGCTCACCCTAAACCGTTGTCGTACCCTAACCTGTCCCTTAAACCATCCCCATCCCCTAACCCTAACCCTAACCCTTACCTGAAGCCTTACCCTAACCCATTCCCTAATTCTTACCTGTTCGCTAACACTAACCTTTGCCGTCACACGTACGCTCACCCTAAACCGTTATCGTACCCTAACCTGTGCCCTAAACCGTCCCCGTCCCCTAACCCTAACCCTAACCCGTCCACTAATCCTAACCCTTACTCTAACACTAACCCGTGCCCTCACACGTATGCTTACCCTAAACCATTGTCGTACCTTAACCTGTACCCAAAACCGTCCCTGTCCACCTAATCCTAACAGTAACCCTAACCCTTACCTAACCCTAACCCCTAGCGAAGCCTTACCCTAACCCGTCCCCTAATCCTAACCCGTACAATAACACTAACCCGTGCCTTCACACTTACGCGCACCCTAAACCGTTGTTGTACACTTACCTGTCCCCTAAACTGTCCCCGTCCCCTAACCCTATCCCTAACCCTTACCCGAAGCCTTACCCTAACCCGTCCCCTAATCCTAACAAGTACGCTAACACTAACCCATACCCTAACATGTACGCCTCACCCTAAACCTTTGTCGTACCCTAACCTGTACCGTAAACCGTCCCCGTCCCCTAACCGTAACCCTAACCCTTACCCGAAGCCTTACCCTAACCCGTCCCCTAATCCTAACCCGTACGCTAACACTAACCCATATCCTAACACTTATGCTCACCCTAAACCGTTGTTGTACACTAACCTGTGCCCTAAACCGTCTCCATTCCCTAACCCTAACCGTACCCCTTACTGGAAGCCGTACCCTAAACTTTCCCCTAATCCTTACCCGTACGCTGACACTATCCTGTACCCTAACATGTATGCTCACCCTTAACCATTGTCGTACCCTAAACTGTACCCTAATCCGACCCTGTCCCCTAACCCTAACCCTTACCCGAAGCCTTACCCTAACCCGTCCCCTAATCCTAACCCGTACGCTAACACTAACCCATATCCTAACACTTATGCTCACCCTAAACCGTTGTTGTACACTAACCTGTGCCCTAAACCGTCTCCATTCCCTAACCCTAACCGTACCCCTTACTGGAAGCCGTACCCTAAACTTTCCCCTAATCCTTACCCGTACGCTGACACTATCCTGTACCCTAACATGTATGCTCACCCTTAACCATTGTCGTACCCTAAACTGTACCCTAATCCGACCCTGTCCCCTAACCCTAACACTTACCCGAGGCCTTACACTAACTCGTCCCCTAATCCTAAGCCATACCCTAACACTAACCTGTACTCTAATACCTATGCTCACCCTAAACCGTTGTTGTACCCTAACATGTACCCTAAACCGTCCCTGTCCCATAAGCCTAACCCTAACCTTTACCCGAAGCCTTACCTTAACCTGTCCACTAATCCTAACCCGTATGCTAACACTAACCCATGCCCTAACATGTACACTCACCCTAAACCATCGTCGTTCCCTAACCTGTACCCTAAACCTTCCCAGTCCCCTAATCCTAACCTTAAACTTTACCTGAAGCCTTACCCTAACCCGTCCCCTAATTCTAACCCATATTCTAACACTAACACATACCCTAACATGTACGCTCACCCTAAACTCTTGTCGTACCCTAACCTGTACCCTAAACTTTCCCCGTCCCCTAACCCTTACCTGAAATCTTACCCTATCCGGTCCCCTAATCCTAACCCATACGCTAACTCTAACTCATACCCTAACACGAATGCTGACTCTCAACCATTGTCATACCCTAACCTGTTCCCTAAACGGTCACCGTCCCCTATCCCTAACGCTAACCCTAACCCTTACCCGAAGCCTTACCCTAACCCGTCCCCTAATCCTCACCCGTACGCTAACACTAACCCTTACCCTTACATGTACGCTATCCCTAAACTGTTGTCGTACCCTAACCTCTACCCTAAACCATCCCCATTCCCTAAACATAACCCTAACCTGAAGCATTACCCTAACACTTACCCTAATCCTAAACGGTACACTAACACTGACCTGTACCCTAACACTTTCACTCACCCTAAACCATTGTCGCATCCTAAACCATACCCGTTCCCTAACCCTAACCTTAACCCTAACCCTAAACCTACTTATAGCACTATAACTCAGGAAAATTAAAATAACAAGAAACAACCACCCCAAAGTTTAGGGCTGCTCTGTTTACAAGAGTCTCGACTACGGTACAAATTAAATATCCTTGAAAGAGAGAAATGGATAAAGACGTTTTCATACTTACGTACAATGGAACATCACTCAGCAATGAAATCAATGTCGTCCGGCCTGTACAAGCATAATGAATGGATTTAGGTACAATGATTCAAAGGAAATAAGTCACACAGAAAAAGAAACTTATCATAAGATATCACTTATAGAGGGAATGTAAACTTGGCTACACATGAACTGAATTACAAAACAGAACAGAGTCTCACATTTAGAAAACAAACTTATGCTTTCTTAAGGGGAATGATGAGTTGGGGTGCTACGTAAAACCAGAGATTGAAATTAGCACAGATACTATTCCATAAGCCAAATATGTAATAGACGAGATATACTCCTTGCTCAACGAATTAGACTCAACACCGCCTATTCACTGCAGAGGAATATATCTGACAATAAGAATATTAAAACATATGTATTTATATGTCTCCGTAAGAGAATCAAGTGTGTGTAGAGCAGTATACACAGCCATGAAAATCAACTAAACCCCATTATTAAAATAAATTTCAAAAACAAAGACAGTGAAGGAGAGAAAGTTCTTAAATAATTCGTTCAGGGCTTGTGATGAAACTTGGATTTACCACATCCACACCCACAGCTGGGTGAGACATAAGGCAGGACATTTGGGGCTGAGAGGATTGGTGAGGTTCGGTGAGCAAATGGAGACCCTTTGAAGTAATACTGTATGCTACCCATTCCATGGGTCCCAACTCTCCTGGTTTAAGGGATTCTTCCTACAGCTAAAACATGCATGGGAAACCCAGAGGATTGTACACCATGTGATCGGGCAACGTTTCTAAACCGCATCTCATTTTTTGTCCCTTGGTACACGGGTTCGCCATTCCAGATGCTTTACTAAAAATCTCCCCAAGTGGAGAGTCTGTGCCTTAAAACTCCTGTTTAGCACAGTTAGCAGTTTCTGCAGAGGTTGAACGGGAATAGGGAGAACCAATGAGAGACTAGCTGTAGGTGTTTGGACGGTCACATTTCACTCTAATTTCCCACCAGGAAGAGGAATTAACAAAAGGCTCAGCATGCCGTGATGAAACCAGATTAGGGCCTGAAGCAATCCTGTGGTTTTCCTGCCAGCTCACAAGAAAGCGAGTTGAAGAAAGGACCTTAGGGGCGCTGTAATTCATAAACCTGCAGAGTTATAAATGACAGCTATCGTCCAAAAATATACTGAAGTAAGGCTGCAAAGAGGACTTGAAAGCACGGCACAATTGCAGGAAATATATTTCAGGAGGTAGATGGAAACTGCATTAAAACATATGAAAAGCGGCAGAACTTCGACAATGATGCACTTGGCCAAAAAATGCACATGCGTTTTTTCCTGAATATATCCAGGAAAAAACGCATACGGCCTTTTTAGCCAACCAAGGAAGCGTGCAATGGAAATCCACACTACAATGAAGTCTCACTTCCCACCGGTCAAATGGGCCATCTGAAAAAAGTGTAAAAACCGGAAAGGCAGGACAGGCCATGGAGAACAGGGAGCCTTGTTGTGCTGATGGGCGGGATGTAAATGGCCAACAGCCACTCTGGAGAAGTGTATGGTGTTTCCTGAAACCTCTAAAAAACAAAGCTACAGAGACCCGGGCACTTCCACCTATGACCCTATAGCTTAGGAAAATTAAAATCAACAAGACTCAGCCACCCCAAAGTTTAGGGCTGCTGTGTTTACAAGAACCTCGACAACGGAACAACTTAAGTGTCCCAGAAAGAGAAAAATGGATAAAGAAGTTGTGGTACTTACATAGAATGGAATATCACTCTGCAATGAAATCAATGTCATCAGGCCCATAGCAGCATAATGAGTGGATTTAGGTAAGATGATTCTGAGTGAAATAAGTCACACAGAAAAAGAAACTAGTCATAAGATATCACTTATAGAGGGAATGTAAACTTGGCTACACATGAACTGAATTACAAAACAGAACAGAGTCTCACATTTAGAAAACCAACTTATGCTTGCTTAAGGGGAAAGGTGAGTTGGGGTGCTGCATAAAACCAGAGATTGAAATGAGCACAGATACCGTTCCATAAGCCAGTAATAGACAAGATATACTCCTTGTTCAATGAAGTGGACTCAACACCCCCTATTCACTGCAGAGGAATATATCTGACTAGTAAGAATCTTAAAACCTATGTGTTTATATGTCTCCATAAGAGGATCAAGTGTGCATCGAGCGGCATAAACACAGCAGTGAAAATCAGCTAAACCCCATTATAAAAATAAATTTCAAAATCAAAACACAAAGACAGTGAAAGAGAGATAAATTCTTAAATAATTCGTTCAGGGCTTGTGACGAAACCTGGATTTACCACATCTACACCCACAGCTGGGAGAGACATAAGGCTGGACACTTGGGGCTGTGAGGATTGGTGAGGTTCGGTGAGCAAATGCAAACCCTTTGAAGTAGTACTGCGTGCTACCCATTCCATGGGTCCCAACTCTCCAGGTTTAAGGGATTCTTCCTACAGCTAAAACATGTGTGGGAAACCCAGAGGATGGTCCACAGTGTGATCGGGCAAGGTTTCTAAAACGCATCTCATTATTCGTCCGCTGGTACTCGGGTTCGCCATTCCAGGCGCTTTACTAACAATCTCCCCACTTGGAGAGTCAGTGCTTGTAACCTCCTGTTTGGCACACTCTGCAATTTCTGCGGAGGATGAACGGGAATAGGGAGAACCAATGAGAGACTAGCTGTAGGTGTTTGGACGGGCACATTTCACTCTAATTTCCCACCAGGATGTAGAATTAACCAAAGACTCAGCATGCCGTGCCGGAACCAGAATAGGGCCTGAAGCAATCCTGTTGATTTGTGGCCAGCTCACAGAAAGCGAGTTGAAAAAACGAGCTCAGGGGCACTGCAATTCACAAACCTGCAGAGTTATAAAGGACAACTATTGTCCAAAAATGTATTGAGGTATGGCTGTGAAGAGGACTTGAAACAAGGCACAATTGCAGGAAACAGATTTCAGGAGGTAGATTGGAATTGCATTTAAAGCATATGAAAAGCGGCAGATCTTCGGCAACGATGCACTTGGCCAAAAAGGGCGTATGCGTTTTTTCCTGAATATATTCAGGATAAAACGCATACGCCCTTTTTGGCCAACCAAGCAAGCGGGAAATTCAAATCTACACTACAAAGAAGTCTCATCCTAACACGTACCCTAACCCTATCCCGCTACCGTACCCTAACCTGTACCTGAGACCGTACCCGTTCCCTAACCCTAACCCTTACCGTAAGCTGTACACAAGCACTAACCCGTACACTAACATGTACCCTAACAGTAACACATAGTCATACACTAAACTTTATCCTTACCCTACCCCATATCCTAACCCTTTCCCTAAACCGTACCATAACCCGTACCCTAATCCTAACCCATCCCCTAACATTAACCCATAACCTAACCCGTACCCTAATCCTAACCCATACACTAACACGTACCCTAACCCTAACCCGTTGTCATACCCTAACCTGTAACCTAATCTGTACCCATTCCCTAACCCTAACCCTAACCCTTACACTATCCCGTACCATAATCCTAACCTGTACACTAACACTAAACTATACCTTAACACTTACCCTACTCCTAACCCGTGGTCATACCCTAAACTGTACCCCAAACCATACCCGTTCCCTAACCCTAACCCTAAACCTTACCCTAAACCATACCTTAATCCTAACCCGTACACTAACACTAAACTGTACCCTAACACGTACCCTAACCCTAACCCTTTGTTGTTCCCTATACTGTACCCTAAACTGTACCCCTTCCTTAACACTAAACCTAACCCTAACCCTTACCCTAACCCATACCTAACACTAACCCATACACTAAACCTAACCATAACCCTGAATGTAAACCATACCCTAATCCTAACCCATACCCTAACACTAACCCATACCTTAACCCGTACCCTAACACTAAACCATAGCCATACCCTAAACTGTACCCTAACACTAACCCATACCACAACCATAACCCTAAACCATACTCTAAGCCGTACAATAATCCTAACCCGTATCCTAACCCTAAACCTTACCCTAAACCCTAATCCTTACCCTTAGCTTAATTTAGTTTTTTTGTATTTAAAAAAATATTTTCTTGGGTTAAAACAAACTAGCAGAACAACAAAATAGGGGGCTTCGCTGGTGGTGCGGTGGTTAGAATCTGCCTGCTAATGCAGGGGACACAGGTTCGAGCCCTGGTCTGGGAGGATCCCACATGCCATGGAGCAACTAGGCCCATAAGCCACAACCAGTGAGCCCTCGCATCTGGAGCCTGTGCTCTGCAACAAGAGAGGCCGCAATAGTGAGAGGCCCGCGCACCGAGATCAAGAGTGGCCCCCCACTTGCCACAACTAGAGAAAGCCCTCACACGGAAACTCAGACCCAACACAACAAAAATAAATAAATAAATAATAAACTCCTACCCCCCCCCCAGAAAAAGAACAACAAAATAAAACAGAAAGTAACCTGAGTGTCCCTCAAAAAGCTAAGTCTGAAATAGTTGGTACTTCTGTTCTATGGACTGTTATGTAGCCTATAAAAAGTGTGAGAGCTAAATCTGTTTTTCTACAGTGAGAAGCATGATATTCCAGATGTATAGAACACCTGAATAAAATGAGAACTCTACACATTATGCTGGTCGTTTCAGTAAATGGGAAAGGATGGCAAGTGGTAAAATATTATCTTTTCCTTTAATTTTTTAAATTTCACTTGTTACAAAGAACTTCAATTATAATTGTACTTTAAAAAAGTAACAATGGAAATTTAAAAGAAAAAATATATATTGTGTGTTCAGTTATGTTTCATAGAATTATGAAATGCTCCACCCTCTGGCCATTACCTGCAAAAGCAGCTTTAAAACCTATGCTAATTTTCACTTCATATGAACAAGTCCTGCAGGGCTGTAAAGGAAACCTGCTTTCATCATGTTTTGCAGGAGGTAAAGGTCAAAGTATTTCAAAATGTGGCACATATTTCAAGAAAACCATTTGAAGAACTAAGCTGTAATAACCGTTTGAAAAATAAAAGGACATGCCTGAAAGCTCAATTTCAAAGGATTATGAGACACATGCAAATCCAACCACACAGAGGTATCAGCTCACACCATTCAGAATAACCATCAGGAAAGAAACTACAAATGATCAATGCTGAAAAGGTTGTGGAGAAATGCATACCCTTAATTTGAAGTGGGACGTAACCTGGTAAGAGTCACTAATGGGAACAGGGTGGAGGTGCCTTTAAAAGGTAAACATTGAGCTACTATA
Organism: Leucopleurus acutus; assembly: GCF_964270905.1. Classification (NCBI taxonomy): domain Eukaryota; kingdom Metazoa; phylum Chordata; class Mammalia; order Artiodactyla; family Delphinidae; genus Leucopleurus; species Leucopleurus acutus. Next base: position 12,136 of record NW_028139134.1, on the reverse strand, counting down.
TGATCCAGCAGGCCCACTCCTGGGCCTATAACATAAGAAGACATAATTGGAAAGACACAGGCAGGCAAATCTGCACTGCAGCAGTATTACAATAGCCAAGACATGGAAGCAACCAAAAGTCCATCAACAGATGAGTGGACAAAGAGGAACTGTTACATATAGAGATGGAATATTAGCTCGGGAAAAAAATGAAACAATGCCATTTGCAGCACCATAGATGAGTCTAGAGGTAACCATGCAACTTGTAGTAAGTGAGAAAGCGAAAGACACCTAACGTATATCACTTATAGGTGTTACCTGAAAATTGATAACAATGAAGATATTTCCACAGAGAAAGGCAATCACAGATTCATTGAACAAACTTATGGTTCCCCAAATCGAAAGGTGTGAGGATTGGATACATTACGATATTGGGGTTAACATAGATATAGAAACACATGTGAAATATATAATCACCAAAGACCTATGGAATACCAAGAGAAGACTACTCAACATTGTGTCATAACCTACCTGGGAAAAGGTTCCAAAGAAGAATAGATATATGTATGTGTGTGAAAGAACCACATCTTGCACACCTAGAACAAAAAAAAACCATTGTAATCAAATTTGCTGCGATAAAAAATAAAAATTAAATTAAAAATATGAACAAGAAATAATGAGACATAAACTGAAAGGAATTTTTCCTGGCACATCCCATTCTAATTTTCAACCTAGAACAGGACTTCCATTAAGGCTCTGTTGCCCTGGTAACCAGATTTGGTAAAGGAGAAATGCTGCCGCCTTGTGGCTGTTTCACACAACAGCAGCTTTAAACCAAGAGGTAATGTTCACTTAATATTCAAAATATGTGCAGCACTGTAAAGGACACCGGGCCTCAAAAAATATTCAAAATATGTGCAGCACTGTAAAGGACACCGGGCCTCAAAAAATGTCCTGGGGTCGTAATCAACCAGAAAATTCAAAAGACGTCAACATTTCAAGAAGACAATGTCAAGAGGCATATTTTACGCACATTTTGTCTTTTCTTTTTTTTCTCTTTAAAATAAAAGGAAATTGAAAAATGTGCAACATCAGCAATGAATAAAGCCATGCAAATCCAATTACAGAAATGTTCACCTCACAGCCGTCAGAATGTTCTTCAGCAAAAAGTCTACAAAGAATAAATGCTGAAGGGGTTTCAGAGAACTGTGTACCCTCCAGCTGCTGGGGGGATGTAAACTGGTAACAGCCAGTAGCGAGAACATAATGGAGGTGCGTTTAAGGGTAAAAATTGAGCTACCATGTGATCTGGTAGGTCCTTTGATGTGCCTATCACCTGAGCAGAGCAGAATGGAAAAGACACAGGCTGGCAATCCTGTACTGCAGGAATATTTAACATAGCCAAGACTTGGAAGAAACCAAAATGTCCATCAACAGAAAAATGCACAAAGAGGAAGTGGTCCATATAAACAATGGAATATTAGCCATGGAAAACAATGAAACAGTGCCGTTTGCACCACCATATAAGGACCTAGAGATAATCACTCAAATTAAAGAAAGAAAGTGAAAGACAGATATCCTATGACATCACTTCTAGGTGTTACCTAAAAGTTGATACTCACGAACTTATTTCCAAGAGAAGGAAAAGCATGGATTAAGAAAAAAAAATTATGTTTAACCAAATGGAAAAGTGTAAGGAATGTGTGAATTAGGATATGAGGGTTAACAGACATGTACTAATACATATGAAATATATAATCACAAAATACCTATGGAATACCAAGAGAGGTCTAGGCAACACTCTGTAATAACCTACACAGTAAAGAATGCAAAGATAAATGACAGATACATTGATATAATGAACCAGATTCTGTACACCTAGGAGAAACAAAATATTTTTATCAAGTTTGCTCTGATAATTAATAAAAATTAAATTTATAAAACAAACAAGAAGTAAGGAGATATAAGCTCTTGGGGATGTGCTCTGGCACATTCCACTCTAATTTGCAGCCTACTAACACGATTTCCAGGAAGGCTCTGCTGCCCAAAAACCCAGAGTTGGCAATGTAGAAATTCTGCTGCCTTGTGGCCGTTTTCCGCAAGAGTGGCGTTAAGCCCACAGCTAATGTTCTCTTAACATTCACAAGGACTCAGGGCTGCAAAGGACACCTGCCCTAAACAACTGTGCTGAGGTAGGGAATGGACAATAAAATTCAAAACTGACAAATTTTTCAAGACGATAGTATGAAGAGGTAAGTTTGACTCACTCTCTTGTTTAAAAAAAGGAAAATGGGTGAAAGCTCAACCTCAGGAATTATTAGACTCATGCAAATCTAATGTACAAAAAGGTTTCAACTCACACCAGTCGACTGACCATCAGCAAAAGATCTACAAACAATAAATTCTGAAGGGGTTTTAGAGAACTGTGTACCCTCTAGCTGCTGGTGAGATGTAACGTGGTAAGAGCCAATAATGAGAACAGAAAGGAGCTACGATTAAAAGTAAAAGTTGAGATACCATTCGATGCAGCAGTCACACCACTGGGCCTCTCACCTGAGAAGACCAGAATCGAGAAGACTCGGGCTGCAAAAGCTACACTGCAGCCTTATTCACAATAGCCAAGACAGTGAAGCCACCAAAATGTCCATCAACAGATGTATGGATGAAGAAGAAGTGGTCCACGTTCACAATAGAATATTAGCCATAGAAAACAATGAAACACTGCTATTTGAGGTGCCATAGATGAGCTTGGAGATAATCACAGAATATGAGGTAAGTCAGAAAGCAAAAGACCTATATCCTATGATATCACTTATAGGCGTTATCTAATAACTAACACAAATGAACATATTTCCACAGAGAAAGACACTCACAGACTTAGAAATTAAGTATGCTTATCTAAAAGGAAAGGTGGGCAGAATGGATAAATTAAGATTAACGTTACCATACGTATACAAATACATATAATAAACATATATCGAAAAGACGGACCATATAGCAAGGGAGGTCTACGGAACACTGTAATATTTTACATGGGAAGAGGATCTGAACATGAATAGACATATATATTGTACAAATGAACCAGATTGTGTACATCTGGACAAACAATATCTAATCATTACCCCGATTAAATAAATTTTAAAAACCAAGATGTAATGAGACATAAACTTATGGGCGTTCCTCCTGGCACATTCCATTCTAACTTAAAACCTAGGACCACGACTTCCAGAAAGGCTCTGCTGCCCTAGTACTCAGATTTGGGAAAGGACAAATGCTGCCTCCTTGTGGCCGTTTCCCACAACAGCAGCTTTAAACCCAGTGCTAATGGTCACTAAATATTCACCAAACTTGCAGTTCTGTAATGACATCTGCCCTCCAAAAAAATCCTGGGGTCGAATATCCACCAAAAATTCAAAAGAGGGCAACATTCCAAGAAGAGAGCTTCAAGAGATATATTGTACTCACACTTGATTTTTAACAGAAAGGAAAAAGGCGTGGAAAATGATGAATTTTAGGAATTTTTAAAGTCATGCAAACCCAAATTACAAAAACCTATCAGGTCACAGCAGTCAGACTGGCCATTAGCAAAAATGCTGCAAACTATAAATGCTGAAGGGATTGTGGAGAAGTTCGTACCCTCGGTTCTAAGGGAGACATGGTAAGAGCCACTAATGAAAACACAATGGAGGTGCTTTGAAAAGGTAAACATTGAGCTACTAGTCAATCAGTCACACCCACTGCTGGGCCTATCACCTGAGAAAATGAGAATCAAAAAGTCACAGGCTGGCAATCTTGCACTCCAGCAATATTTAATATAGCCAACACTTGGAAGCAACGAAAATGTCCCTCAACAGAGCTATGCACCAAGAAGTGGTCCATATACACAATGGAATATTACTCCGATAAAAATATAAATTAAATTTAAAAAAGAAACAAAAATAAGGAGACATCAGCCTTTGGGGGTTTATCCGGGCACATTCCACTCTAATTTATAACCGAGGAAGACCACTGGCCGGAAGCTCTGTTTCCCTAGTACCAGCATGGGGAACAAAGAAAGGCTGCCGCAATCTGGCCGTTACCTGCAAAAGCAGCTTTAAAGCCTGTGCTAATGGTCACTTCATGTGAACAAGTACTGCAGGGCTGTAAATGAAACCTGCCCTCAAAATGTTTTGAGGGAGGTAATGGCCAATAAATTTCAAAATGTAACACATACTTTAGAAAACACTTTGAAGGGCTAAGCTGTAATCACAGTTTGAAAAATAAAAAGGACATGTCTTAAAGCTCAATTTCAAAGGATTATGAGTCATATGCAAATTCAACCACAAAGAGGTATCAGCTCACACCAGTCAGAATATCCATCAGCAAGAAAACTACAAACAATAATTGCTGAAGCCATAAAAAGAAACAAAATTGAGCTATTTGTAATGAGGTGGATAGACCTAGAGTCTGTCATACACAGTGAAGTAAGTCAGAAAGAGAGAGACAAATACCATATGCTAACACATATACCTGGAATTTAAGAAAAAAAAATGTCATGAAGAACCTAGGGGTAAAACAGGAGTAAAGACAGAGACCTACTAGAGAATGGACTTGAGGATATGGGGAGGGGGAAGGGTAAGCTGTGACAAAGGGAGAGAGAGGCATGAACATATATACACTACCAAACGTAAGGTAGATAGCTAGTGGGAAGCAGCAGCATGGCACAGGGAGATCAGCTCGGTGCTTTGTGACCGCCTGGAGGGGAGGGAGGGTGGGAGGGAGGGAGACGCAAGAGGGAAGTGATATGGGAACATATGTATATGTATAACTGATTCATTTTGTTGTAAAGCACAAGCTAGCACACCATTGTAAAGCAATTATACTTCAATAAAGATGTTAAAAATAAATAAATAAATAAATGCTGAAGGTGTTGTGGAGAAATGCATACCCTCAACTTTAAGTGAGATGTAACCTGGAAAGAGCCACTAATGAGCACAGAATCATGGTGCATTTAAACGGTAAACCCTGAGATACTATATGATACAGGAGGCCCACTCTTGGGCCTATAACATAAGAAGACAGAATTGGAAAGACACAGGCAGGCAAATGTGCAGTGCAGCAGTATTACAATAGCCAAGACATGGAGGCAACCAGAAAGTCCATCAAGAGGTGAGTGGACAAAGAAGAACTGGTACATGTACAGATGGAATATTATCTAGGGAAAAAAATGAAACAATGCCATTTGCAGCACCGTAGATGATTCTAGAGGTAATCAGGCAAATTGTACTAAGTCAGACAGCAAAAGACACATATCCTATAATATCACTTATAGGTGTTAGCTAAAAATTGATACCAATGAAGATATTTCCACAGAGAAAGGCAATCACAGATTCATTAAACAAAGTTAAGGTTCACCAAATGGAAAGGTGTGAGGACTGGATATATTAGGATATTGGGGTTAACATAGGTATAGAAACACATGTGAAATATATAATCATCAAAGACCTACGGAATACCAAGAGAAGACTACTCAACATTGTGTCACAAGCTACATGAGAAAACGATCTGAAGAAGTATAGATACATGTATATGTGTAAAAGAACCACATCTTACACACCTAGAACAAACAAAACATTTTAATCAAATTTGCTCTGATAAAAAATAAAAATTAAAAAAAGAACAAGAAAAAAAAGAGAGAAAAAAGGAAAAAAAAGAACAAGAAGTAATGAGACATACACTTAAGGGACTTTTTGCTGGCACATTGCATTCTAGTTTACAACCAGAACACGACTTCCATTAAAGCTCTGTCATCACTAATAAAGCAGCTTTATAAGCAATGTTGAAGGTAGCTTAAAAGAATTCTCACTAATTATTGACAGTAACAAGAAAACAAACAAAAGTAAAAATCTCATGGCAAAAAGTATACATAGAGTAAGGGTAGTAGATCAAACACTTATTAAACTTCTGTAAAGAATAAAAGACAACAGTAGTACTTTTTTTAAAAGAGAGGGCCCAAATAAATCAGAACTGAAAGAGATGATGTTACAAGAGCCACCACAGAAATACAAAGTATCCTAAGATACACACAGGGTAACTCAGGGCTCAGACTGGACAGAGCCCACTCTCCATTCCCCTGTACATGACTTACAGGAGACTCAGGAACTGAGGAGGGGGTCCTTGAGGAGAGGCACAAGATAGAAGATGTTAGGCATTAACATGACTGCATTCATTTTAAACATGCCTGAACTACATTCACATGAGATGATTTTGTCCTGTTTGTACATCAGCACCTCTAGTCGGAACTGCAGATCTTTGGTTTCACCACCTCTATGACAGCATTAGCTTCACCTGCTGTGGACCGTCTCCTATAGGATTTCTAGAACCACAAAACATCGAAGCTCCACAGGACCCAGAGTCTGTGCGACTCCACTCAGAGTCTCAACTGCACTCAGAGACTCAGAGTCTCAACAGAGACTCCCCTCTTGGAGGACACACACAAAGTAGTGTGCACATCAGGACCCAGGGGAAGGAGCAGTCACCCCATAGGTGAATGATCATACCTAGCTGCTAGTTTTAGAGGGTCTCCTGCAGAGGTGGAGTGTGGCTGCAGCTCACCATGGGGACAATGACACTGACAGCAGAAGTTCTGGGAAATACTCCTTGGCGTGAACTCTCCCAGAGTCCACCATTAGCCTCACCAAGAGCAAGGTAGGCTCCAGTGCTGGGTCACCTCAGTCCAAACAACCAATAGGGAGAGAACCCAGCCCCATGCCTCAGCAGACAAGCGGATTAAACTTTTTATTAAACTTTTATTTAATCCACAGACAAGCAGATTAAAGCTCTGCCCACCAGAGCAACACCCAGCTCTACCCACCACCAGTCCCTCGCATAAGGAAGCTTGCACAAGCCTCTCAGATAGACTCAATCACTGGAGAGCAGACAGCAGAAGCAAGAAGAACTACAATTCTGCAGCCTGTGGAAGGAAAACCACATTCACAGAAAGATAGAGAAAATGAAAAGGCAGAGGACTTTATACCAGATCAAGGAACAAGATAAATCCTCAGAAAAACAATGAAATGAAGTGGGGATAGGTAACCTTCCAGTAAAAGAATTCAGAATAATGATAGTGAAGATGATCCAAGACCTTAGAAAAATAATGGAGGCAAAGATCGAGAAGATGCAAGAAATGCTTAACAAAGACCTAGAAGAATTAAGGAACAAACATCTAGAAGAATTAAAGAACAAACAAACAGAGATGAACAATACAATAACTGAAATGAAAAATACACTAGAAGGAATCAGTAGCAGAATAACTGTGACAGAAGAATGGATAAGTGACCTGGAAGACAGAAAGGTGGAAATCACTGCCATGGAACAGAATAAAGAAAAAGAATGAAAATAAATGAAGACAACCTAAGAGACTTCTGGGACAACATTAAATGCAACAACATTCGCATTATAGGGGTCCCAGATGGAGAACAGAGAGAGAAAGGACTCGAGAAAATATCTGAAGAGATTATAGTTGAAAACTTCCCTAGCATGGGAAAAGAAATAGCCACCGAAGTCCACGAAGCGCAGAGAGTCCCAGGCAGGATAAACCAAAGGAGAAAAATGCCGAGACACACAGTAATCAAATTGAAAAAATTAAAGACAAAGAAAAATTATTGAAAGCAACAAGGGAAAAATGACAACATACAACGGAACTCCCATAAGGTTAACAGCTGATTTCTCAGCAGAAAATCTACAAGCCAGAAGGGAGTGGCATGATAAATTTAACGTGATGAAAAGGAAGAACCTACCACCAAGAGTACTCCACCCAGCAAGTATCTCATTCAGATTTGATGGAGAAATCAAAAGCTTTACAGACAAGCAAAAGCTAAGAGAATTCAGCACCATGAAACCAGCTCTACAACAAATGCTAAAGGAACTTCTCTAAGTGGGAAACACAAGAGAAGAAAAGGACCCACTAAGACAAACCCATAACAATTAAGAAAATAGTAATAGGAACATACATATTGATAATTACCTTAAACATGAATGGATTAAATGCTCCAACCAAATGACACAGGCTTACTGAATGGATAGAAAAACAAGATCCATATATATGCTGTCTACAAGAGACCCATTTCAAACCTAGGGACACATACAGACTGAAAGTGAGGGGATGGAAAATATATTCCATGCAAATGAAAATCAAAAGAAAGCTGGAGTAGCAATACTCATATCAGATAAAATAGATTTTAAAATAAAGAATGTTACAAGAGACAAGGAAGGACACTACATAATGATCAAGGGATCAATCCAAGATATAACAATTATAAATATATATGTACCCAACACAGGAACACCTCAATATATAAGGCAACTGCTAACAGCTATAAAAGAGGAAATCAACAGTAACATAATAATAGCAAGGGACTTTAACACCTCACTTACACCAATGGAGATCATCCAGACAGAAAATTAATAAGGAAACACAAGCTTTAAATGACACAATAGACCAGATAGATTTAATGGATATTTATAGGACATTCCATCCAAAAACAGCAGACTACAAGTTCTTCTCAATGGTACACGGAACATTCTCCGGGATAGATCACATCTTGGGTCACAAATAAAGCCTCAGTAAATTTAACAAAACTGAAATCATATCAAGCAGCTGTTCCGACCACAATGCTATGAGATTAGAACTCAATTACAGGGAAAATAACGTAAAAAACAAACACATGGAGGCTAAACAATACGTTTCTAAATAACCAAGAGATCACTGAAGAAATAAAAGAGGAAATCAAAAACTACCTAGAGACAAATGACAACAAAAACACGATGATTGAAAACCTATGGGATGCAGCAAAAACAGTTCTAAGAGGGAAGTTTATAACAATAAAAGCCTACCTCAAGAAACCAGAAAAATCTCAAATAAACAATCTAACCCTACACCTAAAGGAACTAGAGAACGAAGAACAAAACCCAAAGTTAATAGAAGGAAAGAAATCATAAAGATCAGAGCAGAAATAAATGAAATAAAAACAATAGCAAAGATCAATAAAACTAAAAGCTGGTTCTTTGAGAAGATAAACAAAAATGATAAACCTGTAGCCAGACTCAAGTAAAAGAGGGAGAGGACTCAAATCAATAAAATTAGAAATGAAAAAGGAGAAGTTGTAACAGACACCACAGAAATACAAAGCATCCTAAGAGACCTCTACAAACAACTCTATGCCAATAAAATGGACAACCTGGAAGAAATGGACAAATTCTTAGAAAGGTATAACCTTCCAAGACTGAACCGGGAAGAAATAGAAAATATGAACAGACCTATCACAAGTAATGAAATTGAAAGTGTGATTAAAAATCTTCCAACAAACAAAAGTCCAGAACTAGATGGCATCAGAGGTGAATTCTATCAAACATTTAGACAAGAGCTAACACCCAATCTTCTCAAACTCTTCAGAACTTTTCAGGGGAAGGAACAGTCCCAAACTCATTATATGAGGCCACCATCACCCTGATACCAAAACCAGACAAAGATACTACAGAAAAAGAAAATTAGAGACCAATATCACTGATTAATATAGATGTAAAAATCCTCAACAAAATACTAGGAAACAGAATTGAACAACACATTAAAAGGATCATGCACCATGATCAGGTGGGGTTTATCCCAGGGATGCAAGAATTCTTCAATATACACAAATCAATCAATGTGATACACCACATTAACAAATTGTAGAATAAAAATATGATCATCCCAATAGATGCAGGAAAAGCTTTCGACAAAATTCAACACCAATTTATGATTAAAAGTCTCCAAAAAGTGGGCATAGAGGGAATCTACCTCAACATAATAAAGGCAGTATATGACAAACCCACAGCAAACATCATTCTCAATAGTGAAAAACTAAAAGCATTTCCTCTAAGATCAGGAACAAGACAAGGATGTCCACTCTCACCACTATTACTCAACATAGTTTTGGAAGTCCTAGACACAGTAATCAGAGAAGAAAAAGAAATAAAAGGAATACAAATTGGAAAAGAAGAAGTAAAATTGTCACTGTTTGCAAATGACACGATACTACACATAGTGAATCCTAAAGATGCCACCAGAAAACTACTAGAGCTAATCAATGAATTTGGTAAAGTTGCAGGATACAAAATTAATGCACAGAAATCTCTTGCATTCCTATACACTAATAATGAAAGATCAGAAAGAGAAATTAAGGAAACAATCTCATTCACCATTGCAACAAAAAGAATAAAATACGGAGGAATGAACCTACATAAGGAGGTAAAAGACCTGTACTCAGAAAACTATAAGACACTGCTGAAAGAAATCAAAGATGATATAAACATATGGAGGTATAAACCATGTTCTTGGATTAGAAGAATCAATATTGTGTAAATGACTATAGTACCCAAAGCAAGCTACAGATGCAATGCAATCCCTATCAAATACCACTGGCATTTTCTACAGAACTAGAACAAAAAAAATCTTAACATTTGTATGGAGACACAAAAGACCCCGAATAGCCAAAGCAATCTTGAGGGAAATTAAAAGAGCTGGAGGAATCAGACTTCCTAACTTCAGACTATACTACAAAGCTACATTAATCAAGACTATATGGTACTGGCACAAAAACAGAAATATAGATCAATTGAACAAGATAGAAAGCCCAGAGATAAACCTACGTACCTATGGCTAACTCATCTATGACAAAGGAGGCAAAGATATACAATGAAGAAAAGACAGTCTCTTCAGTAAGTGGTGCTGGGAAAACTGGACAACCACACGTGAAAGAATGAAATTAGAACGCTCCATAACACCATACACAAAAATAAACTCAAAATTAATTAGAGATCTAAATGTTAGACCAGACACTATAAAATTATTAGAGGAAAACATAGGCAGAACACTCTATGACATAAATCACAGCAAGATCCTTTTTGACCCACCTCCTAGAGAAGTGGAAATAAAAACAAAAATAAACAAATGGGACCTAATGAAACTTCAAAGCTTTTGCACAGCAAAGGAAAACATAAACAAGACGAAAATACAACCCTCAGAATGGGAGAAAATGTTTTCAAATGAAGCAAATGACAAAAAATTAATCTCCAAAATTTACAAGCAGTTCGTGTAGCTCAATATCACAAAAACAAACAACACAATCCAAAAATGGGCAGAAGACCTAAATAGACATTTCTCCAAAGGAGATATACAGATTGCCAATAAACACATGAAAGGATGCTGAACATCACTAATCATTAGAGAAATGCAAATCAAAACTACAGTGAGTTATCACCTCCCAGCAGTCAGAATGGCAATCATCAAAAAATCTACAAACAATAAATGCTGGAGAGGCATTTACTGGAGAAAAGGGAACGTTCTTGCACTGTTGCTGGGAATGTAAATTGCTATACCCACTAGGGATAACAGTATAGAGGTTCCTTAAAAAACTAAAAATAGAAGTACCATACGACCCAGCAATCCAACTACTGGGCATTTGCCCTGAGAAAACCATAATTCAAAAAGAGTTATATACAACAATGTTCGTTGCAGTTCTACTTACAATAGCCAGGACATGGAAGCAACCTAAGTGTCCATCGACAGATGAATGGATAAAGAATATCTGGCACATATATAAATGGAATATTACTCAGCCATAAAAAGAAACAAAACTGAGTTATTTGTAGTGAGGGGGATGGACTTAGAGTCTGTCCTACACAGTGAAGTGAGTCAGAAAGAGAAAAATAAATACCGTGTGCTAACAGAGATATATGGAATCTAAAGAAAAAAGTTTATGAAGAACCTAGGGGCAGGACAGGATTAAGGACACAGACATAGAGAAAGGACTTGAGGACACGGGGAGGGGGAAGGGTAAGCTGGGACGAAGTGAGAGAGTGCCATGGACATATATACATTACCAAATGTAACATCGATAGCTACTGGGAAGCAGCCACATAGCACAGGGAGATCAACTCGGTGCTTTGCGACCACCTAAAGGGGTGGGATGTGGAGGGTGGGAGGGAGATGTAAGAGGGAGGGGATATGGTGATATATGTATATGTATAATTGATTCACTTTGTTATACAGCAGAAACTGACACTCCATTGTAAAGCAATTATACTCCAATAAAGGTGTAAAAGGAAAATAAAAAAGAAAGAAGCCCAGAGATAAACC